>NW_021703781.1:62464820-62569512 GCF_005190385.1 Monodon monoceros
CTCTCTCTCTCTCTCTCTCTCTCTCTCTCTCTCTCTCTCTCTCTCTCGCACACACACACACACACACACACACACCCAAGAGTATTAGCATGATAGAACTAGAAGCAAAAAGCAAAAGGTATTACATTATTTTTAAACCTTTCTAGGCCTGGGAGGCATCACTTCTGGTTACAACTTCCCAGGAGCTGCTGTTGAGTTTGTCAAGGTGCCTTAGTTTCCTGATGAACATGCGTATGTCTGTGACATGCATAGATCAGAAAGAAAGAAACCTCTGGGGGAATATAGTTAAGACATTGCAGGATGGTGACCCAGTAAGAAAGCCAACCCACATTCCTTCAACTTGGAAAGAATAGTTGAAGCCATCTATGTCATCAGATTCCTTCACAAAATATGTTGCTGTGCAAAGAAAATAGATGTTGGTAACACAAGAGCTCCTGGAAAGTGGAAAGTTCTAAATATATTCACAGCTGTTTCCCCTCAGGGTTTGGGTTTTGCTCCAGAGCCAGTTTCAGAATCTTATTTCAATTGAAAGTTTTTACCCAATCTGATATGCACTGAGGTTCCATCAGGTAGAATCCATTGAGGGAAATTGCTTCCTGCAATGATATATGATTCATTCATTCACATCTCTGAGGTATTTAGAGGAAATTATCCATGAGTTGCATCATTAGTTTAAAAGCAACTGCAGTTGTTTTTCTGTCAGTATAACTTTAAGCCACGTAAGATCAGTAGTTGGGAAAACATATTTGAAAAGAGTATATAACTAGTTCTCTCCCCAGAACAGTATGATTTATGTTAGAGAAGCCTAGCATTGGAAATTAAACTTTTAAGCATAAGTCATCCTTGGGAATGACATCTAGATCCCCTCTTCTCCCTTGACACGCCCCACTGCAAAGGTGTCCAAAAAGTACAAGGATATTTCTAGGGGTACAGAAAACTGTGAAGATATCCACATTACAGCTGCAAACTACTGTGATGACAAAATACGTCTCCATTGGCTCACTCAGCAAAAAGCCAAGAAGATTATTTGCCATTATTCTACCAGACCATTCATCAGCCTTAGCTTTCTTTCTCAGTTTGGTGGCCTCCTTGAGGGTTATCAGTGTCTGGCTGCTTGGCCATGAATTAGGAGGCAGCAGTGCCAATTACATCTCTGCCCAAATTGCTGACACTGGCATCTTATTTAGAGTCCTGTTCTTGACTTTTAGATCACCTCTTCCTCTCTCCTCTATATGAGAGTAAAATTCAGTGTGAGATGAGATTCATAAATGTCATGTTGTGGTTTTACCGTCTAGAAACATCAGGACAGAAATGTGCTCAGAATCTTACCTTTTGTTCTCACTGTACTTCTTACTATCCAGCACCAGTGGAGTCATTCAGATCTTTCTTAGCAATGAAATATAGTCTGAAATAGTTCTGTAAACTACATAAGCAGAGAGACAATGGAAAAGGCAAGGGTGAGTGCAGCCAAACAAGTTTAATAGAAGGAATAGATGATGGTTTGCTTGGCCATTCTTTGCGCTACCATCAGAATTTGGATTTTTATGGCAAGTGCTAATATATTAGGAGCTACAGAGGGGCCTTCAATGATGTTGATGCTCAGGGAACAGAGCATGGTGTCAGTTCCATGGCCTTCCCCTGATTCATCTGTAACAGAAGGGCTGGAGTTCAGTCTCAGCTCTGTCACTTTAATAGTTTTGTGATTTTAAGAATCAGTCAACCACTCTGAGTTTATAATCTTCATATATAAATCTAGGGCCTAATAACTAACTAATGGAATTTTGAAAACTGTATAAGATCATGTATGCAAAGTACTTTGTACAGTGCCTAGTTTATATTAAGCAAGTCAATAGTCGCTATTATCGCTGTTAATAATAACACTACTATTATATTTCTTCCAGTGGACTTTAATCATTTTTAAAATCAGTTTCTGTCCCCAGTATACAAATAAAGGGGGAAATGGACTCCCAAAATCTTAATTCCCATGATTACATAATCAAAGCCTTTTAAAACAGCCCACTCTTCCCAAACTACATGTTTATAGGAGGTAAACCAATATAAACCAGCATAACGTTGGTAGAATCTGTAGGATGCATCTTTTAGGGAAGGGTGGGCAAAATTTCAATATGAAAAGCAATGTGGGTATTTGCTGCTGAGAGTTTATTTTCTCTTTATATCAGAAAATAATTGTGTTCCTAGTCAAGATTTATAAATAATTACGATAATATAATTCAGAGGCTTGGTGTATAAACTAGGATCATGCATTGCATTTAAATGTCATGTCATATCCTTTGGTGTCTCAGTGTGTAAGAGTTCCTCAGTCTTTCCTTGCCTTACATGACCTCAATATTTTTTGAGTTGAAGCTAATTACTTTGTAGAAGGTCCTTCAATTTTTTCTACCGTTCCGTCGTGATTTTTGCCTTTTAAGCAGGAATCACACCGAAATGATGCTGTGCTCGTCTCAGTGCATCATATCAAGAGTCACATATCAGGGACATCATATCCATGAGCCTGGTAACGAGAGATGTGAACTTTTGTCACTTGGTCTGGTGCTGGCTTGGTTTCTCCATTGTAGAGTTAATTGATAAATATGTTGTACTTACTTGAAGCCACATCTCAGGAATCTTTGGTTCTGAAATCATGAAAAGTCTTCCTACTCAGAAGGGAAAAAAGTGTTCCCTAATTCTCAGGAGATGGCTGACTGTCATAATTTTAAACAAAGTGTGAGGATTATTTTTAAATAATTTAAATAGATTAATAGAAGAGTCTGACTTGTCTCATTACCTTGTCATCAAAATCAATGGATAGATCTTTATCCTTACCTTATTTGACATTTTAGTGGCATTTGACGTTTTGACCCTTCCTTACATGAAACACTCCTCTGTTATGTTTTCCGTGATGACAGTCTCTAATGTTTCTCTTCCTGAAAGCTGGCCAAACTTGCTCCTCTGTCTGACCACATATATATTTTTGGTTCTTTATCTATGTAATGATATATAACAATAATAATATTTTAGATAAATATGTTTTAAAAAAAAAGAAGCAACAACACTCCAAACTGCTTGCAAAAGGCAGGGCTTAATCCTTTCCCAGTCTGGACACAAATCAACCTCGAACAATACACAACATTAAATTGCAAAGCAATTAAGCTTGAAGGCCTAAAAGACCCAAATTTGTTTTATAATGAGAGCCATGAGGTCCCAAATTGTGAAGTGACTTTCCCAGGGTCCCTCTTGAGTCACTGATAAAATTAGAGGGAGAGAAGTTTTCCAGTGCCCCAGGCAGTAGTGTTTCCCTCCACCATCTTGCTTCCCAGCCGGGTACCTTACAAGAGCCACATTTCTGTTCTGCCAAGAACAGTCACTGGTTGGTCCAGAGTATCCTCGAAAGCTTTTTCCAATGCCTCTGTTTATCCCAGACTAAACCTTGACTCTGCTTTGCTTTCACCTGGACAAAAGAAAGAGATTAGGAAACACAGGCTAGGAAAAATGGCCTGGAAAAATACTTTGTATGTTTAACAACTCTTATTACTTGATTATGATTAGCAAGGGAATAGATGTTTAGGGCAGAATGTTTAGAAACTACAAGGGGGAAAAAGCTGTCAGATGATAATAAAAATGAACCATAATCCTGCCACAAAAGGATGATATATTCTCTTATAAATCTTTCTATATGTGCATATGTAACAATAGATAATAGTAGATAGTAATATTTTTTCTAGCTAGCTAACCAGCTGCTTTTTAACAAAACAAACGGAGTTTATTATAGTTTCATAATTGTATGTAGACTTTTTTACTAATTTATGTCCTAGCGACTTTTTTCTATACCTTTAAATATTCACATAAATAAGGTTAATGCTTACTTAGTGTCCCAGAGTAGAAATGCATCATTATTTACTTAATGAATTTTGGAAACTTCAGACTGTTTGCTTAAAAAAAAAAATACAAACAATGCTTCAATGCATTTCCTAATAGAACAGTCTTTCAGTATAACCATGGTAATCTCCTAGGAGAGAAAACTGGGTCAAAGAGATATATATACATTTTTAGGATCATTGAAACATACCAACAAATTGCTTTCTCAAAAGATTGTACCAACTTATTGTCCTATCAAAAGTACATTGACACATTGTAAATCAACTGTACTTCAATTAAAAAAAATTTTTAAATACGTTAGCAAACTCACAGTGTGTAATCATTGGCGGAAAAAAAGCCACTTCGCTAATATCAGTGAAAACATTTTTTAAATTGTGGTAAAATATACATAACATAAAATTTACCATTTCAACTATTTTTAAGCGTACAGTTCAGAGGTCTTAAGGACATTCATATTGTATTGCAACCTAACCACCATCAACGTCCAGAACTTTTTTCATCTTCCTAACTGAAACTTCATACCTATGAGACACTAACTCCCCATTCCCCTTCCCCTCAGTCCCTAGCAACCACCATTCTACTTTCTGTCTCCGTGAATTTGACTACATTAGTTACCCCATAGAAATAGAATCAAGCCTTCTTTGTCTTTTTGTGACTGGCTTATTTCACTTAGCATAACGTCTTTAAGGTTCATCCACGTTATAGCATGTGTCAGAATTTCCTTCCATTTTTTTGATAGAGTATAATTTTAATCTGGTTCTTCATATTATTTATTGGAATAGCTAGTAAGTAATACAGAATTCTGAACCAAAGTATAACTAATAAATTTTTCTAAACCTCTGATTTATATATTTGAAGAAACTGTAAAAGATTTTTCAGGCATTTAAATTTACATTAAGAAACTTCAGTGAGTTACTGTGTGTGATTTTGCATGACGGTGGTAGTTAAACGAGGTTGGATTGCTAAAGAAGACTCACAGGACCCCAGATGACGATGCTTACAAATCCACAGTTCATTACAGACAATGCATACTCAGTATAGCAAGGGCGTCAAATAAGGATGTGCATCACAGCCAAAGGCTATCTCACAGCAGGGGATCTGGAGCGCCCAGGTGAAGGCTGCCTTTGCCCCTACTGTAAGGCCCTGGCAGAATATACGTTCTCAAAAAGACCAGGACCCACTGATGTGTGCAGGGAACACCTTGGAACCAGGGGGTCCGAAATGCTGTCTCAGCTGGACATTTTTATATTTTCCTGGTCATGTAGGCATCCTTCTGTTAAGTGACCAGCCTCAACAGCAGAGCCCTCCAGGAGTCTCACTGAGACCAGATGCAAGTTGCCAGTCTCACTGTTATGCGCAAAGAGTGCTAGCAGCCAGCCCTGAAACTCCTCAGACCCAGGATTACAAAGCAACACTATTCTTTTTTTTGAAATTTTGAATTTTATTTTATTTATTTTTTTATACAGCAGGTTCTTATTAGTCATCCATTTTATACATATTAGTGTTTACATGTCAATTCCCAATCTCCCAGTTCATCACACCGCCACCACCGGTCCCGCCACCGCTTTCCCCCCTTGGTGTCCGTACGTTTGTTCTCTACATCTGTGTCTCAATTTCTGCCCTGTAAACCGGTTCATCTGTACCATTTTTCTGGGTTCCACATATATGCATTAATATATGATATTTGTTTTTCTCTTTCTGACTTACTTCACTCTGTATGACAGACTCTAGGTCCATCTACCTCACTACAAATGACTCAATTTTGTTTCTTTTTATGGCTGAGTAATATTCCATTGTATATATGAGCCACATCTTCTTTATCCATTCGTCTGTTGATGGGCATTTAGGTTGCTTCCATGACCTGGCTATTGTAAATAGTGCTGCAATGAACATTGGGGTGCATGTGTCTTTTTGAATTATGGGTATATGCCCAGTAGTGGGATTGCTGGGTCATATGGTAATTCTATTTTTAGTTTTTTAAGGAGCCTCCATACTGTTCTCCATAGTGGCTGTATCAATTTACATTCCCACCAACAGTGCAAGAGGGTTCCCTTTTCTCCACAGCCTCTCCAGCATTTGTTGTTTGTACATTTTCTGATGATGCCCATTCTAACTGGTGTGAGGTGATACCTCATTGTAGTTTTGATTTGCATTTCTCTAATAATTAGTGGTGTTGAGTAGCTTTTCATGTGCTTCTTGGCCCTGTGTGTCTTCTTTGGAGAAATGTCTGTTTAGGTCTTCTGCCCATTGTTGGATTGGGTTGTTTGTTTTTTTAATATTGAGCTGCACGAGTTGTTTATATAGTTTGGAGATTCATCCTTTGTTGATTCATTTACAAATATTTTCTCCCATTCTGAGGGTTGTTTTGTCGTCTTGTTTGTAGTTTCCTTTGACAAAGCAATACTATTAACCAGTACGCTTCATGCCTTGATCAGTGGTCAGTGTCATGCAAAACAGCTCAGCCTGATTCCAGATCTGCTGGAATTAACACGCACAGCATGGAGTGTAGCGCTCCAGGGGAGGTATGAATTATCTGGTTATGTTTCCATTTACTGTAGAGGTAGGTTCAGGTTTTCACAAATGCTAGTTACTAATAAAATGTGGCTATGGAATGTTGTTATGAAAGAATCACATTTACTTTTTATCTCATCCCATAATTCTTTAACCAGAGATGTAAGTCTTCTCACACCAGGTATTGCTAGATGGTGTCTATTAAACTGCATTTGTCCCTTTGTGTACTAGCGTTGCTTCTTCTCTTAGAGCAGATGACCCTACTGTTTACTGAAAAATTCTGTTCTGAAATGTCTTTCAAGGTAAGTTTTATTGTTTGCCTCATATACTTGGCTTTTCCGTTTATTACTACTATATTTTAGGTTAGCCATACCTTTGGGCACTGCTAGATAGAAAACATAACAAACAAGCTGAAAAAGATTTAAAATTTTTCTGTACTTAAAAGAAAACTCAAAAGGTTAGTGTGCTTTTTTTAACGTTTCATGATTTAATAGCTGAAGTTGGAGACTTATTTCTCTTTTTTTCTCCTGTTCTCTTTATTATTTTTAGTGTGTAAAAAGAATGTTTAACATGAGAACCATATTCTTAGAAAATTGTTAAGTATACAATACAGTATTGTTAACTATAGCCTCTATGCTGTACCATCACTCTCTAGGACTTATTCATCTTGTATACCTGAAACTTTGTACCCTTTAACTAATACTTCCCCACCTACCCCGTCTTCCAGCCCCTGGCAGTCCATTCTGTTCTCTGCTTCTATGAGTTTGACTATATTAGAATCTTCATGATGGTATCACGTAGCATTTTTCCTTCTGTGTATAGCTTATTTCACTTAGCATAATGTACCCCTGTCCAGATTCAACCATCTTGTCCCAAATGGCAAGACTTCCTTCATTTTTAAGGCTGAAGCACATTCCATTGTACATATATACCATATTTTCTTTATTCATTCAGCCATTCATTGATGGACATGTAGGTTGCCTCTGTGTCTTGGCTATTCTGAGTAATGCTGCACTGAACAAGGAGGTGCAGATATCTCTTCAAGATGTGATTACGATTCCTTTGGATATATTTTCAAAAGTAGAATTGCTGGATCATATGGTAGTTTTTTTTTAACTTTTTTGAAACACCACCATACTGTTTTCCATACTGGTTGCACCAATTTACATTCCCACCATCAGTGTATAGGGGTTCCTTTTTTTCCACATCCTCTCCCGCATTTGTTATTTCATGTCTTTTTGGTGATAACCATTCTGACAGGTGTGAGGTAATATCTCATTGGGTTTTGATTTGAATTTCCCTAATGATTAGTGATGTTAAGCACTTTTTCATAAAACTATTGGTCATTTGTATGTCTTCTTTGGGAAAGTGTCTATTCAATTCCTTTGCTCATTTTTAATTGGATTATTTGGGTTTTTGGCTTTTGGTTTATATGAGTCCCCTATGTATTTATTTAGTATTGTTAATATACAAAGAACTACACATGTTTAATGTGTGCAACCTGTTGTAAGCATTTACCACATTTTGTTTATCCGTTCATCCAACCAGGGACACTTGGTTGCTTTTACATTTTGGCTGTGGTAAATAACACTGCTATGAACATGGGTATACATATATCTGTTTGAGTCCCTGCTTTCAGTTCTTTTGGGTATACTCCGAGAAGTGGAATTGCTAGATTGCATAGTAATTCTATTGTAAATTTTTGAGGAAATAAGTAGATGAATACATTTTAATTTATATATCTTAAATTATTAGTGAGGAGTGACATTTAGAACAATTTTATGGGTCTTGGCATTTTTTTATTTGTGACATGAGTACATATTTTTGAACATTTGTAATTTTTATTAATATTAATAATAGTAACTATTTCCTCTTATGGAAGTTGCAAGTATTTTTCCATTTATTATTTACTTTTTACTTCATTAAAGGTGATGTATCTATTTGTGTATGTATTTATTTTAGAAGTGGGGTGAGAGGAATGGAACGATTCTTTCTAAAATAAATATGTGCAATATGAAAATTCAAAGTTCATATGCTGGCACGAAGCATAGTCTGACAGAAATGGTTTCCAGAGAACAGCACATCTGGCATTTGAGTCTTGTCTTTGCTATGATCCTTGACAAGCAGGCACGCCTGTTCACAGCCTAAGTTTCCCCCTGCCCAGCATTTAAGGAGGAAGATGTTCTTGCAGGAAAAGCAGTAAATCTACAGGAGAGATGCCCGTAAAGTCTCATTCAGGTTGCTTAATGTGAGAGATTTTGGTGGGAAAAGAAAATTCCAACTATATTGTCACTAAGCTGCTTGAGAAATAGGCAGAGTCAAGTCGTGATTAATGAGTGTTTCCTACATCATTTATGCCCAACCGCTCTGCAGCTTACTTCTGCAAACTCTAATGCAAGGCCTCAGAGGAAATACTATTTTCTCTGCTTTTGAGTATTTCTCAAATAGCATTTCTGTTTGTCTCCTATGTCCACTACTACTTTCTAGGTCACACAGAGAGCAGTCAGGTTACCAAAAGAGTAAAAGAATTATCAGGCTTGAAAAACAAACAAGACAAAGAAAAACCAAACAACTCTTAAATATGAAAGGTCTGCTTTAAACCTTAGCCCACAGATGTCTTCAAATTTCTTAAGGTTCTTTTTCTTGATCTCTGAACTACCAGTTAACTCTGTTTTTCTTACTCACAACTCAATAGTGGCATCTGTATGAATTAGTCAAACTCAAAGGCAGGTGGGAAATCTGTATCTTTGCTTTAACCTTAAAATCAAACCCACTGCTTTACAACAGTGTTTCTCAAACTTTTTTTCATTATTATCCCTCAAAAGAGCCCTTTTAGACAATTTTTCCTAATCACCCTCCTCCAATAAAATTTTAATATCATAGGTATACTATGTATCTGTTTATGTATTGTGTGTGTGTATATATATATATATATATATATATATAGTAAAAGAGTAAGGTTTTTTCCACCATCCCGCTCTGGCAAGAATCAATTTTTGCCCCCACGAGAGCAATATCACATCTATTGAGAATGAATGATCTACATGTTTTCTCTAAAGAGCCCATACTCACCTTTAGAATCACAGAATCTCAGAAATATAAGGAAACGTATTGTTCTGCTGATTGAATTGTCCTTACCCACTGATTTGTAGTAGACCCATCTGGGAAGACTCTTTCTTTTAAAATACAAATGCTGGGGCTGGATCTAAGATGTACTCTCTCAGACTCTCTGTAGTTGGGGCCTGGATAATTTTTTTTAGTGCCAAGTGATGTAAGTGCACACTCCAAATTTTGAACCACTCATTAAGTCCAATCTTCACTTACTAATAACTTTTAAAACAGCTGACATTTACTGACTACTAATGATGTACCAGGCCCCCTGTCCTGATTCTCTATCTCAGATTGCTTAAAGTAACCCTATGACTTAGGTATTACTATTGACATTATTTCTTTTTTACAGTTGGGGAAAGTGAGACATAAAGGAATTAAGAAATTCACCCAGCGATACACAACTCGTCCAGGCAATTTGACGCCAGAATCATCACTCTTTATCATTTGTCCACACAGCCATGCAGCCACCCTCATGCATAAACCATCCGCTGAGGTGTCACTTTCTTGTAAAAGAGACGCACACAAACGATTCACCTTATGCTTCTGGATAAAAGTATGTTTTAAGAGAAAAAACGTGGGATTTAGAGTCAAGTAAATTCTAGTTGGAATTTTAAATCCTCCATTTTCTTAGTATGTTACTTGGGAATTTCTTTTTTTAGTTTATTATTTTATTTATTTATTTTTGGCTGCATTGGGTCTCCGTTGCTGCGTGCAGGCTGTCTCTAGTTCCGGTGAGCGGGGTCTACTCGTCGTTCTGGTGTGCGGGCTTCACATTGCGGTGGACTCTCTTGTACAGCATGGGCTCTAGGTGCGTGGGCTCAGTAGTTGTGGCTCACAGGCTCTAGAGTGCAGGCTCAGTAGTTGTGGCGCACGGGCTTAGTTGCTCCACGGCATGTGGGATCTTCCCAGACCAGGGCTCGAACCCGTGTCCCCTGCATTGGCAGGTGGATTCTTAACCACTGCTCCACCAGGGAAGCCCTATTTATTTACTTACTTTTTTGGCTGTGTTGGGTCTCCGTTGCTGCACGTGAGCTTTCTCTAGTTGTGGTGAGCGGGGGCTACTCTTTGTTGAGGTGCGCAGGCTTCTCATTGCGGTGGCTTCTCTTGTTGTGGAGCACGGGCTCCAGGCGTTTGGGCTTCAGTAGCTGTGGTGCAAGGGCTCAGTAGTTGTGGCTCGCGGGCTCTGGAGTGCAGGCCCAGTAGTTGTAGCTCACAGGCTTAGTTGCTCTGTGGCATGTGGTATCTTCCCGGACCGGGGATCAAACCCGTGTCTCCTGCATTGGCAGGTGGATTCTTAACCACTGTGCCACCAAGGAAGTCCCGGGAATTTCTTAACCTCCTTGAGCCTCAAAATCTTCACTTGTAAATGGGCTTAATGGCACTTTGTAAATAAGGTTGTTTGGGGGATAAATTGAGATAACATGTATAGAAGTCCTAGGCTAGTGAACACACAGCAGGTAGCTAATAAATATTTGTTCTCTTTCCCCTTCCTTCTTTGTCTCTGCTTTAACATGTCCAGTGAAGATAAGCTCACTGCCGACATAATGAGGAAACTAGAGCAGAGTAACATTTCCTAGTGACCAGTGTATGATCTATCACATTTCCCAACAAGGGCACTCGGGGATACTGGTGACCATTCTTCACAGATGCATAGCCAAAGTGTAATCGATGTGTGTAATTTATTTTTGCAACCACTGAGCAGTCACATAATTAAGGTAATGAGCAAGAAGTAAGAGGTGAGCTTAACATTGAATTGAAGAAAAGAACCCTGAAAGAACATTGCCCTTTGAGGATATAAGAGAATGCTGTGAGGGCAGTAAGCAGGTCTTGTCAAGGAGTAACAGAGGAGATAAGAGTGACCAAGCAATGTTGTGAAAACTCAGGGATGCTTTCATAGATATTATAGGTCATGGGTTAGGTTCCTCAGGTGATAGGCTCTGAGATGCAGATTTGCATCCAGGAGATTTATTGGAGGATGTTATCAAGACATAACCTATAGGGAAAAACAAGTAGAATTATGAAGAAGGAGGGATTGAACCATGATACTGTCACTACAGTGTCCTCAGCTGATTCCCACAGGGAGGGAGTGTGAACTTGGGTGAGGTAGCTCTCTTTAGCTAAGGGCAGTTCTCAGAGAGCAGCTCAGCTGAGAGCTGTCGGCTGCCAACAACGTCAGCAACTGGGAGAACGACTCTCTCAGGCCTAAATGTGGGAGTGGACAGGGCTGGGGTGCACCATAGCATCCACTACAGTCTAACCCCTTGAGTTAATTGGACTCACTTGCTTTGGACAATAATTTCTGGGAACATCTCCTTCAAGGTTCTAGTTGATCTTTTGTCCTGGAAAAGAGTCATACTCCTAGAGCCCCTGGTGGTGAATTAATTCTTTAAACCTAGGACTATTTCCTCATGAACTTCCTGACTTCATTGAGTGGTATCTTCGTATCTCCTCTGTAGAAAAATCTCATTTACTTGTATAAGAACACTAATAGAGAATAGATAAGAATGGGAAGAAGTGGAAAAATAGGGTCCACTTTCAAAATTTATGCAGCTGAATAAAGGAAATGAGGTGTGAGTCAGGGATAGAACATAGAGAAGGCCAGTGGTAGAGAAAAGGGAAGGTGGCCTCTGTGGAGGGTGAAGATTGGAATAGTGAGAGAGGAAGTGATGGGCTTCGAGGGGTATGGCGTGGAGAGCGGTAGAGGGAGTGTGCACCAGTGTGAGATCTGGTCATCCACTCATGGGAGATTTTAAATCAAATTATTGGGTGTCTTCACATCTTTGGTATGAAATCTGGACTGGCCCGGCGGAGAGGTTGACTTGATAAGAGAAATGAATGAGGCTGATCCTATGGATCTCTGTGGGGAAATAGGCAGATTGCTCTGGTGATGGGACAGGGGGGACCTTCCTGGCCCTTCTCTTCCACGGTCCCTTCTCTGGGTGGGGTGGGGTGAGGCGGGAGGCATTCCTTTCCCTCTGATGCCTACTCTCCTGTATCAGCCCACAAATAGATTTTCTTTTGCCCCCAGATAATAATAACAACAACAACAAACCCAAAGCTATGCATTTTGATTCATACAGATCTGTGCCCTGCTCCCAGCCAGGCCTCCTTGCTAAGAGAACTGAGGGAAGTGAGGCTGCCCAGACTAAAGTTGCTGATCTTCTCCCAAAAGTCTCCCTGCTGAGGCTTTAACAAGTGAAAGTTTGCTTTTTAAGAAAGTGCCTTGCAAAGGGCAGCCCTGTATTTCTCTGTGACTTGAGCAATGTCATTGCTGCCCAGAGAATGGAGAGAGAGGGGATTTACTGCTTAAAGGGCTTCTCAGTAAGTCACGGGCCTCAGTAGAGATGCATATCCATAATTTATGGAGGAGGAGATCAATCACTAGAAAATACATCCTGCCTATTCAGGTGAGCCGTTGACCTCCGAACTCCTATCAGTCCATCACGCTGAAATGAAGGGTCTGGGCCAAGGACACCTGGTACTGCCTTTCTCTGCCACTGGCTTTTAGGGCACAGACAGGAATTTTGTCATTGTCTCTGAGGCTTTAAGACCTATAAACGAGGCAGGGTTTGGAAAATAGGTTCATATAGGGGAAAATAGGAGAGAAAGAGGGGTCTACACTTCATCAGGTCTATCTTAAAGGGACAAGCTCTCAGCTATTCCTGCAGGTGATGGGGAAGCACGCAGGAATCAAGTCTTCTATGTGTGGCCAGAAATGAGATCTGGAGATTGAAGGCTGGTGGTCAAGCTGAGGATACAGAGACATACGATGAGCATTGGCTTGTCTAATCCACTTGCAAAATAAGAGGAAAGGGCAAGAGGGAGACTGAAGGGAAAACAGGAGAGCAAGTGAAGGACAGAAGTCGCCACAGAAGAAAAATGAAAGTGAATTCTTTACTCACTAAAGAATCACAGGGAGCAAGAGGAAGTGGAAACCTAGAACCGTAATATGCCTAGAAATGCTCAGCGGTCTGGCAGACTTGACCCAAATCTAATGTTATTCTCATTTTCAAATGCCCAGGAGTTCTAAGAGGTACCTGCTTCCTGTCCCTGTAATTTATGGAAATGGAAAAACCCAGACACCAGAGCAGCTCGGCAGACATTCATGTCCCACTGGCCTGCACTCCAGCTGGTTCTTCAGACCACACAGGTCCTGTCAGGCCCTCTGGAGAGGAGGAAGGCTTTGGCCAATAGGAGCAGCTGGGAGATATTTCCCTCTCCTGCTCCCACTGAGGCATACTGTAAGGACCTTTATGGACTGAAGTGAGAAGTATCCCGCCAGTATTCTTTGTTCTTTCGTTCAGGACTCCCAGAAGAAAAAACATCCACTCCTCCCCTAATACAGCCTGCTCACAGAGACATCATTTCCACCAAGATATCAGTGGAATTTCTTCTCCTCTGTGTTTTTACATTTTAACTGAGACCAAGCCCTAAGTCTGAAAGAATGAATTGCTAAGAGTGAGATTTTAGTAATAGCCAGCCTTATGAGTAGGCTGGGCCCCAGGCAAACCACTCTTGATGTGACCTATAGACACTGAAGGATCCAGCCTCTGCCCAGGTCAACTTATATCCACTTGTGATATTTGTCTCTCTCCTCAAACATACCACCATCTCATCAGTCCCAGGGCCTTTGCACATGCTCTTCTATATGGAGCTCTCTTCTGCCACTCTTCACATAGTTAATAGTCCAGATTAGCCTTTATATCCCAGGACAAATGTCACTCCTTCAGGGAAATCCTCCCTGCCTCTCAAGACAAGGTCAGGCCTCCCTACTAGAGACTCCCCAGTACCATGCACCACCCCTGCATTTCTCCTTTGTCCTGAAGGCCTCAGATCACAAGCTTGACAGTTTCTGGCTACCGAAAGAAGACCAGTGTGGCTAGGGTATAGTGGGCAGGAGGGCTGAGTAGGTTAGAGAGGCAAATAAACCAGGCCCGTGAAAGCTTAATTCAGGATTTTAGTCTAAGGGCATTCAGAAAACACTGCGTGTTTTAGGCAGTGGAGTGGATTCATATTGTAAATGATTACTCCAGCTACTGGGTGGAAATGGATAGAGGTAGGAGGCAACCTTAGAAGCAGGGAGATTCGTTGGAACACTATTGTGATGGGGATATATACTGAGTTGTACCACAGGTATTTAGTGGAGGTGCAGAGGTGTAAATGGATTCAGTGTATGTTTGGGAAGAAGGTACCAACGACGTATGCATAGATTGAATGTGGTGTCTGAGGGAAAGAGGACTAGCTTTTGACTTGAGTAACCAGTAAATGCGGCATTGTTTACTGACATGAGGAAGATTGATAGGAGTAGGGAAGTGAGGGAAATCAATGCTGTTCCAGTAAGTTAAATTTCAAGGCTTTTAGACATGGAATTGCTAGGGAAGGTCAGAGCTGGAAAAAGATATTGTGCCATTATTGATCTATAGATTGGTTTACCAGGGCCAGGGTTGCTACTTGAGGACAGTGGAGGAAGGGGATGACATCAGTGTTTGCAAGTGAGTGAGCTTGTAGAACCATGGAGCCTGACTGAGCAAGAAGGGTAAAAAGGACCCTGGAGCAGTGAGAATAGGGGAAACGTGATAGCGTAAGAGGACTGAAAGTAACAATGAGGTTATGTGATTGGTCACATGGGAGATCCCAAGTAGGCGAGATGGAAGCATGGAAGATGGTTGTCAGAGAGTGGATTTAACGGGCAGAGACCTTACACGTTCCAAATCCCAAGCCTCTGCTATGCTGGTGGTATTGCTCTGCTCCAAAATATCTTTCCTCCTTTTTCGGCACCCGTCCATCCATGGATGTTGTTACCCACTCTAACTTTAAACCAGCTTGATGCGCCTGTAGGCTGCCTACACACTGACCATTAAGTGGTCGCTGGGCGGGCTCCAAAGCCATTCGTGAACGCCTTCCCACATCACTTCCTGCTGCTGTAACTCTGCTTGATTTCTCACCCTGTGGGACTCTGCTGGGCTCTTCCCCTCTTTGCTCTGGTCTAGATTCTCGGTTCCTTTATCCATGCAAGATCGTGCCTTCTGCTCTGGATTCTCTCGGCTGGTAACCACTGCCCCAGTTAGCTTTTTGGAACTAAGCCTCTGGCTGACATGGCACCCCACTGGCTCTGCCTGGTTCTCCACAAGGGAGAGGATTAGAAGACGCCCACAACTTCCTCCACCATCCCTTCCCCAGAGCCTTCTCTAGCAGGTGCCGTTGCCCTACTGATGAGCTCCTCCTCCGTTTTCTCTCTACACCTGAGAATATGTTCCCATTAGCTTTGTAATAAACATACTCCTCTGGCGTGCTTTAACTGTAGGAATCTTATTCTGCTCCTTATTCCCTTTTTATTTTAACACCTGTATATGAAATTTGATCTCAATCTTTTTGTCATTCATTTTTATATGGAATTGGTTGTTTTCCTTCCTAACTTCATGGCTCTAGAGCTCCCTCTTCTGCTGTTTTTGTGAAATGTTCACCATATGTTGCCTTCCTTACTGAAAATCGCGCTCTGGTCTCCCCTCCTTTCATCTGGACTTTCTCTCCTCCTTGCCTCTATTAACCCCGTGCTGCTCACTTTGGATCTTATTCCCGGCAGTAAGTCACTGTGGGGTGTGGTCTTAGAAGGAATTTTGTCTGGTTAGCTTTGAGAGTTCGTGGGGCCCTGAATGCCAGACCCTTGAGAGCTCACCACTTGCACACAGGCTGGCAGAGTCTGAAAAAGTCCTGGTCTCACCAGTTGTTCTCAGGTTGGCCCTCAAGCTTCCAGTGAACACCTGTCTGCTTGTTTGGGAGATTGTGGCATATGTCAGGTGCCCCACTGCTTTCCTTTGCTTTCCCCGGCGCAGTTGTGAATACAGGTCAGGTCTTGGAGTTGGTGGTGGTTTGGCGCCACTTACTCATACTTACTGTTTATGAAGATACTTGGTCAACTAGCTTTTTTGTAGCTGTTGACTATAAACTTGGGGGAGTTGGAGTTTTTCCTACCTAATTGCTCTGCTTAATTTTACAGGTGTACTTGGCGAAATGACAAAAGAATGCCACCACTGCCATTATTCCAGACTCCCTTGGGTTATCTGTTTAAGCCTTTTAACAACCCTCTGCGGTACTTACCGTTATTACTCCTATGCTATAGATGAGGCAACCAGAACCTGGAGAGGTTAAGCAGATTCCCCAATTTCAAATATTGTAAGTGGTAGAAATCAGGTGGGAATCCAGACACTCTGCCTGTGCAGCACGTACTACTAACCGCTCTGCAAAGCTGCTGTTAAGTGTCATTAAGCCATCAGAGGGACGAGTAGAAGTTGGACAAGTGAGCAGTAGGGAGAAACCTGTTCTGGGTTGAAAGAACAGAACAGACAAAGGCCCTACGGCTTCCCTGCTTCTGAGGAATTAGAAGAAGCCAGTGTGGCTACAGACTTGTGAGACACGAGGTGATGCATGAAAAGGAATCAAAGTAGATTATTCAGGACACTGCAAGCCATGGAAGAGACTTTGGATTTTATCTTATACGCAATGCAAAGTCATCAAAAAAGCTGTATGCAACATTCTCACAGAGCTTGGAGGAAGGACCTCTCTGCTCCACTTAAAGAATGAAGTTAGGTATCTCTGTTGTTTTCTTTCTTCCGGTTTTATTGATACATAATTGACATACAGTACTGTATAAGTTTAGGGTGTTCAACATAATGATTTGACTTACATACATCATGAAATGATTACCACAGTAAGTTTAATGAACATTTGTCATTTCATATAGATACAAAAGAAAAGAAAAAGAAAAAATATTTTTTCCTTGTAATGAGAACTTTAGGACTTATTCTCGTAACAACTTTCATATACAACATGTATCAGTGTTAATTATATTAATCATGTTGTATTACATCACATCCCTAGTACTTATTTATCTTATAAGTGGCTGCTTTCGTCACCATACAAAGATATTACGTAATTATTGACTGTATTCCCCACACTGTACATTTCATCCCCATGACTCATTTATTTTGCAACTAGAAGTTTGTACCTCTTCATTACCCTCAGCTATTCACTCATCCCCTCACCTCCCTCCTCTAAATTAGGTATCTTTGGACCTAAAGAATGATTTAACCAGAGAGGAGATGAATGAACGGCATGATATATGCATTCATTGCCCATTTAGAAGTGAACCAAGATAGGAGTGAAAGTGGTTCCTAGGGAGAGGAAGTGTCGTGAGAAAGGAGGCTAGAGAGCTTAGACAGGGGGCCAGATTGAGAAGGCCCTGGACAGTCCTTGCTCAGTGGGTTCCTGGGAGCAGTGGCTTTTCTCCACATCAGTTGATACTAGGAGAAGAGTGGTGACAGAGCCACAGAACGTTTGACACAATCAGAGCTAAAGAGAACCACTCTGCTTTACATTGAACAGAGCAGCACATTTTTTCAGGAGACTGTTTCCCCTTTTACAATTTTCAGGACTCTGCATCAGAAGGTCAGCCACATTCACCTGTCAAGATATTCTGGGTAGTTTTTTAAGGAGCCTCCGTACTGTTCTCCATAGTGGCTGTATCAATTTACATTCCCACCAACAGTGCAAGAGTGTTCCCTTTTCTCCACACCCTCTCCAGCATTTATTGTTTCTAGATTTTTTGATGATGGCCATTCTGACCAGTGTGAGATGAAATAGAACTACCATACGACCCAGCAATCCCACGACTGGGCATATACCCTGAGAAAACCATAATTCAAAAAGAGTCACGTACCACAATGTTCATTGCAGCTCTATTTACAATAGCCAGGACATGGAAGCAACCTAAGTGTCCATCGACAGATGAATGGATAAAGAAGATGTGGCACATGTATACAATGAAATATTACTCAGCCATAAAAAAAACGAAATTGAGTTATTTGTAGTGGGGTGGATGGACCTAGAGTCTGTCATACAGAGTGAGGTAAGTCAGAAAGAGAAAAACGAATGCCGTATGCTAACACATATATATGGAATCGAAGAAAAAAAAAAAAGGCCATGAAGAACCTAGGGGTAAGACAGGAATAAAGACACAGACCTACTAGAGAATGGACTTGAGGATATGGGGAGGGGGAAGGGTAAGCTGTGACAATGTGAGAGAGAGGCATGGACATATATACACTACCAAACAAAATAGCTAGCTAGTGGGAAGCAGCCACATAGCACAGGGAGATCAGCTCGGTGGTTTGTGACCACCTAGAGGGGTGGGATAGGGAGGGTGGGGGGGAGGGAAGAGATATGGGAACATATGTATATGTATAACTGATTCACTTTGTTATAAAGCAGAAACTAACACACCATTGTAAAGCAATTATACTCCAATGAAGATGTTAAAAAAAAAAGATATTCTGGGTAGTAATGATTCCCTTTTCTTACTATTCATATCAGTTGCCTTTTGTTACAGTCACTGAGGCTTTGTGAGCTGGCTTTGTGATGTGTTCTATATAATATTCCGCATTTTCCTATTCTCTTTTAAACTTCAGCAAAATTATCAGGGAAAATGGAAAAAAAAAGGATGCTGCCTGTGACTCGGGTATTATTTTTATCTACATCACATGGAGGAGAGTTGCTTAAATGCTGTGGGATTGTCTTCCTGGGATCTCACATATTAAGTAAATATATAAAGCATAGTCACTGTTCCACACCCTCACTGATGAGTTAACTTCTAGAGCTGCTCTAGGTTTCCATTTTAAACTCTGCCTTCTTGTTTTAAGTTTGCAGTCATTGGAAATTCTTTGTGAAAAGGCCACTGAATGAAGAGACAAAGGCCATAAGCCAGCGGGAGGTTGGGACAGTTCTAGTCAGCTAGGGGTCATCATGTGGAAGAGATGGCAGGTGAGAGCCACTAGCGGCAGCTGGGGGATGAGGGCATCAACCTGGTGAAGGGAGTCTGGGTGGGGCACCAGGAGCATCTGCCGCCTGGGCTTAGGTGGGACCACATCCCTAGTATTTCTAGCAACACTTTTGTCTGGGTAAAAGGATCTACTCGGTAATAGAAGAGTTTCAGAAGAGTTAACAAAGACTGCGACATTTGTTTGCTCTGAGATTTTGTCTTAGTGGCTGTGCTCTGGATTTGGTCTCGGTCCTAAGGCTGTGCTTTAATGGCCACACCTTGAAGTGGTTAGAAGCAGTTTCATTTTGAACCCTGAGAGTCCCAGAATCCCTGGGCTCTCTATATCTATCTGAATCTGTTGGCAAACTTTCTTCCCTGAGCCCATCCCTTTCTTGTACTACCTTATCAAAAAAGGCTAGTAGCAACCAGCTCACGTTTTCAAATTCTGCTTTAAAACTGATTAACCCAAGTCAAGAATACTCTGTTTTCCAGACTGCCACAGGCAATAGTTTCACAAAATATTTACCAGTACATAACACGGGTTGCCATTCTTCCAGCATCCTATAAGAGTTTTCTCACTGCCGTCTGTTCACCAAGAGACCACGCAGTGATTGTAGAAATATAATTCTTTGAAAGGGCAGTAAAGAATTGGGGCCAATAATGTAATTAACACAGCATCTAACGCAAGGTGGATTAATGAGAATCCTTTTCATGGGGATGGAGAATAGAAGTTACCCCTGTGGATCTAATCCAGATCCTTTCTGCCATGTGATTATCTGCTAAGAGAGCCAGTCTACAGATATAGACAAATGAACAGAACAAAGCAGAGTTGTGAGAGGCACCAAGGGTTTCCTGGGTTCCTGTCACTTTGCACTTTCCCAGTTCCAGCTCCTGAGGCTCAGCTGTTTTCCTTTGCCTCTATGAGTCCCCTTTCCCCTATCTTTATGATAAATTCCCATTTTCACTTTACACTAGCTTAAGTGGTTTCCAGTTACTTGAAATCAAATAAATAGTCTCAACTAATTCAGAAGAACATGATGTACCTGAGACCAAAGTCATGTACCAATCCTCGTATGGTCCAGCGCCCCAGCCCCAGCCAGTCTGGTGCTGGACCAGATTATCACTTGGCTCTCTCCTGGTTCTGAAGTTCTATGTAAGGTGCTTCTGAATGAGCATGCTGATGTGAGGACCCCATGACTTCCACAAGTAGAGCCCGTGACAGGGAACCACCGTAGAGTGAGTGTGTAACTCAGCGCACAGCCACCTCCGTGTGCACACTCTACCAGCTGTTGATAAGTGATAAGTAAGCGCTCACAAGTCTTTCTTTCTCCGTCCAGAACCAGCACATTGCCCTCTGCTCATGGCTGGGTACATGGTTGTGTGAAGAAAATCAGTTGCCCTATAACTATTGTCTTTTTCAGTTTGTAAATCAGTGTTATATTACTTTAATGAAAAAAATTGGGAAGCATTCTTTATGATCTAAAATAGTAAATGTAGTACAGAAAAGACAGAGTCTTACAAGGTCCTACGGTATAGCACAGGGAACTATATTCAATATCCTGTGATAAACCATAATGGAAAAGAATATGTGTGTGTGTGTGTGTGTGTGTGTGTGTATATATATATATATATATATATATATATATATAACTGAATCACTTTGCTGTACGGTAGAAATTAACACAACATTGTAAATCAACTATACTTTGATAAAATAAATTTAAAAAATAAAAAGAACCAGCACATTGGTTTAGGTGCATAAATGTGAGTAAAAGAGTAATTTACTTTGTAGATTTAAGTGGGCTTTGCAGGTGGCATCAACTATCTATAATAGACACTGAACTAGAACCAGCAGACTGCACCTTTACAATATGTGCACACATGAAAAAAAAAAGCAAACAAGGTTTGCCATGTGAGCAGTGAAAGAAGTTCCCCACTTCTAGTAGGTGGGGTAAAATTGCTGTATCCTACACTTAGGACTAGTCAACCAACCAGTATTCTGTCTCGGCTCCCTCCAGTAGTTTAGATGGCAGGTAGCAGGTGGGTTAGGAATGGAGGTGAAGGACTCCATAGCACATCCAGGACTGCCTAGCCCGAGAGGTGCAGAGCAGATGCTCATCCAGGGCAGAGAAGTAATCCCAAGAGAGAAAACGTTAAAGAGCTTGGCCTGCGGTTGACTTTAATACACCACTTCAAGTGTGGGGAAGGTCCTCATACAGACGTCCTGGCTGGTGATAATCTGGCCTCACGGAAAACTAAGGAGCAGGTGGCCAACATTGCAGACCACTTTGTGATTAGAACAGGGGGACATTTGATGGCATGGGTTTTTAGCAAGAAGTCCTGCAGTAAAGGATAGAGTGCTTCAGCCAGGGGCTTAGTGAATAAAATGTTGACTCCAGATGGCCATGAACGATGGCACCTAACTTCTGTGGCCCTGTTCCCTCATCTCTAAGACAACTTGTTGAGTTTCAGATTTGGCCATTTTTAAGTATATGGGATAGATTAGGTATGACCTCTCTTGAAAGTTTTCCCTGCAAGATATCTGGCAGGATATGTCTTCCCATGTGACAAAACGCCATTAAGAGTCGTAACTGCTGCTGTGCAGCTTTTGTCTTTCAGTAGAAACTCCTGTTCCTTGAACAATGTGTATTGGTACATCTTTCTTTGCTTTTTTTCCTCTTTCAAATAAAATGTTTAATGTTTGACTGGCTCATCCATATGTGTTCTGGGAATCAGTTTCCACCCAGTACATCCTGCTGGTTTATTTCATAGCACACTTTTAAGGAGTGAGGATGCAAATGGCCTCACAGGTAACTTGACCTTGAAAAACTGTGGAGACTGACAGAGGGAACTCATCTTTGAGCAGCTGTTCTCAGTGCAACATTCAAATCTGTAGAAACATAGCTAGGCTCATTGGATGAACATTTAGAATCCTAGTAAATTGCTCAGAGATTCCTAAAGTCCATTTTAGAGGATCAGACCATGCGACTGTGGTTTTTGATACCGTTATTTTAATTTGTGTACTCTGTCCAAAGTTACATTTTAAAAAGCGTTCGTGCTTTTTGTAAAGTGATTCGTTTTAAGCACACTAAAGGTCATTCGAGTGGTGTTCTCCAAAAATAATAATAATAATGTCTACCTAACATTGTGAAAATTTTAATGATTTTTGCTTACTCTATGAAGTACTTTTTGTCTCTCCTGCTGTTATCTCTTTTACTTGCCTTATGTAATATCATTGCACATAGGAACCCCATGGATGAGAGTCATTTTCAGAGGGGAAAATGAAAGGCATCACCTTGTGACTTTCCAGTTTCTAATGATCCTTATATTAGTCATGCTCAAATCCCCCACTGGACTAGAACAGATACATTCCTTAAGCCTTTGAGGTTTGTGTACCATGTCTCTCTAGAATGTTAGAGCCAGAAAGGGCCTTAGAATTGGTCCACTTTATGAAATCGTTTTATTTTTTAGATGAAAAAAATAGTGTCCACAAAAGTTGAGATGTCTGGTTCAAGGTCATTTGGCTAGGTGGTAGCAAAGCACAGAATAAAATCTATTCTAATCCATCTTCCACTCTGTTATCCTACCTAACAGCTGAAATTGAAGACACCACGCTTTTCTCCTGCAAAGTTTTTAGCTAAAAAAATAGGAAAAGAATCTGGTTTCTCTTCCCACTTCATCTTGGCTCCAGATCATGCACCTAAGTTCTTAAAATCAGAGGATAATAGAGTAGACATGATTATGGATGTATTCAGAGAGCAGCAAGAGCAAAACAACTAAAAACAATAATCTTTGCAGAATCCAGTAAGGAAACACAAGACCACCCACATGGTCCTGTGTCCAGTGACACCCAGAAGGAGACCAACAACATGACCCAGAAAGGAGGCGAATTAAAGCACACAGAAGGGAATGAAGCTGAGCACCTGCATCGTCAATAACCAGTGTTTGTTTGAACAACTGTAGCTCTGAGAGAAGAAAAAAAAAGAAAATTCCACTATTGTAGTTGATTCAAAGAGAGACATGCTACAGTTTCTTTGATGTTCTATCAGAGGGGATCTGCGACAAGCAGCCGGGCTTGAAAATACAGAGCTCTTCTGTTGGGAGGTCAGCATTAAGACTAAAAGGTATCAGGAAACATCAGTAGGATGGACCCAGCTATTTCTACATGTGTGACTTGGATGCAAGACTGTTTTTTCAGCTGTTAGAGCTATGCAGCATCCGTCTCAGTAGCATGCCCTGAGGTGACCAAACCATTGGCAGGAGATGGACCATGGTCTCCTTGATCTAACCGGAGAGACGTGGAAGCTCCCCAGTAATGATACTGACTGCCAGCAACATCAAACCTCAGTGCCAGTGGGTGAAACAGCAGTGAGAACAGCAAGAGTCCGGCTGAGGAAAGACCCCTAGGGGTGGAGGTGAAGGAGGACTTAGAGAGGAGGTCCTGACTCTCTCCCCTTTGCTGACCACCTCCTCTTGGGCCTGTGGGTCTTAACCTTGATGGTTCATTTGGGGCCATCGTAGCGTCATCCATTATTGCCCTCCTGTGTTCCTACTCAGGACTGATACGAAAGTTGGAAACGTGAGCTCTAGCTCCTGTGCCACCTCCTCGTGTTCCCAACACTGGCCAAGGCTGCATGGGAAGCTCTTCACCAACTCAGCCTTAACACAATATGGGGGCTTCCCTGGTGGCGCAGTGGTTGAGAGTCCTCCTGCCGATGCAGGGGACGCGGGTTCGTGCCCCGGTCCGGGAAGATCCCACATGCTGCAGAGCGGCTGGGCCCGTGAGCCATGGCCGCTGAGCCTGCGCGTCCAGAGCCTGTGCTCCGCAACGGGAGAGGCCACGGCAGTGAGAGGCCCGCGTACCGCAAAAAAAATAAAAATAAAAATAAATAAATAAACACTATATGGTGGTGATGGTATCATGGCCCTGCTAATACACTTTTCAAGCCCCATGTCTTCCTCACAGGGCCCTTAGCATTCTTCATCCCCATTTCTCCAAATCTTCATCGTCCCTTTCCCCGACAACGCCTCTGGAACAGTCTCCTTTCTCCCGAAATTATTAGCTCATTCATGTGCTTGGGTGACTCCTGCAGGCAAGGGGGTTTCTATTCACCAGTTCCCTTTCCTTGTATCTTTGAATGATGCAGCTTCTGGATAATTGATGATCTGTGCTCATCTATGTAACATCAGTGAATCTCTTCACTCTTCTAATACACATTTAACTGGGACTTAAATATCCCCGTGAGCTACCCACAATATAAGAAAAATAAAAAGTTCTCTAAAAGCCTCTTATTTTTCCCAAGACATACTCTGTGGTTGTTATCCTTAAGTATTATTGCAAGTGTTATCTAACAGTGCACTGGTTGCTGTGAAGAAACAGAGGTGAGTTTCAGTGAGTTACCAATTAGAGAAAGAAAGAAAGAAAAAAAAAATATATATATATATAATATCTAAGAAGTCAGGGAAAGCACAACGGGAAAGGAGACAAAATACTAAGAGATTGTTAATTACTTTGTAAGAATGTTTGAGATGCATGGAGGGGTGTGTGTTTCTGAACATGTGTTTAATAAAACTGCGAACCCACTGGAAGGTGCCTGTGAGACGCTTGGAGTGTTGCTTTGATGACTTAAACCGGCAGCCAACTAGTTTCCAAATGGAAAAGGTTTCCTTTACTTAGTTTAGACAGTCAGTGTTCATTGTTCTAATCACTTTGACCAACCACCCCACAGGTCTCTGGATCCTGGTGGTTGATCTCTGGCCATTTCCAGATGGGTTACACCTTACTATAAATGGGGTTGTCTCTGAGCATGGGCTGTAACCTACACAGTCATTTTTCCTACAGAAATGAGTAAGTTTCCAGTAAGGACAAGGCATTGGAAGTCCAGGGGATATAGTAGTGAGCAAAGAAGACGAGGTCTCTGTCCTCATGGAGTTTACAGTCCAGCGCAGCGGACGCACTTACACGTGTACCTGTGTGATTGTCTAATCATAGCTACTCTGGAGGCAGAGCTCTGTGAGAGTTCAGGTGAGAGACAGAGGTTTCCCTGAAGATGGGGTGATAAAGCAATCGTATAGAGGTGGGTGGGGATTAACTGGGGGAGGGGAAGCAGCATCTGGAGGTCCATTAGCACAGAGAGGGTGACACATTTGAGGAAACCAGACGGTGATCAGGGTGGCTAGAATATAGACAAGACTGGCCAGACATGGGGCCAGAGAGCCAAACAAGGACCGGCTCAGGCAGGGTCTTGTGGCTCACATGGACAATCTTGAATTTCAGTCCAAGAACAATGGCAAGTCACTGGGGTGTGTTAAATGGTTGGATCTGTGGGCCAGTAACTATGAAGAGTAGAACAAGGCTTGACTGTTGAAAGCATGCTTGCCTCTGACTGATATGAAGTAGTTCTTGAATATCTCTCAAACTTGTGTATGTCTTTTTACAAGGGAACCTTAAGAATGTCACGTGAGGCTTTTATCCCCTCAGTATCTGCGTGGAATCTCTGCTCTTGACTCTGCCCAGATGGGGGGAGCCCAGTTTTCCTTTGGCTCTGGATACAGAGCCCTCTTGTGTGCCGCGCATCTGCCCTCCTGTGTTTCCTTCAGAAATCCACGCCTTTGTGAGCCAGAGCTCAACCATGGAGTAATGAGGGAGGTGAACTAGGGAGCAGGGCGTGGGTCGGGTCTGTGGGAAAACCAGCGGCTAAGTTACCACGTGGAGGAGAGTAACTGGATCTTCCTCAACCTCACTCCCCAGCCCTCCTGGGACAGGTGTTCAAATCTTGGCTTATGCCAGCTAACATGAATAGCTATGGAGTTTTGAAAATAATTAAATATCAGTTTGAAGTAGCAACCGAAAAATTGACCAAATCCATAGAGATTACTGAAATCAGCGTCTTGAGGCACACCTCAGTTTAGGGAGAGCTCAAAACTAAGGATATTTGCTGTTGCTCCTGAGCCCCTGCTGCCTTTTCCAGTCCACCCTGAGGGCCGTTTTCCCTCCACTCATCCTTTCTTTTGGTGACTCTGGGCACAGCCTGCTTCCTCTCCCTCATCCTACCAGCCAACAACTTCTGTTCCCCTACCCTGTCTATCTCCTAACTACTTTCTTTTCTCTTTTTTTATGCTTATTGATTTCCTTACAGAATGGAATTGAGTAAAGGGAAGATGTATGAAGAAACAGTACACACAATATTATGTCAAGAAGAACTTCCTCAGAGTCAGCTCTGTTACATGGTAGATTGAGTTCCCAAGAAAAATAATGAGGCCAATCACCTGAGTTATTTAAAAATCAGCTGGACAAAGAAACCAAGGATGTGCTGGCAGGAAGGCCCCAGTCTCAGCTATATTGGAATGAAGAAAATGATCCTAATAGGATTTTTCTCTCCTCATTTTACTTTTTCTCTAGGCTGAATCCTTTAACTCATGCTGAAATCAGTTATATCCAAAGACAGCAAGATTCACTACTTTCCTGTGGCCAAATTCATCAGAAACTAGAACAAAAGCAGGGAAAAGAAGTATTAAAGAATCCCTTTTTCAACTATCAAGAAACTCTCTGGTCCCATGAGAGAAAATCAGTGTAGAACTCTCATTCTTGGCCTGTTTTCTGTGATCAAAGGAAAAATTCTCTGGAAACAGGAGGGTAAGTTCTGCTAACATTTCGTGGTAAAAACTACTATGTTATACATAGCTTCCTGCAGGATCTGCATATAATTTTTGTCCATCAACAAGTAAAATTTTATTCTCTGAACAGCACGTTTTCCCACTACATGTTTATGGCAATTTCTCTGAAGTCCATTTATTTTTTTATACAGCCTTGCAGAGCATTGCAGAAGCCTTTTCAAACTCAAAATATATGAAATATAGTCATTACTATATTGGGGTAGATCAGTGTCCTTCCCACCTAGCACTCTAGTGTCCAAGCAAAGATGCTATGGTTTTCCATCTTGGCATTGTCAGATAAACATGTCCCTTTACTTGACCCAAGACTTCAGTGAAAAATCTGCCATGATTTAATAATCAGATAGTACCTCATACATAGAGCACTTGTACTTTATAAACTCTTTCACTAGCATCCACTCTTTTGATCTTCAATTTGGGTATTATTAAGTCCAGTATACAAATGAAAGATCTGAAGCTCAAAAAGGGGGAAATAATCTGCTCATTGAATGACACAGAGATAGCAAGGGCAGGCTGGAACACAATCCCCGATCTGTCTCCAAAGCCCTAGATTCTTCCCATTCTACCACCTTGCCCTTCTCAGGGGTTTGGGGCAGCCTCACCCTAGAAACATGCAGGTGATAAGTTTTAGATGCTGAATGCAACCTCTGTATATGTCAGACCAGAAACCTACACCCTCAAATAGGACATAATAAACATGGTGTTTTAATCAGTGACCCAGATGAAAGTAGCTGCTCATCTACTTTCAAGCATTTTTCATTCATGGGGAAACAAGGATGCAAATTAATTTGAACTTTGTGTCTTTGGGTTGAAGGATTTCACCTGATCCCTGAAAATGAGATTCATTCTGCCTGTTCTCTTTGCAGACCCTCTTTTCCTGGCCTCCTTACACCCCCAGGGCACCTAGGGGTCTTCCCCTGGGCCTTGAGAAAGCAGTGTGTTGGAGTAACACTAACTTACTGCTGATTCGGTTTAATTGGAAGATCAAGCAAGGCAAACCCACACAATGCCTTGAGCAGGAACTTTCTGTCTTCTGCAGCTGACTGGTTCTCTGCCATTTCCAAGGACCATCAAAAACTGCAAAAACTTGACCTTAAGGATGGCAAAGAGTAAAGGAAGAAAACTTGTGAACATGGAATTAATGCCCTACTGAAGGCAGACCTCAATAACGATTTTAACAAGACTCACCACTACCCTGAAGGTAGGCAGGACCTGACATCTGCTTCTAATTAATAGAATACGGCAAAGGTGGTGGGACGCTCTTCCCATCTGGCTAGGCTGGTGAAGTAAGCATCCGTGTTCACAGAGCTCATCTCTTTGGCTTAAGGTGATTGGGGTGGGCATTGGTTTTTGTTTTCTGTTACTTGCAACAGGAACTGTATTAACTGATACTACACCACTGGCAAACTCAGAAGTCTAGTTTCCCACGTTGATCTCCACAGCAACATACATCAATCAGAGTTATAGATTTTTTTAGGGCTGAAAAGAACCCATTGAATTTCTAGTCCAGCACACTTTTCTTTATGAATTAAGATCCACAGTGTTTTGGAAAAGGGTGACAAACTATATATCGATCAAATTTCTTGACTTGAAGTCAAATGATTTTTTTCGACCACTCCACACTACTTCAATAATACATTAAGAATCTTTTAGACTGATTTTTGATAACCAACTATGTGCTCAGCTTTCTGCTCCCCCTTAAAGAAAGACTGAACATTGAGAAGTACTGCCCTTTGGAAAAACTGAAAGGCATAAGAATGTCAGTGCAACCAACAAAACAACAGTAAAAATTCTGTGCCCCCTCCAAACATTCTAAGATGATACAAGATTTTGTAGGATTTATATTTATCCACATATAATTTTCGAAATAGCCTATTTTTTTCCAATTTTTTATTGTGGTAAAATACACATAACAGTATTCATAATAAAAGTAGTGAGTGTAAATATAGTTGAACTATACTTGTTAAGGACCTTTTCACTGTGTACCTTCAATTACTCCTTCCTGACCTTTGTGCTATCATTGTCATGTATTTTAATCTTATGTATGCTATAAACACACAAAACATTGTTACTATTTTTGCTTTAAACAAGCATGTGTCATTTAGAGCAGTTAAATATAAGTACGTGTTTTATTTTTAAAAAACTGAATAGTTTTTTATCCCCTATTTCTCTTCTTCCTTCCTTTTTCTCAGCCACCATTACCACCATATCATTTATTGCAGAATATATTTTACTTAGTCACAGGTCAAATTGATCACAGGTCAGATTTAATTGACAGGTTCTTAAAATTTAATTGACAGTTATTTTTTTAAATTTATTTTAACATATATATTTATTTTGGGCTGCGTTGGGTCTTCGTTGCTATGCGCAGGCTTTCTCTAGTTGCAGCGAGTACGGGCCACTCTTCGTTGTGGTGCACGGGCTTCTCATTGCGGTGGCTTCTCTTGTTGCGGAGCACGGGCTCTAGGTGCGCGAGCTTCAGCAGTTGTGGCACGCGGGCTCAGTAGTTGGCTCATGGGCTCCAGCACACAGGCTCAGTAGTTGTGGCACACGGGCCTAGCTGCTCCGCAGCATGTGGGGTCCTCCCAGACCAGGGCTTGAACCCGTGTCCCCTGCCTTGGTGCGCCACCAGGGAAGTCCCGACAGAGTTATTTTTAATGGGATTCTGGATATAGGTGGAGGTAAGAAACTCCTTATCTTAACCATAATTTTCAATTCCTTTATTTATCATAGTAAATAATTTCTGAATTATAGCCATTAATAAAACTAACTTCTCTATCTACAAAATGTAATATTATCTAGAAGTTGTAAACTTATCTTTGGTCATTTTTTAAATACACAGTTCTACGTGATGATGGAGCCAGAGTTAATAATTTGGACCTCTTGTTTTACTTGCTTTCAGTGGGAAAAAAATTATGTTGATACCAAAAATTATGTTGATACGTTTTTAGAAAGGAACCAGCTGAAAGCAGTGGATCAGGAACAATCTCTAATTTGATTCAAGATGGATTTGGGAACCTGTTTCAATCTGGTTCAATTATAGGATGTACATTCAAATGTAATGAAGGGGATTTTGCTCCTAGCCATAACAGAATAGCTATAACATCCTATCTTTTATTCTATAGCCAACTTGACCTAATGGATATCTATAGAACATTCTACCCCAAACTGCTGAATGCACATTGTTTTCAATTTCACATCTAACACTCGCCATAACAGACCAGATGCTAAGCAATAAAACAAGAATCAATACGTTTTTAAAAACTGAAATCAAAGAAAGTATGTTCTGACCAAAATACAACTAAATTAGATATTAATAACAAAATGATGTCTTAAAGATCTCCAAATATTTAAAAATTAACATATTTCTAAATAGCCTATGTGTCAAAGAAGAAATCACAAAAGAAATGAGAAAAAATGTTGAATTCATGAAAATTAAAACAGCATATCAAAATACATATGATGCAATTAAAGAAGTGTCTGCAATATATCCATGTACAGCACAGGGAATATAGCCAATATTTTATAATAACTATAAATGGAATACAACCTTTAAAAATTGTGAATCACTATGTTGTATACCTGAAACTTATATAATATTGTATCTCAACTATACCTCAATTTAAATAATAAAAAGAAGTGTCTGCAGGAAAAGTTATAACTTTGAATGCTTACATTTAAAAAAATGATAAACATATAAAAATCAGTGTACGACAAAGATATTATAAGAAAAGACAACTACAGGCTGACATCCCTTGTGAACATGGATGTTTTAGAATTATTTTTTAAAAATTAAGAAAGTGAATCCAGCAATATATTTAAAAAGCCAAAAAATTATGACCAAGTGGGAGGTGTCACAGGAATGCAAGTTTGGGTTAACATTTAAAAATCAATCAATAGGGCTTCCCTGGTGGTGCAGTGATTGAGAGTCCGCCTGCCGATGCAGGGGACACGGGTTCGTGCCCCGGTACGGGAAGATCCCACATGCCGCGGAGCGGCTGGGCCCGTGAGCCATGACCGCTGAGCCTGCGTGTCCGGAGCCTGTGCTCCGCAATGGGAGAGGCCACAACAGTGAGAGGCCCGCGTACCCCACGTACCGCAAAAAAAAAAAAAGAAAGGAAATTGCATATGTACAGAATGGCCCAATGTCTGTGCATATGATGTGTATGTGTGCATATTCTTTTATCCATGCACACATACTTTTTCTATATATTACTGAATGCTAAATACAAAGAAAGAAATTGGCAAAAATACATAGCAAATAGCGGTTATACCTATGGGGTATGACTTGGGTTCCTAAAGAAGCAGACCCAAAGACAAGGATTTGCATGTAAGTGGTTTAATGGGAGACGGTTCCAGGAAACACTGGTGGGAAAGTAAGGGAAAGTAAGACGCAGAAGGGAAGGAAGAAAATAAAGGGTGTGTTATTGAACAAGTTCCCACAGTGGGCAAGGAGGGCTCAGTCCCACTGAGAAACCCCAGGAGGCAGTGTAGACCACGCCTCGGACATCCCAGCCAAGGGAAGAGGAGTCCGTTTTCCTATGCCCAACCATCATGGTCTGAGGCCTCAGAGGCATTAGCTCTGCCGGCCCTTCAGGCTGCCCCACGTGTGCAAGTCCAGAGAAAGCCAGATAGGGAGTAGCAGGCACCTGCCAAAGACCACTGTCTATAAGTAGTGAGACAATGAGACGCCTGCACCGTCCACTGTAGGGTAGACCACAGTAGACTGCCACTTTCGACATGATTTTTTTGTTGTTGTTGTTTTTTAATATCAATGACGTATTTTAAAATCTGGAAAGAAAAACTTAGAATACTCAACAAAATATTAGGTTTTCTAGAGAAAAGACTTAAGAGGCTTGAAATTAAGTCAGAAAATATGCAGGGAGGCCAGGGAATCTCTCCTCAAAGGGGTCCTTCCACCTAGAAAACGTGCCCTGGACGTGAGCCCACCCCACACACAGGGTGGATGGTGCCGGAAGAAGAGAGACGGCGGAGATGAAGCACGTTCTGACATTTTATTCACTGGTCATAAATACAGTCCCGTGCGCATGAAGGGGATCACGAACGAGGGACTAGCACCTGGAACGTGACTGTCGCAGAGCACTCACTGCTTCACCATCGCTGGCCAGAGGGCTCCCTGCAGCTGCTCGGGGCATCCCCCCGCTCAGGCTTGGCTTGTGGTGACCCTCCTTCTGGAGCAGCAATTTATTCTTGGCTCGTTCTCAACAATTTTAAAAAAATTCATAAAAGATCGAGTGTTTGCAAGAAAATATCAAAGAGGATAAGAAGATTTTCAGTTCTTCTCAGAGTCTAAAACGGGAAGGTAAGGGAGAAGGAGAGAAAGGGGAAAGATGTCAGGGGTGGGCCAGGCTTCTTCCTTTCCCCAGAGCGTTTAAAAAAAAAAAAAAAAAAAAAACAGGTATTAATGCTGTTTGGAGATGGGCTGCGTCTCTCTGATGAGCCACTCGAGGGCTTCCTGGCGGCCCTGTTTTTGCAGTTCCTTCCCGATCACGTCCCTGCAGGTCAGGTGGTAGTTGTTGAGCCAGTCGCACTGCAAGAGGGAAGGAATACAGACGTGGTCTCACCATCACACCTTCACCAGAGGCTGCGCAGTGAGCAGTGAGGCACCATGTGCTGAGACCACAGGATGAGAGTAAAGGAGCACAAAACCCTTTCTCCCTGCTCGTGGACAAGCGACCTCCTTGTGTTCTACCTCCCTGGAAATAGATGGGACGAGGCCACATGGCCGATGGTGAAAATGCTCCTGGAACCACCTGCATGTGGACTGGAGTGACGGTGAGGGAACCACGAATGCCTGACGGCAAGCCGTGGCTCTGGATGCAGAGTAACCTGTAACCCGGTGTCCCCCTCGACAGCACCCCTGGAAGCCATGACGAGAGAGTGGGGGCAGGGGTCTCACAGCTCCTGCACCCACCCTGGTTGCCTCAGCTGCTGTGAAGACACACCTGAGGCTGTCCTACCAACGCGCTGAGTTTCCTATCCCGTATCCGCCTACAAAGCTGAATAAACTAGGATCAGTCAAGCCGGTGAGGGTCTTGTGAGTGTGGCCGTCTAGATGCGCCCAAAGCCTTTGGAGGTCAAGGCCTGCGCTGCTGCAGGGTGAGGCTGGGAGTAAGCTTGACTTTCAGAGCCTCAAATGAATGGAGCCACCACACCAGGAGATTTGCAAAGAGGTAAAAGTATGGAACCTGATCGGATGTGTGTGTGTGTGTGTGTGTGTGTGTGTGTGTGTGTGTGTGTGTCTGTCTGTCTGTCTGTCGGGACGGGGCGGGGGGTACTGATGCGCTGAACCTGATGACAAGGGTTCTGCTAATCTCCGGGTGAGGAGTGAGGGAGGATGAGGGCTGGAGGGAAGCCCGTTCTGCCAAGAGGACGACAACCCACGCTCTCCACTGCCCCGAAGGGGGCCTGACCACATCACATCAGACAGATGGGTTGGTGTCGCCGATGACTTTGACCCAACTGGTGCTCCTATGCCCACTGATAAGAGGTGGGGAAGAGGGGTGGGATATCAAACACAAGCAAGCAGCTGCATGTCAGCAGCAAGGCCAGGCAGGGCTGTAAGGCAGCCTCCGTCCAAAGCAGCTCAACAGTGCAGACAGGAGCAGGCCTGGGGCCACACAGACACTCCCAAGACCCTTTTGGTTGGGGCAAGCTGGGGCACCCGCAGGGGGCTGGAGCAACGTCACAAAGGCCTTGGCAGCCTGCAGCACACACATTCATGTCCCACCAAAGTCCTCTGCTGCCACCTGGTGACAAATCGATGGGAATGCAGCACTAACCCCAAAACTCCCTAAAGTTTCTACTAAGACTGGGAGACGGTAAAGGGCAATGACTGGTACTTTAAAAGCCCAATGGACAGCATCTTGCTGTGGGGTATTACGATGCCTTAAGACAGAATGAAGCCCCAGATTTACTGAGTGGTATATGGGAAATGAACACTTTTGCTAAAAGATAATAAATACACTCTGCTTGGAATATTAAATACTGTCCTCTACTTGTAATTTGTGGAAACTTGCTAATGATTCCAAGGTAAGAAGATATTATCTGTCCTATAAAAACTAACTGGCTAAAAGAATAGTTCAGTGATTGGGGTATGTAAGGTACAGTAATGAACACTGGACCAGGCAGACAGCACTGGTCTCTGTCCAATGTCACGGGGGAGTCACAGGTTAAAAAGACTCTCTCCCCCAAGGAAAAATGGCCTCGCTTAACCTTTCTCATGCACTATTTCCCTGGATAAAGTGGAAGGTCACGTGGGAGAAATGTCTCCTGACTGGTACACTTCACGCGGACAGCAAGGCCTATGTGACCTGGAATCACTTGGCAGATGCCACAGCCTTGGGCTTCCAAGAGGGTAAAGGGACTTATTAGTAGAGGGTCCCTTGCTAAGACCCTGGAAGCTGTGCTCGAGGGCCACAAGAAGAGACTGGTTCCTTGGGCAGAGGGCTGTAAGCAAGGTGGCTGCCATGCTCACTCCTGTGCTGTCATCCCCTCTCACCTAAGCCAGCCCTGTGGGGACCGGAGAAGAGGCCCAGGGCCGCAGGAGAGACTCTTCCTGCTGAAAAGACACACCTGACACTGTGCTGCTGACAGGCAGCTACAGCCTGAATAAACCAGCATCAGCAGGGCTCGTTTGGGTGCTGTGAGCGGGAACGTTTGGCTGAATCGAGGCACTGGCGGTCAAGATGAGGTGCCCAAGCACAGAGGCAATCGAAGCAGCAAGTGGATGACCTTCCTCTGTCACCCATCTGTGAGCTGGATGGGGCAGAGAGGGAGCTTCTGGCTGGGAGGAGCTCGTTCCATGGCCCTGCAGAAGGGGGCTCCTCAGCCCTCAGAGGCGCTTTCCTCTAGTGCCAAGCACAGGGCCCACGCAGGCTCCACTGAGGGTACGTTTCTGCCTCAGAAGCCCCTGGGGTGAGGCCAGTGGCTGCCTCTGGTAACGAGAACTGCTCATCCCTCGAGTGATGCACCACGCTCCTGCCTTTGCCTTCTGCTGCACTGCTGCCTGCCTGCCTTGCTCTGGAATTCCTGTCCTTCTGGCTTCTGGCTTCCTGGCTTGGGCCTGACCACTTCACAGCAGACAGACAGGGTGGTGTTGTTTCCACCCTGTTTTGACCCTTGTCCCCGCTCTGACCCTGATCACCTGTCCCATCCCTCAAGCCTTACTCCAGGTTCCTGGGCCTGCCGCCTCACCTGGCCTCATGAGCCTGGGGACCCGTGCTGGGATTTGCAGGGCTTCCAAGACCTGTCACCCTCTGAGCCTGACAGGTGAGCGCTGCTGTGCGTCTGCTCTGTGACAGGTTTCAGAGCCCAGAGCAACAACCTCTCTCCCTGCCTGTGACACAATGGCATATGGTAATAGCGTTTGCTTCTCAGTTCCTTAGTTTCACGCAACACAAGAAAACAATCTGGCGTGTGCAACGGCCCCACCCACCCACAAAAATGCAGGGAAGACACATGCCCATGTTTGCTAAACACGCCTCAGGGCAGCTATGGCTCTGGCCCTCCTGGAAAGCAACAGCACACTATTCATTCCCACCTGTGAAGCCCTACCATCCCCAACAGTGAGGAGAGCAGGGCTATATCTACCTCGAGACCCAAAAATACAGGAAAAGCACCTCCAGTCCTCAGGAGACCTAGGATTTTCCAACTCAGCTGGCCTAGGCTCTAACTTAAAAGTGACAGTGGAGGAGAGAACGTAGGGCAGCTCTCCACCCCACACGCTTCTGCCCTCCCCCAAGGCTTCCTTGTTACCTCTTTGTCTGTAAGAGAATCCACATCTATCATTTTGGTCTGTATCGGAACCAAAGTTAGAGGGTCAAAGGTCAGGCTTCCCCGGTTACTGAAGTTATACTGTGGGAGAATGAAGAAAACAGAAGCTTTTACTCCTCTTTACCACCATGACCCGCCACGAGGTCACTCCCACTCGACAGGACCGTCCCTCAGAGCCAGGTGTAACTAGGCTCTGGTCACCTAGTTAACAGTAACTAGTTAGCTGGTCACCATTTTTAATAGACACGGGAGACACGATGAACACAGCGGATGCCACTTTCCAAGAGCTGCTCCACTGTGCAAACCACAGCCTGTGCCACCAGGAAAAGCCAAAGAGTGCTGAGGGGCTCCCAGCAGCAGGTCCACAAGACTCCTGCCTGCTGTGATGGAGAAGAGGCACAGAGGGTGTCTGGAAGCAGGGGGATCTCTGGTTTTGGTTCTCGAGCCTCTGCTAAGGCATAAGTTCCCCAGCAGATCCCTTTTTTTTGACATCAACCATGCAGCCTGCCTTGACCCAGCCAGGCCCATCAGGTGACAGGTAACAGGTCTGTCCAGTGCACGTGGCATGGAATGGCCAGGGTACACAGGGCACGATGGGTCTCTGTTCCTGGCGGGGCCTGTGGGAGTGAGGGGAGAGGCCACTCTCAAGGAGAGTGACATCAGTGTGCAAGCAGAGAGCAGACCCCTGCAGTCAGCTTCCCTGAAGACTTAGGAAGCCACCTCCCTCCAACGGTTCCATTTCCAAAATCACCCATGGAGGAGAAGCAAACAGGTCTTCCAGGTCAAGCCCAGCACCTAAAGCCTGCGACCTCTTGGTAACGTGATGGGGAGAGGGTGACACACCTGTCTTCCAGAGGGCACCACACCTGTGGGGCCCGACCCAGGGGGTAACTCGGGCCTCCTCAGCTTTACCTGATAAAAATCATCTGGGGCATTTGTTGAAAACAGTTCCCGGGCCCCAGACCTGGAGATTCTGCTTCAGTGTCTGGAAGGGGCCTTTAAGCGAGCACCCCTCCCCCACAGCAGAGGCGGCTTGACGACAAGAAGCTGCCTCCGGTAAGCTCGGAGCCCCAACTAACAGCAAGCAGGGGGCTGCCTGGGGCTCCATGAGGTCCAGTTCAGGGTCCCAGTTCACTAAGGATTTTCCCTCTGGCTTTGCAGAGGAGAATGAATTCCAGGAGAGGCACCACTATCAGGGGAAGGAGGCTCCATTCTGGCCCCAGAATGACATGCTCTTGGTTCCAAGGACAAAAGTCCTCATCCTCCCCCATTAAGGAATAAGGGAATTTAAAAAACAAAAACCTAATTACTCACCTTGGTCTTCACAGGCACCACCAGGACAACATTCTCAATGCGAATTCCGAAAGCCCCGTCTTCATAATACCCTGGCTCTAAAACAAACCAAACCCCAAAATGAGAAACAGCCCACCATGAAGATAAGCACAGAGGAGCTTGCACTCCTGGGATGACAGCGCTTCCCAAGAAACAGATGAAGGGCCACTTAATCTGGGTGTAAGAGCCCAGAGACGCCTCCTCCCGCAGGGCACTTTTAATAGGCACTTGAGGTCCAGACAGAGGCTCAGAAGTTCCTGAGAACTGGCTGCAGGGTAGGGAGTGCAATAACAGAGGATCCGCCAAATAAATGATGGGGCATATCCGTAAGACACAATGATGCAGGCAGTAAAATACATTCACAAAGATGTAGTAACGACATGGGAAAAGACAAGCTAACATAGCAAATTATTAAGCCATGTTTCCCCTGGGTGTCTGGATTACAAATGATTATCATTTTCTTCTTTATACTGTTCCATAGTGTCACTTCTTCTACAATGAATATTTATCACTTTTATAATCAAAAAAGGTTGTTGTTGTTTAATTCAGGAGGGGGAAATTATTTCCAATTTACTTTATAATAATGAAAATACAAGAAACAACAAAGAGCTTTCAGAAAGGCCAGAGGACCCATGCACACCCTCTAGGTGAGGGACACCTACCATCAGTGACAATCATGCCGGCCTCCAAGGGCTCATCAGAGAATGTTTTATAACTGATGCCACAAGGACCCTCGTGAACATTCAGAAAAGACCCAACACCATGTCCCGTCCCGTGCAGGTAATCCAGGCCAGAATCCCATAAAGCTGAGCGGGCAAAGGAGTCAAGAAGGTGGCCTGAAAGACACAGTAAGAAGCACTCGGTGATTCTGTACAGTACTTTTCAACTTGCAAAGCACTTTGGACATTACATTTGTTATGTTTGGCTCCAGAAGGTGAAACAGAAACCAGCGGGTAAAAGTTACTGGAGGATTCAGGTTTCAGCCCAACACCAAGAAGAACTTTCTCACAGTCAGAGCTCCTGAGGAGGGCAGCTCCCCCACCAGTCAGAGCTCAGTCTGAAGCTGGAGGATGCTGGTGAGGAATGGTCGCCTGTAGCAGGTAAGGGCTGCAGTAGATGACATGGACGTTCCCTTCCCAGCGCTGGGACCCTACAGTTTCAGAATTACAAGATGAGTTTCTAACCAGACTGCAAGCATGAGGAAACTGGTGCCCAGGGAGATGAGTGCCGGCCCAGCCTAAGCAGACTCGAGGCCCAGGTCTTGTCAACTCCCCGTGCAATGGCCCACCCACCCATCCTCATGCAAAAAGTTATATGTCTCAAGTCAGGTTCTCAGTAAAGTAAATCCCAATGAGGGTCCTGAAAGGAGGCACTGGCCCAGCACTGAAGGGCAGAAAGGAGGCTGCGCCAACTTCCACTGGGGCCCTGAGGCCGTCATGCCCTGCTGCCCTCTCCTGGGAGCCACCCACATGGGTCACCCGACACCATAATTGGTCAGGAGGGAGTTCACACCTGACCCTGGGCCCAGTCCGAAGCCTGGCTCCCTGGAGGGCCTCTCAGCTCAGTCCGTGCAGCACCCCCATTTGCCCAGGATGGGCCTGAAGTAGGCTGGGGGCTGGTACGGCAAGGCAAGGACATGTTCTTCCACCCAAACTTAGACACGTCTGATGCCTGAACAAGAAAAAGCCTGCCGTGTGACTGAAGGAATCACCTACCTTTGGTTCCAGTCGGGAAGACAGCCGCACTCACAGCTATGTGGCCCTTGAGGACACACGTGAAGCATTCCTGCCAAAGAAAACCCAGAGGGCATGTTCAGGGCTGGCACAGGCGTTTTAATCCTGTAGCTTTCGGGTAGCTCTGAAAACCTTGCCTCTGAAGGTTTTGTAGCAATACCACAGAGAAAATCAGAGGAAAAAGGAAAAAAATCTGGTGGTGGAGAAAAACCTTGGCCTTGGTACCAATTTTCCAGAAAATCTTGAAATTCCATTTAATAAAAGAGAGCTGACTGAGAGATGACCCCACAAGTCTCTCCCTTGTAATGAACATTCTGCCATACTCTCTGCCATCTGAGCCTCAGAAAGACTGGGGAAAAGCACTAAAAAGTACTGAGGACGCTAGCAACACGTATGAGCTATCCCTCTGTGCCAGGCATGATACGTACAGCACTGTACGTTTAATCCCACACTTCTTGTTGGAGGCACTCTTGCCATCCCCACTTCATAGAGAGATGAATGCCAGGTCACGCAGTTCATAAGTGGCAGCATGTGGCCTTGGGAGCCAGGCAGTCCTGCTTCAACCTCTGTGCACCTCACCGCCATCTATACTCAGGGTTTAGTCCCTACTGCCTAGACAAGAAAAGTGCTGTTTGGAAGGGTAGTGGCTTGCCAGTAAGGTGCAGAGTCAGGACTAAACCCCACACTGTTCAATCTGGTCTGGATTGAACACAGAACAAGGAGAGTCACACCAAAGGTAGGTATCTGGACCCAAGGTCAAACCCTTCTTCATCTGCTGGTGCCTACAAATGAATGACACAAGGGACCAGCTCTGGGAAATGTGCCCTGCTCTATCCAATAAAGCCCTCTTCCCTGGACAAGCTTCCTGAAGGAGCTCCCTGGAAAAAGAGATATACTCAGAGATTCAACCAGTATTTGCCAAGCAGTGACTATCATCCAAGAACCTGCTGGGCTCACAGAACCTTCACAGCCAGCCTTGGAGGTGAGTACTCTTCTCACCGCTTTTATGGATGGTCTGAGTGTTGAGTTCAAGGTCATGGAGTCTGTAAACAGCAGAGAAGATCTGAAGCCCGGTCTCTAGACTCATGGTACACATCTCTCTACCTTACAGCTGTTTCCTCTTTTCCATGCCAGACAGACCAGAAACTGAGCAGTGCATGTCATTTCAGAGGGTTCCTAGAGAGTTGAGCCTACAAATAGGAATGCTGAACTTGAAAAAAGAACGGGGGTAGCTTTCAGAATGAAATCTAGCCACTGTTCATAAAAAGGCATATATTTCACTACCCCACTCCCTTCCCCAAAGAAACTTCCTGACTGAAGAGAAGGCCAAAGCTATTAAAACTTGAATCTGAGCCACTCTGACCTTAGCAGACAGAATGCTTTTAAAATCTCTCCAATAATTAATTAAATGGATGTCATAAAGCAGATAAGCCTGATTCCACAGTAATGAGCTATTTTATTGTCCCACATATAATTTTTACTCATGTATACAATCCTTTTCACAAGAGAGAACTGTCAAAGAGCAGAGAGGGCCTCTCGAGTTTTCTCTTACCTTCTCATAGGCTGTAGGGGTTCCAAAATGCATGGTACGAGTCACATCTGTGGTTCCATCCCTTTCCAAAAGGAAGGACAAATTAGTTTTCACTCAGAATAAGCTTCTGCTCAAACGTGAGACAGATGAGGATGTGGAGAAATTGGAACCCTCATGCACTGCTGGTGGACATATAAAATAGTAGAGCCACTCTGGAAAGCAGTTTACAGTTCCTTAAAAGGTTAAACACGGAGTTACCCTAGGACCCAGCAATCCCACTCCTAGGTAAACCCCCAAGAGAACCGAAAACATATGTCCACACAAAAACTTATACATGAATGTTCAGAGCAGCATCACTCATAATACCCAAAACGTAGAAACCACCTAAATGTCCATCAACTGATGAGTTAACAAAATGCAGTATACACATACAATGAAATATTATTCAGCAATAAAAAGGAATGAAGTACTGATACACACTATAACCTGGATGAACCTGGAAGACATTACACTAAGTGACGGAAGTCAGCCACTGAGGCCATATAATTCCATGTACATGAAATGTCCAGAATAGGCAAATCCAGACAGACAGGAAGTATACTAGTGGTTCCCTGGGTAGGGGAAAGTGGGAAGTGACTGCTAACAGGAATGGTGTTTCTTTTTTGAGGTGATGAAAATATTCTAAAATTGATTGTGGTGACAGTTGTACAATTCCGTGAATAAACTAAAAACCATTAATTGTACACTTCAAATGAGTAAGCTGTATTATATTTCAATGAAATTGTTAAAAAAAAAAAATGAGACAAAGTGTGAATGCAAGGATGGCCCAGTGTAGTGGGAGTGAACTCAAGTCAGGCCCTGACACACACACTCTTGGTCTACAATGTGAGGACTGTTTCACGGAAGACACCATCCCTGGGATTATGAATGAAAGGGAGGTGGACAAAGTAAATAGGAACCTGTTTCTAGCAAAAGAAAGTCAAACTCTAATTCCTCCTGTCAGGATGGCAAGCGGTTTATTGGACCCTAAAAATACCCAAATGCATCTTTTAGAACACCCTAATCCACCCCTTGACACAGAAAGAGTAACTTCTAGAATACTGCTAAAATTTAGAAGTGAACCAAAGTTACACCATTACCCAAGAAATCCAAATACCCTTAGCTCTAGGCTTTTATTAACTCCAACCCACACGTCCCAAGGCTAGGTTGTGGCTTCCATCTCCACCAGCCAAAGTCCCAACTTAAGTGGAGAAAGGAGTAGTAAAAGGCCTTGCTCGTGTGCTCTCAATGCAGACAACACCTATTCCTCTCCTCCTCGTGGGTTCCACATCAAGACCCAACCAAATCTTGGTTTCTCTGAGAAACTATTCTAGATGATGACTGTGAAAGCAGCAAGGCATGAAGAAGGAAATTCAGGGACAGCCCTCGTTCCTCATTCATTCATTCAAAATTATGCCGTCACTTCACAAGGCCCTGGGGCCACTAAAAGTCTGGGGAGCTGCCAGGTGATGTATGGGCTGGAGCAGAAGACTTCCCAATGGTTCTGAAAGCTTACTTTCAGTTATTTATTTAGTGTTTAACAGCTTCCAGCCAAGGACTAAACATTTCTATCAAACAGTCTTTTGTGGGAACAGGATCACAACTGGGCTATTTCAACAAGGGGTGAAAAAAAGGACAAGACGTGGAAACAATTCCATCAGTGGCTGGCGCAGAATGAGATGACCAGCTGAGCACTCTCGGCTGGAGCCTGGCTTGTCCACCTACTCAACTGCCTTGATTCAGTGGGGTCAAGCTCTGCGCAGCCCCGATTCACTTACTTGTATTGAGCACCCGAGTCAATGAGGTACACCTCATCCAGAGACAAGGTCCTATTCGTCTCAGGGACTGGCCTAAGAAAGTTAATTAAAAATTAATTATTCCACAAATGTAAATGCTTCCTGAATCTGGGAGGAAGGAATACAAGAGTTCTTTGTACTGTGCGAACAATTTATGTAAGCCTTAAATTATATCACACTGAAGTTACCAAATAGGTTAATTATTACAACTAATATTAACCTTCTACTATTCAAAGACCCAGTCAACCTATCTCCCCAACAGATAAAGAGCTCAGGAGAAGGAAATAACATATTTCTTTGTATCTTCCTCCATTTTTGACTGGAAGAAAACAAGTGTTCATCAGGTAATTGTAAAAGCTACAGAAAATAATAATCAATATAAGCAGTAGGACCAAGCTGGGAAGTGGGAGGAGAGCAGCCGCAGTCATTTGTCTATTTTTTTTTTTTTTGCGGGGGGCGGGGGGCAGTCCAGGCCCCTGCCTCAGCCTCCACTTCCCTCCCTCAGTCCTAATCCCACCAGGTGCCTCCCCACTTGCTTCCTAGACCACCAGACAGGCAGAAGGTCAGTGCCTCAGTCTGGGAGAAAACCTAACAGGATTTTTGCTGGGGAAAGGAATGGACCATGATGCTCTTATGCTAGAGCTCTTTTTTCAAATGAACATCTGGTATTTTTTAAAGTGATCTGATTTCTCCATGCCTTTTTCCAGACAATATGCTGCACTGGGAAAAGCTAAAAGGGACGCGAGCATTCCAAGTCTCCGCCCTGCAGCCGAGAGAGGTTCTCAGAGAGGTTCTCCTTCACTTCCAGGCAATAAGGGTGAAAGTGGGCACTCGAGCCCAACTGGCAGAAAAGACAACCAGACATGGGCCCAGTTTCAGCACCCTCTCTGTCAACAGGCTTCCAACAGCCACAATGAAGAGACACCAAAGGAGAAGCAAAATTCTCCCCCCTTGGTCTGAAATGATTTATTGTGTTAATTATATGCAAAATTCTAGAGTAGTATCCAGCCAGGAAATTCATCACCTGCATTAAATATAAAACTAAAGTCCTTTTTCTATTTTAATGTTGGAACAGAGGCATTAATGTGAGAGAACTGTACAGTCACATATCTGTGACTGTCTCCCACACAACAGCTTCAAAATTTGTCCCAAGACTAAAAACTCTAAAAGTGATTAAAAAGGCGGGGGGCAGGAATTTGTGCCCACGTACAGCACTGCAGCACAGTGAGACAGCCAAGTGTTCCTTCACTATGCACATCCCGGGTGGGGAGCAAAGGACTCAAGATGCCCACACGAGGCAGAACCGTGTAAGCCAGGTGAAGCTGAAGCTGGAGCCCCACTTCCCACCACCTCTACAGGCAGGTCTAGCAGTTCTAAAACACATCAGCGCCCCCTCTGTCTCACAGTGCAGGGATGCATGGCTCTGTGGGTCCATAGGCTCTTGTAGGTCGTGTGGTACAAATCCCCATAGGCTGGGGAGGAAAGAGAGGTTACAGATTATCTCTTCAACCGTAGCAGGGTGCTCCACAACCTAGTGATAAGCTTTTTTGGTATGGAGGTGATGGAGCTCACAGGACGTTTGGACTAGTGCATCAAGAAGGCTGCCACTGTCAGAAAAGAAAAACACTAAAAATCCTAACTACTAAGATTCAGGGATTATGAATACAGATACTGCAGCCTCAAAGGAAAGAGGGACAACCCGTTTGACATCGCGAGAATGTCAATGTGAAACCTCTATGCCTAAGAGTTGGCTCCCAACAGGCAGAGGCTTGGGGATTTAGAGGAAAGAAGAGAAAATAAGACCTCCAAGGTCCTATTTCCCATATAAGAACAATCTCAACAGACACACGGAGGTGGGCGCCAGGGCCTCTGGTAGAATAATGTCTCTCCCCTGCTCAGGCTCCTGTGCAGAAGCAGCAGCAAAGCCGGGCAGCGTGCTTCTCCGCATGCCTTACGCGTAGTGAATGATGGCGCCGTTGGGTCCCGTACTGGAAATTGTTGGGAAGCTCAGGTCCACAAAGTCAGCCTGCTGCCTGGAACAGAAAGATACACAAGAGCAGAGTGGCTTAAAGGTTTTTACTGTGCCAAGAATCAGGGCCCTCCCGGCTTCATTTAACCTGCCAAGGAAATGAGCACAAGGTTCATGGGCCCCCAAAGTGATCCTTACCTGCGGAATTCCTCAGCTTTGTCAGCAGCTGAGATCTCCGTCACGCCACCTTTGGGCACCTATAAGGAAGTTGCTTATAAACCACTGGGGTGTGATAAATTCATCCGTCTCCTACATATTATAGGAGGTGCATTAAAAGCTTACTTTTTCCTCAATCCCCACGTCCCAACTGTCCAATCTATAGGACACAGCATATGTCTCATCTTTACAAGGAGGGAATTTCCAAAGGCTCTTACCAAAGCCATCTAAAAGTAGAAGCGTTTCTATACATTTAATTTTTCACTCAACTATTTCCCTCAGTGTTATATCCTGAAAACTCCCAAAACTTAATACACCTAAATTTAAAAATTAAAAAGCATCCCCACCTAGGATATCATCCTAAGAAAGTGATCCTAAATAAATAAAAAAGATAAATGCAAAGATATTATTACAAGGTGTTTGGTAAGTGCAAAAAAAATTTTAAACAATCTAAAACATTTGAAAATAGAAGGAATGGGTAAATAAATCAGTCTAGCTACTAAACACAGTCTCTATTTGAATCATTTTTTTAAAGACCTCAAAGCACATGAAAAATGCTCACACTATGATAAGTAAATAAAATAAAATACAAAATCGTAGCTGTACAGTGAGAGGCATGTAAAAATGATTTATGTTGAAAAAACAATGTACACAGATGAACACTTGCCAAAGAGGAAAAAACTGTTACACCAGTGGGAATCAGGGTGATATTTTCTTCTTCCAATTTAAGCTACTTTAAAAGAGTTGTTTATATAATATTTAAAGGAAATATGATATTGTTTAATAAGAGCACAAAGAAATCACCTTCCTGTCAACTACAAGGAGTGAAAGGGCAAGAAACTAATGCCCAGGAATCAATTTAATATAAAAAGTTTTATGGCTTAAAGTTCAAAACATACACAAAGATCTTTTTTCTCTTAACACAGTCAGCTTGCCTGTAATATCGTAAGAGTCATTTTTTCTTATAATGAAACTCCACTTAGTTATAAGACAATTCCACAAAGGATCCATTCTGTTAAGGAATTTCCTTCTTCATCTTTGTTACTACTGTCCATAATTAAAGAATTTTTACACACACACCAAATTTCCACAAAGAACTATTAAAAGAGAGTACTAAAATTAGATCAAGATCTTAGACCTCGTGGTCAACCAGAGCCACAGTTCGAATCACATGTAGATAATTTCTGAGAAATCTATATCCATGTATTAAACAAAGACTAAGAACCGACCTCTTTCTCCAGCCAGTTAAAGAGTTCACAGAGGGCAACAGCATCTTTAATCTGTGCAAATAACAGAGACATTTTTTAAAGTTATTACTGAAAATCAGATGGGCAGATTCAAAGCCCAGCCCTAATGTGATACTGAGAGGGCTGCACTTATAGGGCTACAAACCATCAGCAATCAGGGCTTTACATGCAGGCATTTCCTGTGAACAAGTGTGCAGCAATTTCCACTATGGGGGAAAGGGCTCCCCTGCTGTTGAGTAGTTCAGGCACAATCAGGAAGGGGCCCACCTCAGAGCACACAGGAGCACCCTCAGAGGGGTCATTCCTGTACTACTGGAGCAGGAAAGACAGGCCACTGTCAAAAGCCGTCTCTGCGCCCCAAATCTTTCTAGATCCACTGCTGGCCTTGAAACACAAATCTAGGCCTCTTCAGAGGCTTCACCTTCATCATTACCATCACCTACACTATCGTCATCAATCTCCTTTTGTGTTTTATGTTATATTATGTAAAGATCTAGCCCATCCAGTATTTTATTTCATTCTCTCATTAACTCTGGAAAGCTCAGAGAAGTTCCCACCTTGTGCCAGGCTCAAGGCCACACAACAGGTGAGGGAGCTGGGCCTTCTGACCACCATGCATCCCCTCTTCTGCACAGGCTGCTTTACTCACGTGAGCTCTCCTCATGCCTTCTGATTCAGCAGAATTCTTCACAGCTTTGGCGATGCAGATGGGGGTGTAAGGCATACAGCAGCGATGATCCTGGGGCGAAAGGCAGTCATATGGGAAATCGAGTCTGGCTCACTCACCCAAGACCAAGGCTATCACCTCTCCACCCAGCACAGCACACTTAAGACAAATCATTGGAAGAGCTCCCACTCAGGACCCACCCAGCTGTCCCCTGGGGCCCGAAGACCTGCCCTTTTTGGTTGGTGACTCTGAGCATGGCGAAAGGTGCTTGAGCTCATCCAAAAAGATAAAGTAAAAACATAAAACAAGTTATTTCTCGTCTATCCCCCACCCTGTAGCTTTTTGAGACTGCTGGCTGCCAGCCATCAGAGAGATACTGCTTTTCAAACCTCCAAGGTCATGGTCAGAGTTCACTAACAGATCAAAGCTTGACCGAAACAACCCCTTTCTGGCTGCACAAAGGAGGCTTTTTCCCACTGTCTAGGGACGCACATGATGGATGAGGGGAGAGGGGAGGCTCCTGCTCAGGGATCAGCTACTGTTAAAGGTCTGATCTTAAAGGGCCTTAAAGGGCCCGGGAAGAGCCTTCCCAATTTGAAAACAAGTTAGAATCCAGCCCTGTGTTACAGGGAGGGGGGAGGGATTTTGCACCACCTTGCACTTGCACTAGCACAGAGCTTCTCAAAGGGCTTTCCCTCTCTCCACTCTCCTTGCTCTCTCTCTCTCTGAGACACCTACCTGTCATGAGACAAAGGCAGGCATGATCCCCAAGGAGGTAAAGCTCTGAGTAACTATGTCATGCAGTGTGACAGTGACAGGGGTGCAATGGCAGGCCAGGTCTAGAGGGCCAAGCCTGGGGTCCTCTCAGGATGGCCCACTGCTAAGTGGAGGAGAGAGGCCCAGGGCAGGACGGTCAAAAAGGCTACAACTCCTTAGGTAGATTTATTCCTAGATATTTTATTCTTTTTGTTGCAGTGGTAAATGGGAGTGTTTTCTTAATTTCACTGTCAGATTTTTCATCATTAGTGTATAAGGATGCCAGAGATTTCTGTGCATTAATTTTGTATGCTGCTACTTTACCAAATTCATTGATTAGCTCTAGTAGTTTTCTGGTAGCATCTTTAGGATTCTCTATGTATATTATCATGTCATCAACTGTATGCAGAAAATTATAAGACACTGATGAAAGAAATTAAAGATGACACAAATAGATGGAGAGATATACCATGTTCTTGGATTGGAAGAATCAACATTGTGAAAATGATTCTACTACCCAAAGCAATCTACAGATTCAATGCAATCCCTATCAAACTACCAATGGCATTTTTCACAGAACTAGAACAAAAAATTTCACAATTTGTATGAAAACACAAAAGACCCCGAATAGCCAAAGCAATCTTGAGGATGAAAAATGGAGCTGGAGGAATCAGGCTCCCTGACTTCAGACTATAATACAAAGCTACAGTAATCAAGACAGTATGGTACTGGCACAAAAACAGAAATATAGATCAATGGAACAGGATAGAAAGCCCAGAGATAAACACATGCACATATGGTCACCTTATCTTTTTTTTTTTTTTTTTTTGCGGTACGCGGGCCTCTCACTGTTGTGGCCTCTCCCGTTGCGGAGCGCAGGCTCAGCAGCCATGGCTCACGGGCTCCGCGGCATGTGGGATCCTCCCGGACCAGGGCACGAACCTGTGTCCCCCGCATCGGCAGGTGGACTCTCAACCACCGCGCCACCAGGGAAGCCCAGTCACCTTATCTTTGATAAAGGAGGCAAGAATATACAGTGGAGAAAAGACAGCCTCTTCAATAAGTGGTGCTGGGAAAACTGGACAGGTACATGTAAAAGTATGAAATTAGAACACTCCCTAACACCAAACACAGAAATAAACTCAAAATGGATTAAAGACCCAAATGTAAGGCCAGACACTATCAAACTCTCAGAGGAAAACACAGGCAGAACACTCTATGGCATAAATCACAGCAAGATCCTTTTTGACCCACCTCCTAGAGAAATGGAAATAAAAATAAACAAATGGGACCTAATGAAACTTAAAAGCTTTTGCACAGCAAAGGAAACCATAAACAAGACCAAAAGACAACCCTCAGAATGGGAGAAAATATTTGCAAATGAAGCAACTGACAAAGGATTAATCTCCAAAATTTACAAGCAGCTCATGCAGCTCAATAACAAAAAAACAAACAACCCAATCCAAAAATGGGCAGAAGACCGAAACAGACATTTCTCCAAAGAAGATACACAGATTGCCAACAAACACACGAAAGAATGCTCAACATCATTAATCATTAGAGAAATGATGGAGAAAAGGGAACACTCTTGCACTGTTGGTGGGAATGTAAATTGATACAGCCACTATGGAGAACAGTATGGAGGTTCCTTAAAAAACTACAAATAAAATTACCATACAACCCAGCAATCCCACTACTGGGCATATACCCTGAGAAAACCATAATTCAAAAAGAGTCATGTACCAAAATGTTCATTGCAGCTCTATTTACAATAGCCAGGACATGGAAGCAACCTAAGTGTCCATCAACAGATGAATGAATAAAGAAGATGCGGCACATATATACAATGGAATATTACTCAGCCATAAAAAGAAATGAAATTGAGTTATTTGTAGTGAGGTGGATGGACCCAGAGTCTGTCATACAGAGTGAAGTAAGTCAGAAAGAGAAAAACAAATACCGTATGCTAACACATATATACGGAATCGAAGAAAAAAAAAAATGTCATAAAGAACCTAGGGGTAAGATGGGAATAAAGACACAGACCTACTAGAGAATGGACTTGAGGACATGGGGAGGAGGAAAGGTAAGCTGTGACAAAGTGAGAGAGTGGCATGGACATATATACACTACCAAACGTAAAATAGATAGCTAGTGGGAAGCAGCCGCATAGCACAGGGAGATCAGCTCGGTGGTTTGTGACCACCTAGAGGGGTGGGATAGGGCGGATGGGAGGGAGAGAGATGCAAGAGGGAAGAGATATGGGAACATATGTATATGTATAACTGACTCACTTTGTTATCAAGCAGAAACTAACACACCATTGTAAAGCAATTATACTCCAATAAAGATGTTAAAAAAAAAAAAAAAAGGCTACAAGTAAGGTACCTTGAACTCCTGTGCCAGGCCTCAGTTAAAATGAGGGGGAAGGTGTCAGCTGCTTAGCACCACCCAGCAGGGGCTCAGTCAAGGGCAGGGCTATCAGTATCATTTGACCTTTGACAAATCCCCAACTCCCAAAGCCTCCCTGGGCCTCAGGTCTCCTTAACTATGAAATGTGGTGGGAGAGGTGGGTGTAGGGTAGTGTCTCCCAAACTTCAGATACTCTCATACCACCTGCACAGGTCTTACCCTAGCTGCTACCCCCTGGACCCTTATTCACTAAGACTTTTCTTTAGACTATCTTTGAATCAACATAGGTTACTGAACTCAACTCTCTCTTAAGAAACAATTTTTATAATATATGGTCTCATATACTAATCATATTTTTTTCTAGTACACACTAAAACACTTTTTTTATAGCTGATATACAGTATTATATAAGTGCGAGGTATACAACATAGTGATTCATAATTTTTAAAGGTTAAATTCCACTCATTATAAAATACTGGCTATATTCCCTCTGCTATACAATATAACCTTGTAGCTTATTTATGTTATACATAGTAGTTTGTACCTCTTAATCCCATATCCCTATCTTGCCCCTCCCCCCTTCCCTCTCCCCACTGGTAACCACTAGTTCATTCTCTGTAACTGTTAAAACACTTTTAAAACAGAGACATTTAAATAAACCTAAGTATGAATGTGTACCACCTAAAATCATCTCTCATGTCACGTTTTGGAAAACACAGAACTCAATGGGTTCTAAAAGCCTCACACTCCAGCCCAAAGGGCTCATCCAGGGAGACGACACCTCTGACCCAACAGCCAGTCCTGGAAATCTGCCTGAACAACCTCTGCTTCAAAGACAAGCCGCACGATGCCAGGACTGGAAAGGGCCTGGCAGCTGGAGTGGCAGGTTTAGATGGGTCTCTGGGGCTACCAACCTTGGGGATGGCCTCGCTCACGGCATAGCTGGCCTTGTCGCTGACCCACACCTTCTCCCTTGGGGAGAGGCTGGCGCACAGGGTCTTGAGCTCGCTCAGGATGGACTTGTAGGGAAGCACCTGGATTCTGTATTCAGCTTCCAGGCCCAAGTCAAGCAGCAGGTGCTCCTTCACACTGGGGGCATCTGTGCGGTCGCCATCAATGAAGAGCCTGCAGAGGGGCCAGAGGTGAGGTGACAGAAAAGGCGGGCACAGGAGTGAGAGGACGAGAACACAGACCCACACACAAGTGACAGGCTCTACCTCCCAGCATGCAAGCCAAGCAGTTCCTCTTTCCTCCATGCCTTTCCCAAATCCTGCTCCCCAAACTGTGCTCCCTGCCCTGTGTATGCCGTCACCTTCCACCCCACTCCCCAGGCCAGGACCTGGGCACTCTCCTCCTTGATGCTCCTCCTTCGCTCCTACATTGAGATCTTTGAACCTATAGCCTAAACACCCCTCAAACCTCTCCAGCTTTCGCTGTAGCCTGGCCCAGTCGCTGCCCAGGTTCAGGTCACTACCGTCTCTCACTTGGATCAGTACCACAGCCTCCTAACTGGTCTCCCTGCCTCCAGTCTTCCCTATCCACCCTATTTTTCGCAGCAATCATAATTCACCCCATAATTTCACTCCAATCATAACATTCTTTATGATTTACAAGCCTGACCATGTAGTTCCGTGTGAAAAACTCATTCAGAAGCTCCGCAGCATCCTCAGGACAAAAGCCCCAAGCTCCTGAACCTGGCTCACAAGGCCTTCCTTGTGGGGGCCCTGCCCACCTGCCAGCTTCCCGCTCCAGGTTCCAACCACACTGGACCACTCTGGGTCCTCCACGCATACTGTGCTCTCTCCTGCCCAGAGCCTCTGAAAATGCTGCTTCCCCTGCTTAGATCACCGTTCCTCTTCCTCCTCGCCCCCTACTCACCTAGCTAACCCACACGTACCCTTAATCTCTGACTCAATATTACTTTCCCCAAGAGCCTCCTCTGACCAGGTCAGGCCCCTCCAATAACACCCGTACCCACTCCAATGACAAGTTAGTGCCCACTATGTGCCCAAATGCCCTCAGGAAACCTCTCATCTCTGCAACTCTAACCCAGGACCCTGTCTGTCTCATTCACCCCAACACCTAACAGAGACCCCAGCACATAACAGGCACTCAATAAATATGTTGTCTGAATGCAGAAAGCCATCCAAATAAGAAGAGCAATGGCAGGTTGGCCACAAGCAGCAGTTTAAAAGATAAACTGACAAGGCACAGCTCAGGGGGTTTTTCTGTGTCACTTCTGACCTTCCAAAATGACTGGGTCTATTTGCATCGTGGACCCAGGATTGTATAGCAGAGCCCATATTCCCCTTGGCATTGGCTGCTAGGAAACCTGGAATCAAATGTATGGCCTGAACAAGACTTTGCAGCAGGAATTTTGTGAACTAACCTCACTCTCTCCAGTTTTGTTCTGATGTCCTCGACCACCTATTTTTTTTATCTCCTAGTACTACCGAGACTTTCAGAGATTTCAAATCATTTTCAGGATTAAAGGAGAGGCAGGATATAAATAATTATCTATTGTTAAGGAAGACAAGAAGGGGAAGGAAGAGAGGCAGGAAAGGGAAAGGGCAGGAGAAAAGCAGCATACTAGCGCACATCAGGCCGAGGCTGGCAGGCCCGGGCCAGAAGGGGGCGACTGGGGCTCCGAGGAGCTGTGGGGAAGGACTTCCAGGCACGAGGCCAACACTCACATGATGGTCTCTAGTCCTATGATTGCATAGGAGAAAAATACTGGATTGTGCTCCACATCTGATCCTCGGAGATTGAACAGCCCTGAAAAAAAAAAAAAGTTCCTGTCACCTGCCTGAGTGAGAGTTTAAGGGGTAGGTTGTAGAGCAAGGGAAGAGCTTCCACTCGCTAGGGAAGGACTGGGCGGCATCTCTCAGAGAAGCTGGGAGCCTCACTTCCTGGTCCGACCTCTGAGCTGCAGTTGCTCATATCCACCAAATGATGGCACCAGAACTGTTTCTTACACTACCGCATCACCATCCCAAGAAGGGGATGGAAGAGTTATTAGTCAGAAAACCCAACAAATGCCCTCCAGACAAGAGTTGAAATGGTCCACCTGGCGGTGACCTGCCAGGCCTAGCAGGCCTGACGTGCCACAGAAAAACGCTCCGGCACTCCCAAATACAGGGGACGGAGCCAAGCACTCGCTCCCTTCTGAGGGGAACGACCTAGAGTAGAAAAACTGAGACCCACCCATGAGGGAGGCCAGATGAGGCCCTCTGTGCTAGGGTCAAGAGCCCCAGGAAGGCGGGGCTTCCCGGCAGAGGAACAAAAGCAGTGAGTCAGCAGGGCTCCAGCCCACGAATGAAACCCGAGCCTGCGGCCCACCCGGAACCACGGCTGGGTGGAGGACCTGCCTTGGCCAGTGTCAGGGGGTCTAGTGAGGTCACTGCGTGTTGGAGAAACTAGAGGGACCAGCAGAGAGCACAGCTCCCGTCCGAGGACTTCCAGCTGCCTAATGCTTGCTCTCCTGAGGATCAGAGTGCAGAGAAGACCCTGGCGTAAAAAGCACTGCCTCTATTTTAACATCATGGCCTCGCAAAATAAAGCAATGAGGCAACATGTTTTACCTATCAGACCAAACTAGCACTCTTTTTAAATGACAGCACCTGGGGCTGGCGAGGGTGTGGCGAGAGGGGTGTATTCACACACGCCTGTGCAACCTTTCCGGCAGGTACATGGCAAAATGGTCAAAAGCCCTGCCATGCACACCCCCTCTAATCCATAACACCACCTCTAAAGCCAACCAGAAGTTGGAAGAAAATTATCAGAAACTAAGACATGGATTGTGATGCACCAAGACTTTGATGGATGTTAACAAAATCACGAGAAAATTGGAAATTACTCAAAGGGCATATGTAGGGGAATAGTTAAGTAAATTATGATACAACCATATGATGAGATATTTAATATTCACTTAAAATTATGCTTATGTATGCTTAGAGTATCCCGATACACTGGAAAAAATCTAGCTACAAAATTACAAATGTGCAGAATGTTAACTGTGATTTTCTGCGTGTAAGGAAATTATAGGTGATTTTTTTTTCTTCTTTCTACTTCCTCTGCACTTTCCAGGTTTTCCGCAATGGAAATGTGTGTCTTTTTAATAATAAAGGAGAGAAATTAGCTTTATATGTTATTTTCTCCAACGTTAAAGTTATTTAGTTAATTAGGGATATAAATCACTGACACTCTTGACAAAGTTTGGAACTGGGGATTAGAGAGCTAGGACACTGTGCAGTAAACTTTCTTTCTCTAGTGAGAAAAATCAAAGAATAAGGCAGTGCCTTGTCTCAGGTACCCTGGGTCAAATCCAGTCAGAAAATAGCAGACAGAATAAGAAGATTCCTTCAGGTTCTAGAAGGCACTGAACAATTCCATGGGGATAGTTTAAGGTCTAAAGATTAAAAAACTGCTATTGTACCAAAAGGCTTGTTGAAGAACTTTCAGTTCCTGAGTTTTCTGAAGTAGAAATATTTCTAGAACATCCTCATTGTGAAGAACTTGGGGATATACAGGAAAAGGATAAAGAAAAAAATATCTCCTGTGATCTTACTTCTATACCCATAGAGACACACGAATGTTGACAGGCACCAAAAGTTTGTTGGAAATGTCCCTCCTCAGAGATGTCACAGTCCTGAGTAGACTGGCCAGAAAGGGACATCATCACAGATTTAACATCAGCCCCTGGCTGTAATACAGCTCTAGACCAAGCTACATTCCCCTCCCCGACTCCCTATAATTACTTCTCCATCCTACTCGGCATATCATATACCCCACTGGTGACAGTCTTTTGCTTATTCCCTGGCCACTCAGAAAGCTGAATTGCATGAACACACAGATTCCCAGAGAACCAATGCAGAGACTGGGTAACACTTCCCAACAGTGAAACCAGAGCACTCACATGCAATCTCATCCAGGGCAGTGACCACAAACCACACGACGTTCCTCTCGGCCATTTTCAACCGAAGATCTACAACTTTGTCCTTCCAGGAGATGCCTGCAAGAAACAAACATACTTGCGACTCCAGCCCTGGTCTGGTCCCAGGGACCTGCGGAAGCCAAGTGAAAGAACCCATTCCAAACATTTTTAACCAGCACCATATCCCAGGGAGCATGTTATCTGAGCAGACAGGAGGCCCAGATTCAAGCCCCATACATGAGAAGTGACTCTAAGCTAGTTGACTGTCAAGAGCTCTGACTACCTCAAAGAGAAAGTAATTCATTTGTTCATCCAACAAATGTCTATGAAGCATCTACACTTCCCAGGCATAGATATCTGCAGGTACCATGCTGGTCACTGTGGTTACAGCTCTGAGCTACATGCAGTCCTTGAGCTCATGGGGCTTACAATCTAGAAGGGAAGACAGACAATTAAACCAGCAAGTAGTGGGACTTCCCTGGTGGCACAGTGGTTAAGAATCCACCTGCCAATGCAGGGGACATGGGTTCGATCCCTGGTCTGGGAGGATGCCACATGCCTTGGAGCAACTAAGCCCGCAAGCCACAACTACTGAGCCCGTGTGCCACAACTAATGAAGCCTGCACACCTAGACCCTGTGCTCTGCAACAAGAGAAGCCACCGCAATGAGAAGCTTGCGCACCACAATGAAGAGTAGCCCCCGCTTGCCGCAACTAGAGAAAGCCTGCACAAGGCAACGAAGACCCAACACAGCCAAAAATAAAATAAATAATTTTTTTTAAAAACACCAAAAAACCAGCAATTAGTTACACTTCTGTACAGGGAGCTTTGAGAACACACTACCCAGCAGAGAGAACTCACCAAGTCTTAGATGTCAGGGGAATATCACCTACCACTTTACATTCCTGGAGATACGAGACTTGCCCTTCAGTGCTAAGACCGAGGAATTCTCTACAGTCTGACTCAGTGTGACAACCACTTCCAAATCACACTTGCACTGTCAGACACAGCCACGGCCTCCCTGCTCTCCCCAGGATGAAATTGGGGTCCTAGAGGAGCTCACCCCATCACTACCACCACCACCACCACCCAGCAAGAAACAGCATATGTAACGCAGGGCGCAGCCACCTGTGAACACAGCAGGCATCTGTCTTATTCGCCCAGCACCTAGCAGTGTCCTGTACACAGCAGGCACTCATGTGTCTGCTGAACAGAAGTTTTACCAGCCACACCTGCTCTCCCCCCTTCTATAAGCAATAGGTCAGAGCCTCTGCTTCAGTTGAACAAAACTCAAAACACGCTGATGGAAAATGTTGAGCTGACCCTGGGCCACTCACTGGACCCATCCCCCTAATCTGTAATACCCTCAGGTGAGGGTGTCACAAGGAAAGCAAGCTGGGGGCTGTCCCCACAACTAAACGCTGCTTTGAAGACCAGCTCGGGAATGCTGTTTAAAACTTGACTGAGAGTCTGGGCTGTAATGCTTTCTTCCCAGGACCCCTCTGGGCAATGTGCCTACATTCCAGACATCCCCCATCCACCTCTCCTCTGCCGTTTCTACAGCAAGGCTCCCTCCCCTGCAGCCCCACCTCCCAGGCCTTTCCCTCTGCGCTCCTCACTCTTCCATAAATCACACTTTCATCTCCCACAAAATGTTCACAGAACTTGCTCCTCACTCACCACTATCACACAAGCCAAAGAAACCCACCCACACCCCAAAGCTACTAAAGCAGAGGACAGACAGAAGGAGGGCGCCTGGGAAGGTGAACGTACAAATGCTGACAGAAGAAAAGGAAATGAAATCTAGAAACCTCTAGGCTCACTACAGTCCAATAAAAATTAATTTAAAAAAACAAAACAAAAGACAATCTGCTAAGGCTGGGGTGTGTATACAACCCAATCAGCTGTTGACACTGATTGTGGATTAATAAATATGAGAAGGAAAAAAATTTAAATAAAGAAATAAAACTCTCAAGGTGACTAAATCAAACAAAGAAAAGAAACCTGTAGTCTGTTTCCAATATTAGACACGTTAGAGGGGCAGTTAGCAACTGAATGGTAAAAAAGCCATCTCAGCAGCACCCACAGGTCTGCCCAGAGGAGCTTTGCAAGAATAAACTATGCCAAAGTAGGTGGCAAGTAGGTGGCAACTGTGGAAACAAACTGAACTCCTGCTGCATCAAATGCCCCACGTGCCAGGGCGGGGCAAAATCCTCCAGTCAGCTCAAGCTCGACCTGGATTCAGAGGACTTTCGTTGAGGTGAAGGGGCCGATGGTCGGGGGCCTTCTGGGCACAGCCGTGGTTCTGACCTGTGTAATCCAGGCCCAGTGTGATGAGGGGCTTGCACGGACGCTCAGGCCGGTCTGTCCAGATCTTGTCCACAAGGTTCTCCTTGACAGGAATTAGGTGGTGGCCAGCGCTTCTCAGAACCTTGGCCATCTTCTTCCAGTAATCTGAGGAGAAACACACGTGGTCTAGCTATGAACTGAACACCCTTTACAGGCAGCAGGGCTTTGAGAGCCTGGCACCTTCTGAAAGGCTATCCTGTGGCCCTGTGCTAACTCTTCTCCTCACCTTGACCTTTGTTGTGACATCAAATCATGCTGAGCCCCCAAATGTTCCACAACCCACAAGCAAACAGGGAGGATGGAGAGGCCTCTAGAACTCACTTCCTCACCCAAGATGAAAGGGCCTATGCTTACTCACCTGTAGGAATGATCAGTGGGTCCACACCAACCCTGGATCCTTCAGGAAGTATGCTCACCAGCCAGTCTTCCTGAGTTGGTGTGTCCTTCAGACCTACAGAGGGAAGAACTGATGAGAAACAATTCCCAGGGGACCCAAGCTCATTGTCCTATCCAGAAGGAGGCAATTCACCAACATCATGATAGCAGGGTCTTTATTAAGCACCTTCTTCAAAGAGAATTGACAGCACTTGGAAAATTTGAACTTCCCTTAATCCTGGAAGACTATGAAAAGTGTAAGATGCTATAAAAGGAAAGCATAAAGTAAGATGGTATATAAGGAATGGGTGAGACAGAAGAAAAAAAGAAACAGGATTTTCATTAGACCCCTGGTAAAAAGGCATCCCAGGAATCGCTGCAATACAGGTACATGGTGTCATCGTGAAGATCGTCTTGTATCAGCCTTCGGTCACTTTACCACTACTGGTGATGAGAGGGTGGGTGGTGATATGGTGAAGGCTAGAGCTGGGAGCCTCCCTTACATCGCACACCAGGTAAGGGGAACACACACCACAGTGCCCTCCCCTTATCTGTAAGGCAGCATTGCAGACTGAAGGCCCCCTCCAGACAACCAGGCCTGACTGGCAGCAGAGAAACGTATCCAAAGACTGTAAGAGGGACACACAGGAACCCAACATCGTGTCTTTAACTGGCTCCCTGGGCTTCCCAACTACCAAGAGCAAACAGTCATAGGACACCAAATAAGCTTCAAAAAAGGAACTAAAGTTATTTTTATATCCCCGTTTTTCTTTAATTCGACCCAGTATCTTGTATGTTTCAGATGTATACTTTTTTCATCAAATTTTTGCTAAACAACTAACATTCTGAGAAAATATTAAGAGCAAGAGTTCACATATTCTGAAATAGTACTGTTTTACCATTCTCCCTAGCGAGTACTGATAACCACATAACCACAGAAGGGAAGTTCAAAGGTTTGTAAAGAAATGAGCTCATGGGACTTCCCTGGTGGTCCAGTGGTTAAGAATCCGCCTTCTAATGCAGGGGACGTGGGTTTGATCCCTGGTCGGGGAACTAAGATCCCACGTGCCCCAACCACCAAGCCAACTAAGCCCAAGCGCCACAACCACCAAGCCCACACGCCTCAACTAGAGAAACTGTGTGCCACAAACTACAGAGCCCACATGCTTTGGAGCCTGAGCGCCACAACTAGAGAAGCCCACACGCTGCAACAAAGAGCCCACATGCCGCAACTAACACCCCGCGTGCTGCAACTAAGACCCAATGCAGCCAAAAAAAGCAAACAAATAAATAAATATTAAAAAAAAAAAAGAAATGAGCTCATGAATCTGTTCTAAAAAACTGCCTAGAAGCTGGCACTGAGTTGTTATTTTGTTATTTGATTCTTTCCTATTTTTTTCAAACCGCTAAACAAGCCACTTACTAACAAAGTTTCTTTAATGCCCCTAGTATAACTTTCACAGGATGAAGTCATATCATCTCCTAGAAGACAGATGTTTGGCAAAAACCCCAGGGATGAACCACTCCCCAGCTACACCCACCAGAATCTCCCTACACAGGAGAGACAGTGAGGAGGTGGGCTTAGGGCAGAAACTAGAGAGGGGCTTGGAAGGGAGAAGAACTCATCCGCTGGGCTGTTTTAGAGGACAGGCAGACAGTATTTGCTCCTCTGACACTCTGACCCCCAAAGCGCTGACTTATCTAACAGCTGGAGTTTAGGCCCCAGAGAGAGATGACCACACCCCAGAGGCACACTGAATGATCCACTGGGGTACAAGCAGAAAGTATTAGGACTTCCATTGGTAATTTTTCTTAAAAAATAAGATATCAATCTTTGCTTGTATTTGAAATACAGATGGACTGGGCGCATATACCATCAACAGAGGCATGTAATCAAAAAGTTTAAAGGTCTAGTGGCCTATCCATTTATAATAGCCCTACAACCCCAAGTGCCTGTGTGTGTGTGTGTGTGTGTGTGTGTGTGTGTGAAACAGAGAGAGAGAGAGAGAAGAGGGAGAACAACTGGGGCAACAACCACCTGTAGCTTTGATGTTTCTATATTTTTAAAAAGACTTTTGAGAAACGGAAATTTAAAATAAATCCACTGCCAGGATAAAAACGTTCCTAATTCCTCCTTCCCTAAGACAAACAACACTTATATATGTGGAGAGTGTGTGAAACACACATACACACACACACACACACACACACACACACACACACACTACCTCAGTAGGCTAACTGCTTGGATCTTGGAGTCAACTCAACTCAGCGTCAACAGCCCTCTGTTCCGTGAACCATGAGTCTGGTAACAACCTGATTTCCTCATTACTTCCAACTACAAACAAGAAATACCAGGGATTTGGCCTCATCTTCTCTTCCTCACTCAGCCCTGGTAGCCCCTTTTGCCTCCTTCTATTGTCCAAGTTCAAAATTCAGCAGGCAGAGGCCTTTGTACAACCACTAAAATCATGTTTCAAAAGACTATTATAGTGACAAGGAAAAACACAGCACAAAATTAAATGAAAAAACAAGAGTACACACACACACACACACACACACACACACAATCATTATCCAATAAACACTGAGCTCTATGCTTCCCATATACTATTTCTTTAACCCTCACCATTTTATGTGGTACTTACTATTACTATTCCACCTTACATATGAGGAAGCTGAAGCACTGAAGGTGAAGCAACTTGCCCAAGAAAATTCCAGACCCATGCTCTTGCCCTATGGCTGAGCTGCCAGAAGCAAGTCAGGATCCTCAGAGGGAGAGCTTCCTAGCTTCAGTTGCCAATGGCCCCTTACCTTTATCTCTCTTTGAATCATGAGGCAGCAAAGAGCAACGGAAAGGCCCCAGTGCATGAATCAAATGCACAGCAAGCTATGTGAGCTGCAGCAAAGCAACTGTCCTCTCTGGCCCTCAGTTTCTCCTCACTGAAATGAGTATCCTGAACCAGGATCTTCCAAAATTGAACACGCAATGGTATGTGTATATCAGCATGTCATTTTCTTGGTTTTCCTTGTGCCATGAACTGGACTGTGTCCCCTCAAAATTCATACGTTGAATGTAACTATATTTGGAGACAGGGGGTTTAGGAGGTAATTAAGGTTAAATGAAGTCATAAGGTAGAATTCTAATCCAGGAGGACTGGTGGCCTTCTAAGCAGAGGAACAGAGAGAGATAGCCATGTAAGGATACAATGAGGAGGAGGCTGTGTGCACGCCAGGAAGAGAGCTCTCACCAGAACCTGACCACAAAAGCACCCTGATTTCAGACCTCCAGCCACCAGAAATGAAAAAGTAAATTTCTGTTGTTTAAGCCACCCAGTCTATGGTATTTTGTTTTGGTAGCCTGAGCAGACTAAGACACCTTGGATTCTAAAAGGGGCCCGTGGCCCCATAAAAGGGGTAAGATCCAGAAGCCCTGAGGAGCCTAGGGTCCCCTGCCAGAGCTGGCCAACTAAAGTTGAGACGGCTGTGCCTCTACGCACCCATCTTCATGAGCGTCCAGTTGCTGTCCATCTGCTTGGCAGCCTGGAGGAAGTAGCGCCCATCAGTCCACATGGCCGCATGTTCTTCTGTGACGATGGCTGTGCCTACAGCAGGGGAGCAAGGAGATGAGAAAGGTTTCTGACCACCACCTAGAAGCTGCACAAAACGGCAGCAGGCAGGCAAGCACGGTGAGGGGCACCAGATCCCGTGTGGCCTCACCACCGCTCTGGTGGGGCCTCTGGTGGGGCAGCGGGGCCTTTAACTCCAAGAGAACCTCCAGGCAAGAAAAGATGATACCACTGAAAACCAGCTGTGGGCCAAGCTCTGAAAGAAACAGTCCTGAGTCAGCCTGGGTATTGGTCCCTGCACAGAAAGGACCCCACTTGTACAGCATGAGTCAAGGCCAGTAGAAAGAGGTCTGTGGACCTGCGGCCACAAGGGTCTCGTAATTAACAAAATAGCGGTGAATCTGCTCAGTGATCGCAGCCATCTGCTCCACCAGACACTCTAAAGGAGGTGTTTCACCTTTCCCAAGAGAGACCACCTGGATGCTGTCAGTGTTCATTGTGATGCAGCAGTTGGTCACCAGCCGGGAGTTTATGCCTCCCACCTCTATCTGCCCTCAGTTCCCACAGGCCCAGCAGAACTCAGGGCTTTCAGCAGAGGTGTCAGCCAAAATCAATCCTCAAGTGCCTTTTACATCAACGGAACCAGTGCGCTAACTGCGAGGAGAGGGGCTCGCACCAAGTCTAGCAAGGATGGGAGTCTGAAGGGGGGAACCCATCCTAAAACTCAAGGGCACAACAGCTTTGGGAAAGTTAGGGCAGGGCAACAATGTAACTCAACATTCATCTTTGTTATTTAAGCTGAAACTGAAAACAGAGAAACCAAAAGTCAAGCGCTTAGACAATTACACAGGACCAATAGGCTAAGGAGGGGGTTTTAAGGATGCTATTAGTGTCCCACTTCTTATTTGGAGTGCTAGTTACACAGGGGTATTCAGGTTAATTGATACACTTTTCTGTATGTATGTTACAGTTAATAAAAAGTTCAAAAATATTTTTTAAGTAACATTTTTTAAGATTTGAAAAGCAAAGGCATAGAGAAAAGAGACACTAAAATGTAAGCTTAGGAGCTGGGGATGCTGGGACCACATCCGCTCTGCAGAGGCTCAATGGGGACGTCTGGTTTGCATTTTTTTTTTTTGGTTCTATATCACAGGCTGAAACCGGTTCTAGTTATTTTTGAGAGGCAAACAAAAGTACCAAAAGAACAAAGAGAATTTAGAAACTCACCCGCAGAGCCATCGAATCCAGAGACAAAGGCCCGCCGACAGTCACACGGAGCAATGTACTCACTCTGGAAAACAAAAAGGACAAGGAATTGGACCTTGATCAGTCACATGCCGACTCCTGCTCGGCCCAGCAGGGCTGCAAAGGCTGGCAAAAGCTGGGCACCTGCCTTCAAGGAACTGCCAATCTAGCTGAAAAGGCGAGCTGAACATTTTTTTTTTAATTAGTGCACACTACAGAAGACCCTAATTAATTACGGGCTAAAGGGCTGTTCCCTTTAACCTCAATTTTTTCATCTGGAGAACAAAGCAAGTCAAGAGAAACAGATCAAAACTGCTCTTTCCTCACTGAGATCTCACTCAAAAAACAAACCAATAGCCTTCTCCCTTCCTTGCCACTGACATTTAGGCATCTGTTATTTTTCTCAAAAGCCCGAATTTCTGTTTTATGTGCCAATAATTCCCTAACTTAAGTCTCTTTAGATATCAGCTTATTTCTGAACTTCCTGTTTGTATCCTCCATGCAAGGCAGTGTCACCAATCTCTCCCACGCAGACCCTGTCCCTTCCTGTTAGGGAACAAAGGGAAATGCTTCCTCTAACCCAGGAGGCTTCAGCAAAATAAAACATCATGTTCAAATCCAGGTCCTTCCCAGCCAATAATCCCTTGCCTCTGAATGGAATGGGATTAGGGCTAAGAAGGTAAGAGGTTCCCATTCCTGGGGAAAGGGTATGAGGCCACATTGTGTAACTTCTGGTAATAGCCAGTGAGGCACAGAGAGTCAAGTAACTTGTCCAAAGTCACACAGCTAATAAGTAGCAGAGGCAGGATTTGAACCTGGGCGGTTTCAGAGCCTCAACTCTGAAGCCTTATGCCATGCTGCCCCCATAAAACACATCGTATCCCATCCTCAAAATAACTCTCCAGGATAAGACCAATAGCAAATGAGAAAATTGAGGTTCAAACACAGAATCTTTAAGCAACCAACACATCAATAGCAGGGCCAGGATCTGGTCTACTCGAGACCAGAGCCACTGCTCCTTCTCCTGTTAGCAGGTTATTCCTGAGCTAAAGGACTTGGCAGGGTTAAGAATGCTTAGGATAGAGAAGGGGGCTGCTGGCTGGACCCCAAGGCATTTTGGGACAGTCAACATGATGTAGGGGAAAACGGCTCCCAGGTTCTAGTCCTGCCGCGTGGATGAGAGCTGCCCCTTTCACAAAGGCAGCCACAATCGCAGCCTCAGACCAGTCACAAGACCATGACCCACAGAGGTGCTGGCAGCATCAGCAGAAAGAATCATGATGGCAGGATGAAGGGGCTCTGAGAGCTCTGGGTCGCACCTGCCCTCTAGCCGGCCCAGCTACGTGGTCTGCAACAAGTCTCCTCACCTCTCTCAGCCTCAGTTCCTCATTTCTACAACTGGTCATTTCAGATTGCTGAACGCAATGGCAAGCAAATGTTTGATCCCGAAAACACAAGGGAACATTGACCAGATAGCACTAAGGACATAAAAAGAAGTGGCCTCCAGCATCATTTATGAACTGTAGAGCCCTCCTTTGTTTATTGACCCAGGAATTAGTGAGTGCAAGACTGAAAAAAAAAAAAAAAGGCCAAAATGGGGGAGTCTGTTCCTACCCTTCTCCTAGTTCTGTTGTGAGGAACAGTAAGTGAATGTTCAAAACAACTCACCAGAAACCTGGGAGTGCTGCGTATATGCAACAGAAGAGACAATATTAATCTCTTCCTCCTGAGTGGTGAAAAAGCAGCTAAGAGGCTGGGAAAACTCAGTTAACAAAAAAAACCTTGTGCTAAAACTCAGAGTACACAACGGGGAAAATACAGAGGGGGCACTCTGGACCAACAAGGAGGTCCGCCTGGCTGGGTGCTCTCCCACCCGACGCACAGTGAGGAGGCAGGTGAGGGGCTCGGCCTGGCTGGGCTCTGGCACGCAGGGACACAGCTCTTGAGGAGTGCCCCACCCCTACCTGGGGAAGCCGGGGCGGAGGCTCACGTCCCCCCAGGGGTTACCTGGAGCTGCCTCTCAGCAAAGGCAGGAGAAGAGTTTCTTCAAAGGGAGATGGAATTAACAGCAGGTGGATGTGTTTGGTTTGGGATCGAGATGAGGGTGGAGCAAGAACGTCTAGACATGACCTAAGTGGTCAACATGCCAGAAAGACATCACTGACCAAAGCTGTCACCTCCATACCAACTGGCTAAGCAGAGGCCAGACAAGCACTGGGCCCAGGCCTCCCACTCTTCCCCCAGCCATGAAGCTGGCAAAGCCCGGGAACATTCTCCCTAGAGAACAGCAAAAGGCCTAAAACAAGCCAAAGCCTTAGCATACTAGGAAAAAGCCGCAAAGAAACACAGCCATTGGCTTTTTTCTCCAAAACTGTCCATTTATCTCCATCTCTACTATGTCCCGGTCCAAGCCTCCCTCATCTCTACCTGGACCACTGTCCCTACAATCCACTCTTCACACACACTCAGAGGGAGCTTTTCAAAATGTGTATATGTCATGTTAGCATCCCGCTTAAAATCCTCCAATGACTTCCCATCACACTTAGGATAAAATCCAAACCCCAGGCCAGTCCTCAAGGCATAGCTTGGTCTGGCCCTGCTCTCCGCCCACAGTCCTCCCACTCACACTGCTCCAGCCACACCGCCTGCTTTCTGCTCCTCGTGCTTGCCAATCTCATTCCTGCTTCAAGGCCTTTGCACATGCTTTTCCTATAAAAGTCTCCCTCTGGTCATGGCATGGCAGGCTCCTTCCCATCATTATATTTCAGGTCAGATGTCATCTCCCCAGAGAGGCTTGCCTAGACTATCCAGCTACAGTAGCCACTCAGCCTCTTCTACCTCTCTGTACAGTACATTTTTCTAGATGTTTCTCTTCTTAATGACTCTTTTACACTGTTACTGTCCTGCCCCCCAGAATGTAAGTCCCATGAGATCAGGGTGTTTGTCTGTCTTGTTTGTCACTGTCCCTGTACAGGGCACAGGTGACACACACTAGGCCCGCATCCAATACTTGCAGAATAAAGGAAGAGCAGGAGGAGAGATGAACCTTTCTCCGTAGTTAAGACCTTGGCCACCTCTTTGAAGACAGAGAAAGGGCTACAAGCCAAGAAATGCAGGTGCCCTCTAGAAACCGGAAAAGACAAGGAAATGGATTCTCCCCAGAGCCTCCAGAAGTCACTTTAGCCCTGCTGACCACTGCAGACTCCAGCCCTCCAGAAGTGTAAGATAATAAATTTGTGTTGTTGTAAGCCACTAAGTTTGTCACAGCAGCAACAGGAAACTAATGCTTTATCCAACAGGAAAAAGGCCAGAAGGGATTACAGCTGGGGTTTCAAACTCAAAAGCCCTAGGGTACAGGCAGGTAAACGAAATGAGTAAAGCAGGACAAGAGGCTGCTCCCACTCAGCTCTGATTCCTGTCATGCTGGAATGTGAACCACGTGTTGCCAACCTTCAGTATTTCAGGAAAAGCTAAATATATGTATGTTCGTGAGAGATCACTCAATTTTTAAACGTTGGCATCTAATTCAAACAATTTAAATAACACACAGCCAAATAAAGCATATCAGTAAACTACAGAAAAAAAAAAAAGCCTCAGCCATGTCTCAAAATCCAGCTCAAACATGCCCTCTTCCACAAAGCTTTCTGACCCAGCCAGTTTTCAGAGATCTCCCACACCTCTGAATTTTACCAAACCATCCACAGTGGCATTCATCCATGCTCCCCACCTTGGGTGATGATAACAAATAATACTGGCTAAGACTGACTACTTGCCAATAACTATCTTCATGTCCCCTAATTCTAACCCCAACAGCAGCTCTGGAAGGTAGCATCCTTCCCATTTACAGACTTAAAAAAAAAAAAAAAAGAAGAATCAGCAGCTCAGAGAAGTAAATTACTTACTTACCACCCCCCCCCCCCAACCAAGAAACCACTGCTCTAAGTGGCAGAGCCGAGATCTGATCTCAGGTCTGACTTTCAAAAGCCCATGCCTGGGCTTCCCTGGCGGTGCAGTGGTTGAGAGTCCGCCTGCCGATGCAGCGGACGCGGGTTCGTGCCCCGGTCGGGAAGATCCCACGTGCTGCGGAGCGGCTGGGCCCGTGAGCCATGGCCGCTGAGCCTGCGCATCCGGAGCCTGTGCTCCGCAATGGGAGAGGCCACAACAGTGAGAGGGCCACGTACCGTAAAAAAAAAAAAAAAAAGCCCATGCCTTTGCCACACTGCCAAGCAACTGCCCCCCATTCACCTCTACCTTCATCAACCACATAACAGATGTCTCCTACATGCAGGAATCAAACCTATGTTCAAGCCTGGCTCCCCCACTTACTGGCTTTCTTGTCTCTTAAATGAAACCAAGTCAAGGTATGTGGGAAAAATGGATAGCTGCCCAAAGATTCACGCCCTTTCCTTACTGTAAAGTCACTGAAGAGCGGTTGGTTTCCCATCCAGGACTTCATTTCCCAGGCCCCCTTGCACCTAGGCGGGATCACATGACTAGTTCTCACCAACAGAAAAAGGGTGGGAAGTGATACCTGAGTCAGGGCAGTTAAAGATGGACGCACCCTCTCCATACTCCTTCCCTTCCTCCAGCTGGAATGGTGGCATCACATGGATGGAAAGTGCCTGGATCCCTGAATCACTCTTCTTCCTAGTGGAAGAAAGTCACCCACCAACCAGGAACACCCACTCTGGACTGCTACATGAACAAGAAATGAGGCTCTGCAATACAGTCACTGAAACTTTGAGATGTGTTACCACAGCTAGTGTTACTCTAATTAATACAGTGAATAAAATCACTCCGGGATAAAAATCACTACCTCCACCCCAGGAGAAAGCCTATTTAAGAAATAAAAACAGGAAGCCAGCTCCTGGAGGAATGGGAGTAGAATCAAAAAGAGTTTCGGAAAATTGGAGTCATGTCTTCCAGAAGGAGGAACCATAAACACAGCCAAAAGCTCAAGGTGGCAGAGCCGCCCCCACAAGGATGGGGTCTGTGGACTAAGCTGAGCCCAAAAGCAGACGAGGGGCCTCACAGAGGGGGAGGATGAAGAGTTCGGAATTCTCAAAGGTGGGGCCAGTTCAGTTCTGGCCCCAGCCAATGATTCTCCTGGTTTGGGGCCAGTCGTGCCCGCAAGTCCCAACATTTGGCTTAGAAGGTACAAGAAAACACCCAGATTACAAGAAAGAATGGACACTTCCTCCCTGAAAAAGTCCCCCCCGGCCCAAACTCATTAATACTACAACCATTGTTCTGACTTTAAAAGAAAAAAACCTTAGAGTCGAAAGGACAGAGAGGAGCAGACCCCTGGAGTGCCAAGTCCTTGCACAATTACATATTCGGGGTGCGTGTTGTCTCCAACATGCAACAGTGTGTGGGTGTGTGTATTTGTGCTTTGGAAAGTACACAAAGGACAGAATTCAAGACTCCTCTCCATTTCTCTAACACCCTCCCCCTCCCCAACCCGTAGGAGAAATTCCATCAACCCTGAATCTAGCCTGAAACGAAACAGGAACAAGAGCCCCAGAGCACAGCAGCCTCTCTATTACTGAGGAGGCTCCTGCGGCAGGTCACACACAAAGCCAGCACTTCCTGTCCTCACAGTCCTGGCAAGGACCCAGAGTCCCACTTAACAGTCATCCCAACGAGGGCCCTCCTCTCCACAGGACCCGAAACAAGGAACGTCGGGCTTCTCATTTCTTTCTTTGGATGGCACCACAAACCCTCTCAGCTTCCAAACTTCCCAGTTCCCTCGGTCATCTGCCTGCAAGGTCCTCGCTCAATCTATCTACCGCTTCTCCTCCAAATCCTTCCCTTCTTCTCTGCTCCTAAGACCAGCACCCAAGTCCAGGCCCTCTGTACCCCGACGCTGGGATCCTGCACTGGCTTCGGAACAGGCTTCTCAGTTCCCAGTGTCTCCCTTCTCCAATCCACGCTGAACACTGCTCCCGTTGATTGATCGTGTCACTCTCTTATTCAAAGACCTTCAGTGGGTCCCTACTGTGTAACAGAAACCTAAACTCCTGACTCTGGTGGCTCCTGAGTGGCCTTGACCAGACCCTATTATTCTTTCTTCTTTAGGGTTATCATTATTCATGTTCTCCTACTTCCATGGATTTGCCCATGGTATTTCCTGCACCTCTCTACCTATAAGCACCCAAATTCTACCTGTTCACATTCCAATTTAAATGCATTTCCATCATGAAGCCTTCCTTGACCCTGCCAGCTTAAAATATTCCCTCTCACCTATGAGTTCAGTCCACACTTTAAATCTGTGCTTAGCATTAGAGAGGCCACCAGACACATGTAGCTACCAAGCACTTGAAATGTGGCTAATGTGACTGAGAAACTAAATGTCTGATTTTATTTCAACTAATTTAAATATAAATTTTAAAACTGATGCTCAAGGCTCAGTTATCACAAAACTTTTTAAGTATGTTTAGAACAACTTTGGTATGTAAGGCCACTTTTTCAACTGTAAATTTTATGAAATCTAAATACAGATCAAATATTTCCAATGAACATTCCACATTCAAGTTGAGATGTTTTGTAATGAAATACATACCGGAATTGAAGACTCAGTATAAAAAAAGAAATGTAAACTATCTCACTAATGATTTTTTATACTGATGATGTGATGAAATGATAATATTTTGGACATACTGGGGTAAATAAAATGTATTATTAAAAATAATTTCACTGTTTCTTTTTACTTTATTTTTACTATGGCTATTAGAATAGTTAAAACTACATATGTGCCTCATATACTTCTACTGGACAGTGCTGATTAAGTTCTTTCCTATGACATTTACTAGTCTCATTTTGTGTTAGATTTGTGACTGGGGCTATCTACTCTTTAACCTCTTTAAGGGAATATTTTCCCTCATTCATTTCTATAATAGTAATAATAACAACAACAGAAATAGCAGCTAATATAATGAGACTTATTAGGTGACAGACATGCTTTAAGCATTTATATCTATTAACTCATTTGATCCTAACAACAGCCCTAAGAGATAGATATGTCACTGTCCCATTTTTGCTGGTGGGAAGCTGAGACGCAGAGAGTTTCCCTGACACTTAGGAGTTTGAGGTATAACTTACTCGAGGTCAAGCAGCTAGTTAAGTGGCAAACCTGCCACCTGAACCCAGACAGTTTCTGGAGCCCATACGCTTACCTGTATGCTAACTGCTTGCCTTTTACATTTGTCCCAATACTTAGCCCTGATATGGTAGTCAGGAAATATGCACCAGACAAGCAAAACACAACTTCCCCCGCCTTGTAAGGCAGATGGCTAAGCTACAGCAATAGAAATGATAACCAAAGATTATAAAAGAAAAATGGGGGGGGGGTAGTGGGGAGGGAAGTGAGAGAGAAGAGGACAGCAAGAGTACAAGAATATAAGTTTGTGAAGCCTAAACAAATAGAGACTTCTGCAATAAAAGTGCCAGCTCATATCAAGCAAGCTTAACTTTTTGTGTTTTCAGGATGTTGCTGGAAAACACATTTTTCCAGGATTAGAGCTTCAACTTCCTCCTTTAGGGAGGAGCCATCCAACTCTGATATTCCAGATCCATTAGCAGGAGGTGAAACACTGAGGGAAAGCCTGGAACATCACTGGGGTTTGGCCAGTGTCGCTGCCATTCCCAAAGCTGAACAGGAAATTGCTTTGGGTCTATTAGGTCACACCTAATGTCAAAGACAGAATTTTAAAACATCAATCAGGGTATTAGACCAAAAACCAGCATTATGATACCAAAAAAAGTTGGCTCAGGAACAGCACCCAGGACCAAGAACATCAAGATAAACTTGGCTTGGCTACAAGAATGTCCCCTACCAGTAAACACAGATTTTATCCTAACTCCAGGCAAAAGAAAACTGAAATACCAACACTACAAAGCTTCCAGCACACCCTTAACTGGAAACCTTCAAAGGTTACTGCAAGTAATACTCACAGGTCAAATCTTTCCATACAATGAGGCCTCACCTAGAGGTGAAGGTTCATAAATAAAGCAGAACTAGTAGGAGTTTGGCTGCTGCTCCACAACAGCCTGTGAGACCATTTCAAAGGAGAGACCCAGTTTCGGAAAACAGTGTGCTAGTGCTATGAGGGTTAATGTTATTTGTCAACTTGACTTGCTAAGGGATTCCCAGATAGCCAGCTGGTAAAACATTATTTCTCGGTGTGTCTGTGAGGTTGTTTCTGGAAAAGATTAACATTTGAATTGGTAGACCCAATAAAGATCGCCCTCACCGATACACATGGGCTGCATCCAATCAGTTGAAAGGCAGAGAATGAAAAATACCACTGGTGAATCCAGCAGAGAATCCATGTGACAGGAGGCCCAAGTCCAAAGGCTGAAGCCTGGGCCTGACAGGAGGCAAGGAAGAGCCCATCAGAGGTACCCAGGCAGGAGAAGAAAAAAGGAGTTCCTTGAGGACAAGGACAAGGTCTGCCCTTCTTAAATGGTGGGATGCCCAGTTCCTCTGCTACTTACACCTCCTCAGGCCCAAGCTATGTTGGCTACCCTACCTACTCATCCAGCGCTTAGTCAAGATGAAACTTTGGTTCCTATGAAGTTGGTGAATCTTGTTCATCTAGAGAACAGAGGTGAATGGAAGAATTCTGTTACCAAAGCCCCACCCTAAACCCCACCAGTCTCTCCTTACCTCCCCCCACCTACTAAATTTAACATTACAGTACACGGCCACCTCGGCTTTCTCACGTGCCAACAGCCCCTTTCTGGCCTGATCTGCTGCTTCTCCTACACTTACACATTGCTCTCCCACCTCCCCCTTCACCCCTTCAACCACTTCTACTTGCCAAACCCTCATCTTCAGGGGCCTCTCCTCTTTACACCTCCGCTTCCTCTCACGTCTTCAAGGAGCAAGTTCAAACCCACTGTGGTACAAAAAGTGCTACTGAAGGTCAACAGACTAAGGAATTCCATGGAACAGAGTCCCTACCCCACTCCTGAGATGACTGTGGAAATTCCATGGACATTTAAATCTGAAAAGTGCTGAATACTTCATCTGTTCCTTAGAGTTGTACAGTGCACACTCAGATATTAAAGGCCCTGAGAAATCCTACAGTTAAGAAACTGTTCAAATGGGCAAAGGACTTGAATAGACACTTCTCCAAAGAAGATACACAAATGGCCAACAAGCACATGAAAGGATGCTCAACATCACTAATCACCAGGGAAATACAAGTCAAAACCACGACATATTACCTCATATCCATTAGGACACCACCATCAAAAAAAAGAAATAACAAGTGTCGGCAAGGATGTAAAGAAATTGGAATTCTTGTACGCTGTTGGGGTAAATGTAAAATGGCATGGCCACCATGGGAAACAGTATGGAGGTTCCTGAAAAAATTAAAAATAGAATTACTATAGGATCCAGCAATCCCACTTCAGGTATATATCCAAAAGAACTGAACAAGAGCTCACACATTTACAGATCCATGTTCAGTGCAGCATTATTCACAAGAGCCAAGAGGTGGAAGCAACCTGAATGTTCATAAACAAATGAATAAAGAAAATGTAGTATATACATACAATGGATTATTATTTAGCCTTAAAAAAGAAGGAAATCCCGTCATAAGCTACAACATGGATGAATCTTGAGGACATTACACTAAGTGAAATAAGCCAGTTACCAAAAGACAATATTGCATGATTCCACTTAGATGAGGCACCTAAGGTGGTCAAATTCTTAGAAAGTAGGATGGCAGTCGGCAGGGACAGGGAGAGGTGTTCAGTGGCTGTAGTTTCAGGTTTGGAAGACGAAAAAGTTCTAGAGATCTGCTGTACAATTATGTGTACACAGTTAACACTGATGCATTGTACAGTGGTGTGAAAAATAGTTAAATGTTAAGTTTTTTTACCACAATAAAAAAAAAAGGAACTGTTCAGCTCATTTCACTATTTTCTTGACCCCTGACTACATTTTTTGCAGAACACCTTACAAAACACAACAGGAATGCTGTAGAATATGGTTTGGGAAATTCTGTTCTAAACATCAAAATATCCTGAATGTCGTGCTGTTGCCTCAAACTGTCCAATCCCTTTGGTTATTCATTTCAGCCCTTCATTTGCTCCTGAGGCCAGGAAATCTCCTGTGCCTCCAAGCAGGGGTCCAATCTTGATGCTGTCCCCAGGTTAACACTGGCCTGATATTGTCACGACAATATGGTTTGCCACCGTTGGAGGAGGGGCAGAAAGGAGGTCAGCTAGAGTGGACCTCTTTGGGGAACTTAGCTTCAGCTTACAGTAATACCCTTATCTGCCACCCCCTCCATCATGTCAGACCCTCATCAGTCATGTCAGTGCCACACGTGATCTCACATGTGAGCACGCACACACACACACACACACGCACACACACGTACTTATACACTCACAGTGACCAAGGGTAAACACCAAGCTACTACACCGATCAAGTTCTCACCCAGGACTCTGGATTTGGAATTAAGGTTCTGGCTCAATCTGGTATCTTGAAAGTAACAGATAAAGAGATATATATGCAGAAACTGTGGGGTGGCCATCTATTCACTATCTACCTTGTTGCCTGAGACAGAAAGAAACTTATCTGCAGCAAGAGCTGAAACCCCTCCCATTCCAGTCCTCCTAGGGGGCCAGCTGCACCCTGCCTTCAGGTTCCATGGGACATCCTACCTGAGGGATAACTCCAGAGAGTACCATTCACAACCCGGAGTTGTGCCAGTGCAGTGGCCCTGCCCCTAAATCCTTATAAAGCAGTATTTTTATTGCTCAAAGTACTTCAAGGTGGTTTCTATTGCCTGCAACTAAAGAATTCTAGAACACCAGTATTTCTGACTATTGCTTTTTACTTCCTTAGGCTTTTGCCAGAGGAACTTACCACCTTGTTTCTGAAAAGCACTCTAAGCTTCCCTGCTTCTCTGCCTTTGCTCCTACTAATCCTTCTATCTAGAATCCCTTCCCCCTTCTCTATTTACCCAACTCTATGCGTCCTTCAAGGCCAAGTTCACATGCCTCCCGTGCCCATGAAGCCTTCCATCACCCTCCCCTCTTACCCTCAAACATTCACAGCCCTCTGCCCAGATTTTCTTGATGTAACATCCACATTCCACCTTGCAATATAGACATGTGTATGCATATCTTAACTCCATCACTAAACTGCCTGCTTCTTGAGACCAGGACCATTCTCATCTTTGTGTCATGTACCATACCTAAGGCAGTGCACATAAACAAAGGCTATAAAAAGTATATGTGTAGGTGACCCTATGGAAGAATAGCACTTTGTATACCATCTCAGGTCTCTACTAAACCGTAAACACAGGGAGGGCAGGAATTCAAACTTAAATTCGTCTTTGTAACCCTGCAGTACCATGACCATGGTGTAGGCATCCAAACACCTGCTGACTCAATGAGCTAAAAAAGTAAATCCTAGAATCCTTTCGTCCTCTGCTTTTCAGGCCCATCACATGCAGTCTCCACCTCTCTAAACCCGACTCTCCCATAATTAAATCACTCGTGTTCTCAGATATAGAGGGCACTTATTGAAATGCTTCCACCAAAGGCGGTGGCTGGGGGGATGACGGGGGTAATATACAGAATCATCCCTAAAACCTGCTAGAGTGGAGATCCAGGATGAATTTCTGGCTGCCCTTCTGGCTGTGCCAGTGGGACAGGATAGTCTGGATGGGGAGAAGGGAGGTAGGACAGACAATTCTGCTGGGGACATGGTGTGGCAAAGGAGATGGGGTAAAGTGCATCAGCAACAGAGAGGTCCAGACTTCTGCCCCTTCGTTTATCTCCTAATTCTTCCACAATTTATTGAAAGCTAGCTATATACACTGGAAATAAGGAAGCCAGGGCCAAATCAATAAGCATTCAGTGAGACTCTACTGGACACAGGTCCCTGTGCCTAGCCCTGGAGAACATGCTTAGATGTAGGTTGACAACTTGAATCCTACAAACACATTGGGGCTGAGGGAAAGGAATAAAAAGAAACGAGGGGCTGACGAGTTCCATCACCAGCCCATCTCCACTCAGTACCTGGTGGGCATCTCCCGACGGGATGATGTAGGCCTGGATTGGTTCTGTCACATACTCCAGGTTCCTCATGGCTTGTCTCAGCTGCCGAAGCAGCTCCGAAGTTACCTTTGGAGCCATTCTGCTGTCTGCAACAACAGGAGAGTTTGTACCAAAACCAGACTGCTCCACGCCACTCAATGACTAGTTAAGTACCAGAGTGGTACATTTGTCATAACTGATGATCTATATTGACACATCATGATCCCCCGAAGTCCACAGTTTACATTAGGGTTCACTGTTGGTGCTGTATACTCTATGGGTTTTGACAAATGTATAATGACACGTATCCATCATTATGATTTAATAGTTTAATAGTTTTCATTGCCCTAAAAATCCTCTCTGCTCAGTCTATTCATCCTTCTTTCCCCTCCCCGCAATCCATTGGAATGACTAATCTTTTTACTGTCTCCATAGTTTTGCCTTTTCCAGAAAGTCATATTGTTGTAATCTTACAGTATATAGCCTTTTCAGATAGGCTTCTTTCACTTAGCAATATGCATTTAAGATTCCTCCATGTCTCTTCATGGATTAATAGCTCATCTCTTTTCATTGCTGAATAATATTCCATTGTCTGGATGTACCACAGTTTGTTTATTCATTCACAAACTGAAGGACACCTTGGTTGCTCCCAAGTTTTGGTGATTATGAATAAAAATAAAACATCCATGTTGCAGGTTTTTCTGTAGACATAAGTTTTCAATTCCTTTGGATAAATACCAAGGAACATAATTGCTGGATCACATGGTAAGAGTATATTTGGTTTTGCAAGAAACTACCAAAATGTCTTCTAAAGTGGTTGTACCATTTTGCATTCCCACCATTAATGAATGCAAGTTCCTGCTGGTCCACATCCTAGCCACCATTTGGTGTTGTCAGACTTTTGGATTTTGCCAACCCATTTTTTAAACAAATAAAAAATACCTGACTTAACCAAAAACATCCTAATGTACAATGCTGTAAGTAATATACGTTGAGGCTATTGTACTACAGGTTATCCTCAAGAATTTACACCCTGGCTCACTGTGGCTTGTACTCTGCTAGGTATAGATCCTTTTTTTGGTTTTTTTCTTTAGCATTTTTATCTGCTGCTTCTCCATCATCACCAGCACCTTAGGCTATAAAAGCCTCAGTCTTTATGGTTATCTCCAACAGATTCCCCTACGAGGTACCATACTACTACTCTTGGGACTCACTGAAAAAGTGCTCCATTTTATTCATAATCTGCAAGGGCAGCTTCAGCTGCTGGCCTCAGGGCTCCCACTCAGAAGTCTCCAAAAGACAGAAGTGCTCAAAGAGAGAGACAATGGAAATGGTCCTATTCATGATTCAAACATGTCCATGATCCCTGCATTACAGATGCTTCTGAATACTTTTCAGAGGGACATCCTTTCCTTTTGTCTGACCTACTGAGCCTATAATTTCTCATGTACTTGAAAAAGAGGGATCAGAAGTATCTAATCTGACCTAAATTTATATGTCAATACCTCCATTGGGTTCAAAATGAAGCCTATTATGACCTCATAAGCTTGCCAGCATCTGAAAACGTTATTATGACGTCTTTCAGGAGCTTCAGAATAAATCTGTGTTTCCGAACCATATTTCTGAGCAATTTAACATTTTTAAAAGTCAAGCAAAAACGTAGACATCCTTTGGAGCAGTATTCCAACCTTGGCTGCACATAAGAACTACCTGGGGAACTTATTTAATTAGTCTGGAGTACAGTCTGAGCATCTGGAATTTTAAAAAGCAACTATATGACAGCAGCCAGTATATTTTCTTTCAAGATCATTAATTTCCTCATAGAATTTGGCTTCTATTTGGGCACATCCTGACTTAACAGATTTTGATGGCACTGACTGGGTGTTTATAGCACTGACTGTAGTATGGATCGATATTTTGTTACTGACTTGATCAATGAAGTCAACAGAACTAATGGCAAGCACAAAATCCTCAATTACAAACTGAAAACCATCAAAGGCAAAATGGAGCCGATCAAAGACATCCTCTGCTTCCTGGTCACCACAACCGGCCTCCTCAACACCACATTCTGACCTTCATCACCATCTCTTGCCTCATCATTACATTCCTCCTCTTGACTGGCCTCCCCAGAATCACCAGCAACCTCAGTTTCACTCCACTACAGTGGCATCTTCGCACTTCCCTCCACAATGCCACCTGCCCCCCTCACCACTATCAACATTTCCCCTGCGCCTTCCTTCCTCATCCTTCATGCCCTTCATATTTGGTCAGTGTCCTGAGTCTGATGCAGCCACTTGTCACCTATATCAGACCCAATGAAAGAACTCCCAATACCACAACTAACAGATAAGATGTGATAAGGGGTGGGAAGCAGCCGCATAGCACAGGGATATCAGCTCGGTGCTTTGTGACCGCCTGGAGGGGTGGGATAGGGAGGGTGGGAGGGAGGGAGACGCAAGAGGGAAGAGATATGGGAACATAGTATATGTATAATTGATTCCCTTTGTTATAAAGCAGAAACTAACACACCATTGTAAAGCAATTATACCCCAATAAAGATGTTAAAAAAAAAAGATGTGATAAGGGGCAGTGGCTGAGGTAACGAATGGGCTGTGGCAGTGGAAGCACCTATCAAGGAGGAGGATACAATGGGCAAAGGTGGCTGAGGGAGAGGTGGCCACAGGCCAACAGGCCTTAAAAGTGACTGAATGGGTGAGCAGCGAGAGCTGAGGAGGAGACAAAGCAGGTATAATTATAAGACCCAGCCACTGAGGTGGCAGCAGTTGAAATGAGTCAAGATGGCGGAGGTGAAAATTATGGCTGGTGATCCTCATAGGGTAACTTTTATGAGGATTAAATGGGCTACTATATACTAAGCACTTAGAAACAGGGCCTGATATAGTAAATGTTGTGTGTGCAATTACTAGAGGTAGATACACAATTAACTAACTATGAAAGCAACGTGATAAATGGTGCATTAGGTGTATATATTGCTTCTCCTTAAGGCAGAGACCATGTCATCTTCATCTCTGAATCCACGTATCTAGCCAAGCACCTAACATATGCATACACTCACTCAAAGATGGCTGAATGAATATCACAACTTTGTGTCTATGATCTTTTCAGACTCAGCATAACAGTAATGAATCTTCAGTGAAAGAAAGCTAGGATCCTAGAAGATGCTGTATAATAGCATCTGCTCATTCCATATCTCATTACTTTTCAGAAATGTTAGAAGCAGCCAAGAGCTAATCAGGGTGTGCAGGGAAGCGGGGAGCCAAGAACAACAAACCTAGGCCATGATGTAAAATTAGCCCATACATTGCCAGGCATTTTTAAATCATGCTTTAAAAAGAATGACTCATTTGAAAGTCTCTTGCATATGTGGGTCTGCTTTTAGACATAAGCTCCTAAACCCTCAGCCTTTATCACAAACAAAAGACTTTTCACTGCTTGGAAGTACATGAAGAGCACACCCTATTTACCTCACTGGGTGGCTAGGAGAATTTAACATGACAGCATGTGTGAAAGCTCCATGCACAGCATCTGATACATTGTAGAAGCTCAAGAAATATTATTTGAATCTGAATCTGAAGCACCAGCTGGGATTCCTCCATGCCTTGTTATAAGAAGAGAAGGGACTAGTTTACTCCAATTTCAGCATCTTAACGTTTGTACAGATGCCAAGCTGCTTTTTCAGCATCCATAGCTTTAGAGATGGTGGTCTGTTTCTCTGTCCCACTGCTGAGCAAGGGCCAAGGGCTTTACATACATTAGTGGTTAATTCTCACAATAATCCCCCCCAGGGAGATTTCACTATTCCCATTTTACAGATAAAAAAACAGGAGTTAAATCCTTGCCCAAATCAGCTGGGTCATCAGGACCAGGACCCAAGCTCTAGCCAATCACCAAGCCCACGCTCTATTAGATCATATTATCTAGGGGACATAACAGAGGCTCTCTTAAAGCATTCTGAGACCAAAGGAATCGAAACAAGTGGGCTCCAGTTTCCAGCTGGGATTTACAACCTCAGACAACTGAAGCCTTCCAGTTTCCAGCTGGGATTTACAACCTCAGACAACTGAAGCTCCCTGAACCTCTATTTCTTCATATGTAATAAAAAGAAAGGTAAGTTCTCTTCAAACTCTAAATTCAATTATTCTATCACTTTTCCCTTTCCTACTTCCTCTTTTTCCCATTCCTTCCTCTCCTCCCTCCTAACAGGGCCCCAAATGTGTTGGATACATCTACATTTTTAAAGAAAAAGGACCTAAAACTGGATGTAGCTGCAGCATTGACCTTCCAAAGAAAGATCCGTTATGGTTTCTAATGTGCTTCACGGGATTGATTTTTTCAGTCAACTAGAAGGAAACACTATAGTTCTCCTGGGTAGCCCACAGAAAAGCACCAGTTTACATGGGCCAGAAATATAGAAATACACCACTTTTCAGAATTCAGGTTTCTGGCAACCCAATAATATAACTAACCAGTTCTGGGAAGAGGATACGGTTCCAGAAAATTTTCCCAAAAAGATTTTCCTGAATGCCCATTCAATTTAAAAAGCACAATAATACGCCATAAACGTTTCTTATTTCATAGTCTTATGATGAAAACTGAAAGCTAATCTCTAAGGTGGTCAATAAAGGATTACATTAGAAATTAGAAAAATCAGAATAGGACTTTTTCAATAACAACCTGTCTCTACCACTACCACCACCATCACCACCATCCCAAGAACAGGAAATGCAAAAACCATAACTCTAACTTTCTACTGAAAAATAGCTATACACCCACACACACATAAAAACAATAACCAACAACCCGGGAAACCAAAAGACAAAATGGTTTTTAATTTCCAGATATATATCCCTTCATCCCCACGCATGATCAATTATTAATCCCTTACCCTCTCTTCTCTCCCAATTTGGTGTTGGGGTGAGGGAACCCAAAATCCTTTTGAGATGTTCCATCTCAGTAACAGACAAAATTATTACCTGTTTCTACACCTGGGTCTCCTGAGCGTGTCGCCTCGTTAGGTTCAATTATTCTTAGATTTTTCAGCTGAAAATCCTGGTAGTTTGCCCTAAGGAAGAGAAAGAACAGGATATTGCAGACTTTGACCTTAGTAACCGTGGCAAGGCTTAGTCAGAGAGGAACATCAACTTGACTTAGCCGTTTTCCTTCGTGAGTCAGAAGAACTCTCACCCCAGTATCAGTGATGAAATAAGTTTCAGATAAAACTTGCAGATACAACAAGACCATTGGCAGGTAAACCTTCTCAGTCTCAATCTCTAATTCATGATTTCTCTTCAGCTATGTCTAATCTCCTGTTTAACTAGTCTAAAAATATTTTATTTGCAATGACTATATTTTTCACATGTACAGTTCTATTTGGTTCTTTTTCAAATTTGCCTGTCCTTTCTTCATGGTGTCATATTCCTTCACTATGGTTTCTATTCCTTCTCTTAGCTTTAATTATTTGGGGCCCTTATTTTAAAATTCATTTCAGACCCTCCATTAGAAGGTCTTGGAATAATAATCCTCAAGTTTGCTCCGTCTGCTGGCTCCCTCTTGGTGGGTCATTCTTTTTCTTACAGACTATTTTATCTATGAGAATGAGACGTATCCTGGATTGTACAAGCACTACTGTCACTGTTGTTTGCTTCTGAGATTAATTTTCACTTTAACTTCTTAGCAAGGAGATTTACATACAAGTGTCCTGTCCTCATACAAGGATAGTCTGGTGCCGTGGACCCCAACTACGAAGGCCTACAGCGTGTATAATCCCTCAGGATATGTATATATCCTGGATTGTACAAGCACTGCTGTCACTGCTGTTTGCTTCTGAGATTAATTTTCACTTTAACTTCTCAGCAAGGAGATTTACATACAAGTGTCCTGTCCTCATACAAGGATACTCTGGTGCTGTGGACCCCAACTACGAAGGCCTACAGCATGTATAATCCCTCAAGGCTCAGTTTACCAGATGCCATGCAGGCTTTAAGCTCCCCTACATTTCTGGCACCTGAGGATTTCTCTTTCTTTCAAGCCCATTCAGTCAACAAATATTTACTGAATTACTGAAAATCTTCTATAATCCAGGCCCTATTCTAGACACAACAGTGAACAAAACAGAGAACATCTCTGACCTCAAGAGGTTTACATGGTGGGGCAGGGGAAAGCAGGAGGATCCTAGAAGGGGAGGATATAGGAGGAGAGGCAACAGACACAAGAAAACAGCCTAACAGGCAGTGAGTATGTGTTCTATGAAAAAAAGTCAAGCAGGGCAAGGGGAAGACAGTGTCAGAGAGGTAAGAGGAAAGGTTATTTTAGATGGGGTTGCCAGGCAAGGCCTCTTTACTAACAGATGACATTTTAGCAGAGACCTAAAAAAAAGTGAGGGATGGAGCCATGTGGATGTCTAGGGGAAGAACACTCCAGAAAAGGGGAACAGCAAGTGCAAGGGCCCTAACGCATGGTATACCTGAAGGAAAGCAAGGAGGCCAGTGTGGTATTGATGTGTGTGTTGGAGGACAGGGAGGTAAGTGGTGAGGAGACAAGATCAGAGGCACCAAGGAGCCTGTTGTTGGCTATAGAAAGGGTTTTAGATTTTATTCAGCTATGAACTTAAAAACAGTTTTAACTTTACCACACTTGTACGTGCTTAGAGCACCACACAGCCAGGCATTTTCACCAGTCACTCCAGGCCTGCTCTTAGATGGCTGCTACTTTAATTTCCTTGGACAGAATGAGGTGTCCTTTACTGGGGGAACCGTATATTCTTTCATTAAAAAGTAAGGTACCTAAATATTTCTTATAAATATAAATGCAAATATCCTCAACAAAATACTAGCAAACTGAATCCAGTAAGATATAAAAGGATCACACACCATCACCAAGGGGAATTTATCCCAGGTATTCAAGATTGGTTCAACATATAAAAATTAATGTAATACACAATGTCAATAGAATAAAGAGCAAAAACAACATCATCATCTCAATAAACACAGAAAAAGCATTTGACAAAATCCAACACCCCTTCATGATGAAAATACTCAACAAACTAGAAAAGGAGAAGTTCCTCAGTCTGATCAAGAATACTACAAAAGCCATGGCTAACATCAACCTTAATGTCAAAAGGCTGAATGCTTTCTCCCTAAGATCAGGAACAAAATAGAGATGTCCACTCTTGCTACCTCTAGTCAAGATTGTGCTGGAGGTCCTATCCAGGGCAATAAGGCAAGAAACTAAAACAAAAGCCATCCAGATTAGCAAAAAAGAAGTAAAACTATCTCTACTGCAAATGGCATTATCTTCAATATAGAAAATCCTAAAGAATCCACACAAAAAATCAGAACTAGCAAACAAGCTCATCAAGAATGCAGGATACAGAGCATTCCCTGGTGGTCCAGTGGTTAGGACTCCACGCTTCCACTGCAGGGGCACGGGTTCGATCCCTGGTTGGGGAACTAAGATCCTGCATGTCATGTAACGTGGCCAATAAAAGAAGAAGAAGAAGAAGAATGCAGTATATTAAATCAATATACAAAAATCAGTTGTATTTCTACATACTTGCAATTGACAATGCAAAAATGAAATTAAGTTCATTTATGACAGCATCAAACCAATAAATACCTAGGAATAAATTTAACAAAAGAGGTAAAAAACCTATACTCTGAAAACTACAAAGCATTTTGAAAGAAATTAAAGAAGACCTAAATAAATGGAAAGACTTTCCATGTTCATGGGTTGGAAGACAATATTGTTAAAATGGCAATACTCCCCCAAATAATCTACAGATTCAATGCAATTCCTATCCAATTCTGGCTGGCTTCTATGTAGAAATTTACAAGCAGATCCTAAATTCATACGGAAATGCAAGGAATCCAGAATAACCAAAACAATCATGAAAAAGAACAAAGTTGAAGGATTCACCCTTCCTGATTTCAAAACGAATAAACCTACAGTAATCAAGACAGTGTGGTACTGGCAAAAGGACAGACTTATAGATCAATGAAATGGAATTCAGAAATAAACTGTCACATTTACTGCCAATTTTTTACAAGGGTACCATTCAATGGAGAAAACTATAGTCTCTTCAACAAATGATGATGGGACACCTGGATATTCACATGTAAAAGAACCAAGCTGACCATCTACCCTCACACTATATACAAAACTTAACTCAAAATGGATCACACAGACATAAATGTTTTTTTAGAAGAAAACACAGGCATAAATCTGCCTGACCTTGAATTAGGCAATGATTTCTTAGATATGACATCAAAAGCACATGCCCCAAAACAAAAATAGACTGGACTTCACTAAATTAAAGACTTTTATGCTTCAAAGGATACCATAAAGAAAGTGAAAAGACAACCCATAAAATGAGAAAATATTTGCAACTCATATATATGATAAGATTCTAGTATCCAGAGTATATAACTATTACAACTCAAAAATAAAAAGACAAATATTACAATTTTTAAATGGTCAAAGGCTTTAATAGATATTTCTCCTAAGAAGATATACAAATGGCCAATAATCACATGAAAATATTTTCAACATCATCATTCATTAGGGAAATGCAAATCAAAACCACAATGAGATACCACTTCACATCCACTAGGAAGATTATAATTAAAAACAAACAAACAAAAAAAAACAGACAGTAACAAGTATGGGCAAGGATGTGGAAAAATTGGGACACCCAGACATTGCTGGTGGGAATGTAAAATGGTATAATAGCTTTGGAAAATTGTCTAGCATTCCTGAAAAGATTAAATACAGAGTTAGCCTATGACCCAGCAATTCCACTCCTAAGTGCATACCGAAGAAAACTAAGTCCACATAAAAGCTTACACACAATCAGCCTTTATTGCCTTTGTGCTTCTGTCTGTATTCCAACCCCCTTCCCCCCACTGGATCCTGCTGAAAGCGGCCTGGTCTGTTTCTGAGGCCCGGGTTCCTGTTCCGCTAACCCAACTCTCTAGTCACGTTTGCTTGGCTGTGTAACCAAATAGTTGGGATCACAGAAGAAGTCCCCTTCCCTGCATGTCAGCACAGAGGCTGTGACTGCCACCCCGGTTCCCCGCCAAGTGCCCTGTGCCTGAACCCGTCCCCGGCGTCGCACTGCGTGAGTTATGAGGTGCCTTTCCCGGAACCCTCCTCTCGCTTGGACCCAAGAGAGACGACAGCTCTGGCTGGGGCTCTTGGTTTTGAGAGGGTCTGGACTGGTTTGGATGCTTTAAAATAGATTTTTTAGTTCAGTAGTGCTTATGGGGGACACGGGAATAGAACTTCAGTGTGAGACTTGGGTGATGGGAAAGTTAAATATTGGTCTTTTTTTATTATTTTTTTTTGCTTTGCTATTGTTACCACTTTTGTCTCCATGTTAAAATGCCCAAAATGGAAAAAAAAAAAAAAGCTTACACACAAATGTTCATAGCAGCATTATTCATAATGGCCAAAAAGTAGAAACAACCCAAACATCCATCAATTGATGGATAAATAAAAGTGGTCTAAACACACAATGGAATATTATTTGGCAATAAAAAAGAATAATTACTGATACATGCTACATCACAGTAAACCTGGAACACATTTTATGCTAAGTGAAAAAAGCCAGTCAAATTAGACCATATATTGTTTGATTCCATATTCAGTGTCCAGAATGGGCAAATCCATAGAGACAGAAAGTAGATTAATGGTTGCCTAGGGCAGCGGTGGAGTTGGGGAAATGAGGAGTGACTGCAATGTGTACAGGGTTTCTTCTGTGGAGGATTAAAATGTTCTAAAAATTGACCGTGGTAATGGTTGTACAACTCTGGGAATATTCTCAAAACCACTTAATTGTACTTTTTAATAGGTGAATTGTGTGGTACATGAATTATATCTCAATAAAGCGGTTATATTTTACAAAGTAAGAAACCTCCTTTTCTCGGACAAGTCACATTCTCACCTGATCTCCCTTGACTTCATAGGCACATTTACAAGATGGTGAGCCAAGGAAGTCAATTTCTCTATCTATTCAAATTTAACTGGTGCCAGTGACTGGTTCAGACACAGGACAAGAGAGCTGGAGGGAGGTTATTCAGAAGTAGCCCTATTCATTCACTTCACAAGAGAAGAAACAAAGATAACTTGCCACAGGCCATACACATCAGGAGCTGCAAAGCCAAGACCAGAAATCAGGTCTGACAGCTGATGCTCACAGAGAACTTGAGTTTAAGCTCTCTCTGTCAGCATCACCACCTCCACCTGCCTGTAAGGATCAAACAAGCCACAAAGCAGCTAAACATTAAAATGGTCATGCTCCTGTCATACCCTGGTCTCTGTAGAGTCCAAGATCCATCTACCCTTCACTTACTTGGACAGACACATTCTCAGACTCTCAGTCAAAGCAGGGCTATCATTAAATGTTAGAGCTAGAATATACCTCAGGGATGATCCAGCTCAGCTCCCCCCTCTAGAAAGAAACTGAGAAACAGAGATCACACAATTTGCTCAAGGCCTCGGGGCTATAGGATGACACAGCTAGAACTGGAGTCCAGGCCTGCCAACCTCCAGCTCAGTGCCCTTCTCCTGCCCAGGACTTCTTCAGTCTACACCTTCTCAGTGTCATGATGTGCCATGAGATGGGTAAGAAGAAAGAAGCATGCAGAGAACTTCCTATTCAATCTTTTTATAAGATGGTTATGGCACATTTTTCTCCATCTCTCTTTTAAAAGAACTCCCCGCAGTGTTGTTACCCTCCCCCTTCCCCCAGTCCATGATGAGAATCGTACATGTATATCATTCAGGATGGGGCAAAACAAGGACCAAAATGCTCAATCATGCCCTGTGAGGTGAGACAAGGGGAGAATGGAACAAGTTCTAGGATGAAGAAGTGGGCAATGTTATTTTGCCTACCCAGAATCCAACCCTCCTTCTTTTGATCAGAGCACCTAGGTTTTCCTTCTGAGAACGTCTCTTCTCCACTTTCAGTCCACAGAGCTGGAATGAGTCTCACCCACTCACCCACCAAGTACTGGGACCCAGACCTGCTCATTCCATCCCTCCAAATCACAATGATCGGTTCAGGGATGGACATTAGGATCAAATCAGTCCAGCGAGGATCAGATCTGGAATTTCTGCTCCAACCATTGGGTAAAAGGGCTCTATTTCTGCAGGGGCTGTCAGACTAGAACTGTCATAACCGGCCAAAGGAGAAAGTCTGCCTGAGAATGAAGCCAACACTGAAGAAATCAGAGCCAAGAGGTGTAAGAAAGAAGCCAAATCTGATGCCAGTGTGGTATCGTCGGCTCAGCTGCACTAGAAGCCAGCTCACCCCCTTACGTAAGTCCATTTGAGTTTAGTTTCCATCACCTAAACTAAGTCATGTTTACACTGAATGGCACTCAAATTCTGCCATTAGGGGAGGTGCCTGGGGCAAATGGCCTCCCTTCTCTCAGCCTCTCAATTGCCTCTTGTGTGAGGTAAGGAGGCTCTCTCAGCTGATACTGAAAGACCCTTCTACCTTTAAAATGTTGTGATTCTATGAATCCAGCAAAGACCAACTTGGTCATCAAAGGCTACTTCTCGGCCTATAAGTTTCTAGAAAGAGAACTCATTATCCACTTGCCTGACCCCACTTCCAGCACTCAACACATAGGCAGCTCCTTCCCCATGCAGGTTAGCCGCACATCAGACACCCTTTCACCGAGCGGGCAGGTCCTCTACTCATCCCCAACATGCTGTGGCAAGGCCAAGTCCAGGTCAAGGTCAGCTTGGGATCTGTCCACTCACAAACACAAGCACAAGCCATGGTCTGTGTTCAGCAAGTGAGTCTGGTCATGCTGTCCAGCCTCTTCATTCAAGTTGCAACTGTTCAGAGGACAGCTGATCCCGTGTGGATTGCCAGGGAGTTTGGCTTCTGGCCTTTGTGACATCTCAACGTATCTCTCAGTCTCCCATTTTGTCAGCTGCTCTGGTAAGTATACCCTGGTTGTGGCGGAAGCACAGGCTGAAAGCCGTTTAATGTGAAACCAGAGGATTATCCTTCTCACCTCCCTGAATCCAGGGAGAACCCAGGGCAGGTTACTGGTGGGATTTTCCTGGAGATTATGCCCAAGTATTCCCGTACACAGCCTCTGAAACCATCTAGGTGGGAAGGGCCGCGGCTGCCGATCCTAGTGGCGGTGACAGATCAGGAAGACGAACTGAAGGTGTCATACTGTCATACTGTAATTTGAGAATTAGATTCCCAGGGTAGAGGGGCGAGGGCAGGGGCTCGCCCGCCTCCCCGAACCCCGGGAGGGGCCAGGAGGGGTCAACTTCCTGCCACAGCGGGGCCTCTGGCCGGGCCGGGGAAGGGGCTGCGATGGCCACCGCCCCCTCAGGCCGAGCGCCGCAGCTCCGCACACACACTTGTCCGGGGACCCGGCTCGGGCTGCCCGGGGATGCCCCCGACCCCGCCGGAAACGAACCGGAACTTGCCCGGCTGCATGGCTCCCTCCCCGTGGCCTCGCTCGCGGGGCTCCGGTCAGCCCCGGCCGGCGCCCGACTGCGGTGGGCAGCCCACCGCCCCTCACCCGCTCGTCCCTGCCCTCCAGAGTGCAACATGCGCGCTCGGGGCCGGGGGTGGCGCGCGCTGCCCGGACACCGGCTCCGCGGCAGAGTGCCCTCACCTTACTCGCGGTGCCTTTCTGGAGGCTGCCATTCGGCGGTGACGTACCCCGGCCCACGTCACAGCAGCGCAGACCAGCTGATCTCCCGTGGACCTGCGAGACGGAAGGAGGCCGGCCTCGCCCGCCTCTGTGACGTACGCCCGCGCCGCGGCCCCGCCCACCCTCAGGCACCCGCCCACCCGCCCTCCAGACCGCCCCACCCCCCGGGACCCGTCTGCGTTCCCATCGCAACCCGCATCGCGTCTTTCCTTGCGGCGAGCGAGAGGGTGGAGGCTGTGCTGCGGCGCGTTAGTTCTGTTCATTTTTCTCGCCATTCCCCAAGCAGGAAAAAGAGGGGCTTTGTCGGCTGAAGGGGCTGCGGCGCGATGAGCTGCCCTTCAGGGATGTTCTAGCTTTTAGGAGGACGTGGCCGGTTCTGGAAGTACCTCAGCACGACCTCACTTCCTGAAGCTTTACTATATCCCCCAGATCACTTATACAGGCAAAATCCCGCTGCACACTCCACTTGGATAGCCAATAGGCTCCTCAGACTTACAATGTCCGAACGGCACTCCTGGCCCAATGCACCAAAACAAAACTGTGCTCCACCAAACAATCAGTGGCTAGATCTTGGAGTCATCCCTGCCTCTTTTACACCCCACGTCCAGTCTGTCAGAAAATCGTGTCGGCCATGTCTTCAAAACAGATCCCTAATCCAACCGCTCCTCACTACCCACACTTGTCCCCCCTCTAGGTCAGCGTCACTACCTTCTCACCCTTGGGATTGATTGCTCAGGCTTCCCTAATGCCACGGGCACCTGCACAGTCTAGTCTAAACACAGCAGCCAGCTCAGTCCTTTGAAGTCTGAGATCTTGGCCCTGCTCTGCTTAGCACTTTCTGATGGTTCCTCATTTCACTCAGGCTAAAATCTCTGCTTGATTTGCCCCTAACCATTTCCTGCTGTTCTCACACTGATCGCTCTGCTCCAGTGAATCTGACCTCCTTGCTTTCCTTGAAAAAGCCAGGCACACTCATGCCCCAGGGCCCTTGGACTTGCTCTTCCCCCCAAATCCAGGGTCCCTTCCTCACCTTTCCCTCCCCTTGCCTTCTAATCTTTGCTCAAGTATCACCTTCTCAACAGATCTACCCTGACCACCCTATTTAAAATTGTAAACCACCCCCAACATTCCTAATCCCCCTTAACCTGCTCAGTTTTTTTCTGTAGCACTTATTATCATTTAACGTGATTTAAAAAATGTATTTATATGTATTGTATTCTGCCCCCTACTTTACACACACACACACACACACACACACACACTTCACACACACACACACACACACACACACACACACACACCATAGCCATCAGTGCAGGAATGGTATCTGTGTTGTTTAATGATGAACAATACCTGACATGCAGTAAGTTCTCATTACATATTTTCTGCATCAGTGAATGTCCCCAGAATGTGCAGTACTCAAGGGTAGGGATGGTCGCTCTCTTGTTCATTGTTATGACCTGGTGCTTAGAACAGCTCCCAGAACAGAGTCAGCACTTCAGAAATATTTGCTAAATGAAAGTGACCACATTTTTATTTATTTATTTTTTGCGGTACGCAGGCCTCTCACTGTTGTGGCTCCGGACGCGCAGGCTCAGCGGCTATGGCTCACGGGCCCAGCCACTCCACGGCATGTGGGATCTTCCCGGACCGGGGCACGAACCCGTGTCCCCTGCATCGGCAAGCAGACTCTCAACCACTACACCGCCAGGGAAGCCCCAAAAGTGACCACATTTTTAAAAGTGATCTGTACCTCTTGCTTTGACCTTGGTGAACCCCTGGTACACCTGTATCACAAGTAAGTTATGCTGCCTGCAAGAGCTTAGAGTTCTAGCTGTTATTCAGTCAGCATTTAGACAAGCTAAATTAGACCCTATAGAAAAAGTGTAAAAGAACTAAAAGATGTGGCGCCTTGTAAAGCAGCAGACCGTCTGCTTCATTTCCCCAAATTTATGGAGCCAAAAAAAAAAAAAAGAATGTAAATATAATGACTGGTTCCAGCCCACATCTAAAAGATGGTGGGCAAGATCGAGTTGTACGAAAAAAAAAGGAGATGTCTGAGAGACAGATAAGCGGGACCTAAAGGGAACAGGTATTTCGTAATCACATCGCCTAGGAGGAGGCTGCTCAAGATTTATCGCATCTGGCTTTAGGCGAGAAAGAGAAATACTTTGTGTTCTCTGAACTGGATTTGAATTTCTGTTTGCAGGATCACAAAGCATCCCTCCCCTTCTTGAATCTCGTTCAGGAGAACCTCAGGGAGAAATTATTGAGCCGAATTATCAGCAGAGGGTGAGGACACTGAGGTTATGTCAGGCTCTTCTCCTACCTCTGCAGTCATCACATGTTTGAAGAGGTGGAACAGTTACACTAACATTTACTGAGTGCTGTGTGCCTAGCCCACAACAACCCAATGAGCAAACGACTGTAATCCTCATTTTACTGTTTGAGGAGACAGATTTACAGTGGTTGAGTCACTTGCCCAAAGTCCGCAAGCTAGTGAGTGGTTGGAGTGTTGTATACATTCAGGCAGCAGGATGGATTCCTAGCCCCCAAACACTTAATCATCACTAAGTTATATAGAAGGGACCCTAGAGGTCACCTCATCCAACCTCCTAGTTTACACAGTGGAAAGCGGGAGGCAACTGGATTCATCATTCAAACTCAGACTGGATGGGTTTTAAATGTAGCCAGAAACATTGTGTGGAAACATGTTATGGGTTGAACTGTGTCCTCCCAAAATTCATATGTTGAAGCCTCAACCCCCTATACCTCAAAATGTGACACTATTTGGAAATAGGGTTGTTGTAGATGTAATTAGTAAAGATAAGGTTGTACTGGGGCAGAGTGGACCCCTAATCCAAATTACTGATGTCCTTATAAAAAGAGGGAATTTGGACACAGAGAAAATGCCATGTGAAGATGAAAACAAAAATCAGGGCAATGCATCTACAAGCCAAAGAACTCCAAAGACTGCCAGCAAACCACCAGAAGCTAGGAGAGAGCCATGAAACAGATTTTCCATCCTGGCCCTCAGAAGGAACCAACACTGAGGATACCCTGATCTTGGACTTCCAGCCTCCAGAGCTGTGAGACAATAAATTTCTGTTTGAGCCACCTAGTTTGTGGTAGTTTTTTACAAAAGCCCTAGGAAACAATACAAGATGACTTCGAAATGTCCAAGAGTATGCATTGCAGAACTGTTATTTTGGCCACACAACATTCATCCATTATTCTTCTGGTAACCCTTCTCCTATTTCCCTCTAAGGACCCATCTTTTCTTCCATCCCTCCCTCTCTCATTCTCAGTCTGTGTTATTTGGTGAAACACTTGGATTCCAGGCACAAGCCACAGTGATAGGCTCAGAAATTGCTTTGGGACCAGTGCAACAAAATTTCCATGGTGAGTGCTGGAAGAGAGCCTTGTTCACCTTTGCCAGGCAAAAACCTGGATGTATCCACTCTGGAACTGCTGCCTCTATGTGCAGCATGTGGATGGCACCAAAGCAGCAGAAGGCAGAGCAAAGAGAAAGAGAAGCGGAAACCTCATAACATCATTTGATCCCTGAATCCTGCCATGCCTTAAACCAGATCTCCCACTAGACTTTTCAGATGTCAACCAAAAAATTTCCTTTTGTGTTTAAGTCAGTTTGATATGGATTTTCTGTCACTTGCAATCAAAAGACTCCTTGCTGAATCATTTAAGTAAATTATGTTTCATCTATACAACTGGAGTTTATGCATGAAGTAGATATAATTGTATTAATATTGATAATCTTAAACTAAGAAATGGAACAAGTATTGATAGATTGTAAAACAATGTAATATCCCATTTTTATAATCTTATATAAATATGTCTATACTGATATAGATTTATTTTTTAGAATAAAAAGAAAACGATCCACAAAATGTTAATAATGCTCATCTCAAGTTGGCAGAATTTGGGATGATCTTAATTTTGCTCTGCTTCTTTGTGTTTTTTGAGATTTATTTTTTAATTTAAAAGAAATTCAAAGTACTAATCATTTCTCTGAGCCTTTCACCTTTGAAGAGAGAATGGGGAGCCTGTTTCATCCTTCAAATCTGAGCACCACAAGCAATAGTAGTCCTTCAATATTCAACTTGATAACTGGTTGATGCCCAGACCAAGGACTGCGGCGAAGGGCGACATCCTTTTTCGTAAACACCCAGGTGAGAGGACTGAGAAAAGAGAGATTCCTGTAAGCTCTCAAACAAAATTACAAACTTCAGAGGATGGTTTTAACCTTTTCAAACATTTCAATTTGTTCTAATAAAATTGATAGTTATAGGAACAGTGATGAGTGAGGCTCTCATAAATAGTTATAATATGGTCTTATTTTCTGTAAAGTTAACTGAAAGATAGGCTTGTGGTTACACCCTAGAAAGGAATCAGAGAAGAAAAGCCAACTTTCAGGATTGTAGAGTCTGCCAAAACAATGTACCGTAAATTAAGGGTGGGAGAATGCATTTGGCTCAGTTCAGAATCCACTCACCCTTTGTATTCAATGAAAACTGAACTCAGACCTTTGATATCTGAGTTCCATTTACTCTTGGCAAAGTTCAGTTCTCTGGTTCAAAACAAAAAAAAACCTCAGGAGGCCCAGAGGTTTTCTTGGACATCAGAAGTTTCTTGCACAAACAACATATTGATGAGCTAAGTGTAAATGAATCAGAAACATACAGAGTAAGTGAATCTAAAACACACACACCCTCCCATGCTATACAAAAAACTTAGCACTCAGGGAAGCACTATGTTTGTCTCTTCCCTTAAAGAGGATTCCTTTTTACCATATTTTATCCCTTTCTCAAGAAGTCTTCGAGGGACCTTTGTAAAATGTAGCAAAAGAAAGAGAGTATATCCAGCTGTTCCTGATGTTGACTTCTCACAGTCCCTTCCTGGCTATGCCCTGAAACCTAGGCTTTGGATAGAGGTAGCATGGCCTAGAGGTCAAGGTCAAGAGACAAGTTCTGGCCCTGGCTCAGCCACTGAAAAGTCATGTGACTTTAGAACTAGCAGAGCACCCTCTTCTCTGGTTTCCTAAGAATTTGGGTTGGACCAGCCCCTTCCAGACCTGCTATGCATTTGATCAAGCCTTAATAAGAGGACTTGAAGTTGGCAGCCTGGCAGATAAGTTTTGTGTGGCCCTCACTGTATCCTTTCCTCATAATAGCTTTATGGGTATATATTCACATACCATACAATTCACCTATTTAAAGTATGCAGTTCTTTAGTGTATTCATAGAGTTGTGTATCCATCACCACAATCAATTTTAGACCATTTTCATCACACCAAAAAGAAACCTACACCCTTTAGCATCACTCCCCAATTCCCTTCATCCTCTCCATTCTAGGCAAGCACTAATCCACTTTCTGTCTCTCTAGATTTGCCTCTTCTGGACATGTCATATAAATGGAATCATAATACATGGTCCTTTGTGATTGGCCCCTTTCACTTAGCATATTGTTTTCAAGGTTTATCTATGGTGTAGTATGTATCAACTTGATTCCTTTTTATTGCCAAATAATATTCCCTATAATGTTCATCCATCCTTTAGCTGATGCACACATGGGTTGTTTCCACTTTGGGGATATTGTGAATAATGCTGCTATGAACATTCATGTATAAGTTTTTTTGTAGACATATGTTTTCGTTTCTCATGATTATATACCTATGGAAATATTGAGTCATATGATCAGTCTATGTTCAACCTTTTGAGAAACTGCTGAACTGTTTTCCAACGTGGCTATGCATTTTACATTCCCAACAGCAGTGTACGAGGATTTCAGTTTCTCCAAATCCCCACCAACATGCGTTATTATTTTTCTTATTGATTCTGGCCATCTTAGTGGATATGAAATGGTTTTGATTTGCATTTCCCTGGTAGCTAGTGATGGTTTTGATTTGCATTTCCCTGGTAGCTAATGATGTTGAGCTGCATTTCGTGTGCTTTTTTGGCCATTTGTATATCTTTGATGGAGAAATATCTGTTCAGATGCTTTGCCCATTTTTAAGTTGGATTATTATTATTGAGTTGTAAGCATTCTTTATATATTCTAGATGGAAGTCCCTCATCAGATATATGACTTGGAAATGTTTTCTCCCATTCTGTGGGTCGTTGCTTTTTTTATTCTAATGAGACAGCAACATTTAAAAAGGAGATGTTCGCTATTTAAAAACCCACATCTTGGGAATTCCCTGGTGGTCCAGTGGTTAGGACTCCATGCTTTCACTGCCGAGGGCCGGGTTTGATCCCTGATGGGGGAACTAAGATCCCACAAGCCGTGTGGCGCAGCAGCCAAAAAAAAAGGTTGTAAATTCATTAAAAAATAAATAAAAATAAGAATCCACATCTTCAGCTTCTTCTGGAAGATCAGAAGTTTGGCTTTAGCAACACTGGTCCTTCCTTCTTGTTGCTGGTTGTTTCAGCAACACCAGCATGAATGGAGCAGGGGCTACTCCCTTGAGATGGGACAGGGAGCCCTCCATTTGACCACGTTGTCTTTTCTGTTTTACCTGCTAGGCCTCTGTACACATCCCAGTTCGTGACTCCTTCTCCTAGAGAATTTGACAAAGCACGGACTGAATTTCCACTCCGCTGAAATTGCCCTGGCAATTGAGTTGAATCAACTACTTCTTGCTAGAATGTTTTCACCTTTGGCACTTAAACACAGACTCCCCCAAACTTAGCACAAACAAGTCCCCCACTCTTCCTGTTTTGTGATTTGGATTTTGTAAGGTGTGAGGCAACTCACTGGGGCTTGGCAAGGCCTCCAGGGTTTTGGCAGCCCTGTCGGTGCTGATGTTATGAGTGTCCCTTTTGCCATAATGCATCCTCATTACTAACTCAAACCAGTTAAACTCAAACAAATGGAGCTGAAAAATACAGTAACAAGCTGCCTGAGCTTCAAAACACTGCCTAAAAATACCAGGAAAACAATTTTGTGCTTAAGACCATAGCCAGGAGTGAAAATCACAATTTCTGACTGTTGACCATCCCTTTCCCTAATCATAATTTGCCTTCCAAAAGCAGCCCCTCTTAGAATAAAATGAGAATCTCTAAAGAGATATATTAGTAACTTAGCCTAGTCATGTAACATTCTTTTCCCGTTTCTCATCAACCTTTGTTTAACTATTTACTCATCCATTCCTTCACTTAAATATGTTTATCCTTACTATTCTTTTTTGAAACAGTTTTACTGAGATATAATTCACATACCATACAATTCACCCACTTAATGTGTACAAATAAGTGGTTTTTAGTATATTCACAGAGCTGTGCAGCCATCAACACTACCTAATTCCAGAACATTTTCATCACCCCAAAAACAAACCTCTTATCTTTTAGCGTCAGTCCTCATTTCTCCCATTTTCCCCAGCCCTGGGCGACCACTAATCTGTTTTCTGTCTTAGTAGAGTTGCCTCTGCTGAGCATTTCATATAAATGAAATCACACAATATGACATCTTTTGTGTCTGGCTTCTTTCATTTAGCGTAATGCTTTCAATGTTCATCCACTTTGTAGCACGTATCAGTGCTTCATTCCTTTTTATTGCAGAATAATATTCCATTGTGTGGATATGCCACATTTTATTTATCCGTTCAAATGGACATTTGGGATATATAAGAAACTCATACAAACCAATAGCAGCGGCAGCAGGAGCATCACCACCACCATCATCATCATCACCATAATCCAATTAAAAAATGGGCAAAGGACCTGAATAGAGATTTTTCCAAAGAAGACATACAAATAGCCAACAGATACATGAAAAGTTATTCAATATTACTAATCGTCAGGAAAATACAAAACAAAACTACAATGAGATACCACCTCACCCCTGTTATGATGGCTATGATTTTAAAAAAAATTAAAAAGATAACAAATATTGGCAAGGATGTAGAGAAAAGGGAACCTTTGTACCCTGTTGGTAGGAATGTAAATTGTTACAGCCATTTTGGAAAATAGTGTGGAGGTTCCTCAAAAAGTTAAAAATAGAACTACTGTGTGATCCAGCAATCTCCCTTCTGGATGTATAGCCAAAAGAAATAAAATCACAATCTCAAAGAAAAATCTGCACTCCCATGTTTATTATAGCATTGTTCATTATAGCATTGTTCATAATAGCCAAGATATGGAAACAACCTAAGCATCCATTGACGAGTGAATGGATCAAGAAAATGTGGCATATACACACAATAGAATATTATTCAGTCTTCAAAAAAAAAGAAAGTGCTCCCACTTGAGACATGGATGAATCTGAAAGACATTATGTTAAGTGAAATAAACCAGACACAGAAAAATAAATATCACATGATCTCACTAATACGGGGAATTTTTTTTTTAAGTCAAGTTCATAGTAACAGAGTAGAATAGTGGTTACCAGAGGCTGGTGGGTAGGGAAAAGAGGATATATTGATCAAAGGGTATCCTAGTTATAAGATAAATAAGTTCTAGAGGCCTAATATACAGCATGATGAATATAGCTAATAATAATGTATTATACAGCTGAAATTTGCTGAGAAGGTAGATCTCAAGTGTTATTACCACCAAAAAAGGTAACTATGGGTGGTGATAGATATGTTAGTTTGATTGTTGTAATCATTTCACAATGTATACATATATCAAAACATCACATTGTACATCTTAAGTATATATAATTTTTATTTGTCAAAAATTAATTAATTAATTAAATTTTTAATCAATATGTGGGTTGTTTCCACTCTGGGGCTATTATGAATAATGCTGCTATGAACATTCATGTATAAGTTTTTTTTGGTAGATATAAGTTTTCCTTTCTCTTAGTTATATATATAGGAGTGGATTACTGGGTCACACGGTTTAATATTTTGAGGAACAGCCAAACTGTTTTCTACAGTGGCTGTGCCATTTTATATGCCCACCTGTGATGAATAAGAGCTGCAATTCCTCTACATCCTTGTCTATTCTTACTATTCTTGATTGATATGTTTGTCCTCCTTCCTCCATCAACTCTCCCCAGATTTCAATGACATTCTAAATGACTTTTGCCACTGGGGAAGTGAAGTGGCACTTCATTTTAGAGAGAAGCCTTACTTAGACTCTCTTTTCAGGGAAGCCATTGGAAAAAGTATACTTCAAAGGTCCCCATTACTCTAGTAAATCAGATTTATTTCTACAGTGTGCCATAAACCTGAGTCTCTAATCACCTAGTCTACATATTTTAGATACAAACAAAAGAAAGTAATTCAATCACGTAAATTACAGCCATAGATTTATGGAATTTCGGAACTGGAAGGAACCTCCTACCGAAGATTTCGTTTTATAAATGAGGATGCTCAAACCAGGAGATTCATGTGAGCGATGCCACATAGTCGGTTTCTTGCAGAATAAGACTGTAACCCAGCTCTGATGATTCTCTACTATTGGTCTTGTCAGTGCAACCCAGTCACTCAGTGATCTGAGCAAACCCAGCTCAGCAAACACTGGGGCAGTTATAATTTCAAGAGCAAGGGCTGCATCCATACACACACCAAGGAAAGTGAAGAATTAGGTGATTCCCTGGATGATTCCTCGACAAAAGCCACTCAAGTCAAAACATAGATCAAAGGTTGTGAATCGGGTACTTGAGGGCTGAGTCTAGCCCATAGGTATGTTTAGCTTAGGCTACATGGTATTTTAAGATTTAAAAACCAAATAGTTGCCAACTCATAAAAATGAAGAGATTTCACCCCCACCCCCAGCCCCCGCAAAAGATCTATTAACGTTGGGCCTGTGGTTCCTGCTTAATTTTTGCAACAGGCTGGAGCTGAGCGGCACCACCAAGGGCCCACCTAGTGGGCCCCACTCATCAGGCCACATGCCATGTTCCTGAATGTATTTGAATTTAGGGCTCTTGATCCAGATGACTGAGACGTGGGTGAGGCGTTGGTGCGTTTGCTCTCTGCAGGAGTATTCCCACTCTGTATGGCCCTGGTTAAAGAGAGAAGACAGACACCAGACACACGGCCGAGTACTGGTGGGCAACTGAGATCTCTGCAAGGCTTATCAGGGCAGCAGATGACCAAAACAGGAACACCAGAGTGCTGGGAGAAGCTGTTGGGCCTCTGCGGGGCCTCCTTTCGGCCACGGTTCACAAAACAAGCAGCAGAACCTGCAAGGCCGCCACAGATTTCAAAGAGAAATCAAGACAGCATGTAGCCTCAGAGCACAAGGCCCCACAAGAGGAAGTCTGGGAACAGCATGCCGCCTTGTGAGCTGGGGCCCTTCACCTCTCCAGGTATGAGGCGCTGGGCTTTGCTTGTTTCCAGGAAGTGCCATCTAGTTTGCTCTGCCATGCAGCATGGCAGCTCTTCTAATCAATTGCTAATTGGTGACCCGGGGGTGGGGGGGGTGGGGAAAGAACACCTGAGACCCTAAAGGCGATTCTGAAGACTAAACAAAAGAACGCAAGACAAGCACTTTGCACTGTGTCTGGAGCCTAGAAAGAACACAAGAAATGTTAGTTCTATTATTACTGGTGAACTCCCACAGGGCATTTTAAAAATCTGATACCTATACATCTTCATAGAATCACGACTGTCAAAACCCACAGGAGTTGTGGAGACCATCTAGTTCACTAAACTTATGAGAAAAGCAGTCTCCTCCTCCCTCAGATGAGGTGGTGGCCCTGACCAGTGTGTGATCCCATCAGTCTCGGGTTTTGTCAGTGCCTCTATTGTGTAAAGCAAGGCACACCTGTAGACTCCAGGGCCCATTTGCCCATGGGGTAGGCCTCGCTGTTATGCTAAAGAGTCACCTTTCCTGGCAGTTTTGGCTCACTACTTAATAGTCAGGACTTAAGAGGCCCTTGGGTGAGGCTCAGAGACAAATGAGCTCGGAACACATGTGGGAGGGCATGATTTACATCCTTTCCCTCTTTGCTGGAGTTGCCCGAGTGTGTGAGGAGTGGGATAGAGGGCTCTCAGGTTGGAGTTCAGCACAGCTGTAAAAACAGCCCGTCCCACTGGCCTCCCCCAGCTCTTTGGCACAAAGAAGCCATGGAGTGGCTTCAGGAAGTAGGAGCAAAGGAGGAACTGCTCTTCAATGGAGAGAGAGTAAAACAAAAAGTTTCTATTGTATGACCTCATCACCAACCAAGTCTTTCTTCCTTTCTTTGAAGTTAGGTGGAATTGGAATCATGTGGGTGTTAAGTAATAAAAAATAAATGTAATAGATTAAAGCTCTCTAAAGAAGATTTTGTTGTATGACATGATCGCCTGTCAACTGCAAATGGGCTTTAAAAGTCTAAAAACCTTAAGCTGCTATGCTGGGCAAGGCTCTGTCCAACCCTCCACCTCACCAATGCCCCTCTCTCTGGGCTCCAGCCTCACCATCCAGTTCCTCAGAGGGACCTTCCCTTGTGTCTCAGGACCTTTGCACACTGTGAATGCCCTAAGAGGCTGCAGGTTCCCTGGAACAGCAACTGTGCTCCCAGGTGTGTGTGTGTGTTAAGGGGCAGGGGAGACTGGCATGGAGCTTAAAGAAAAGAGGATCCAGCTGATCTCTCAAGAGAAGCAACAGGATGAACTGGAAGGAGAAAGGGTCTTAGGAGACCTGCTTCTGCCAATTGCTGAACTGTGTGACCTCAGGGGTCATTGTTCCCACTGGGCCATAATCCCCTTATCTGTAATATGGAAGAATGGATGCCCTCCAAGCCCTGTCCCTGCTCTAGCATTTGGTGACTCTAATATCAAGTGAAGAAAGACCAAGATATTCTTCTCCTATGTCTGCACAGTCAACAGACAGACAGACAGTTATAGGTTCACCAAAAGGCACATACAATTGCTGTGCTATTCATTGCAGCCCCAAATCAGAAACTACCCAAATGTCCATAAACAGTAGAATTGATAAATTGTGGTATATCCATACAACTGAATAGAATAAAACCATGGGAAACTACTGCCCATGCACAACGTGAATGAATCTTACAAACAGGACCCAGACACCTAAGAGGTAGATGTTGTATGAATCCGCCTTTATAAAGTTCAATAACAGGAAAAACCTATTTGTAACATTCGAAGTCAGGTTAGTGGTTACCCTAGCAGGAGAGTAGTGACTGAGGGAGATGAAATGGGGCTTCCAGGGAACTGATGATGTTCTTTCTTGATCTAGGTTCTGGTTCATGGATATGTTGACTTTGTGAAAATTCATGGAGCTGCACTATTACAACTTACACACTTTCCTATATTATTCTTCAATTAAAATTTTACTTAAAGACACTTTTAGAATAAAATACAGAAGACTATCTTTAAGATTTTGGGGTAGGGAAAATTTTTTAAATAAGATACAAAGAATACAAATCATTAAGGAAAAATTGATTAATCTACTACATAATTTTTTTTAATTAAGAGGGAAACAGAAACAACAGCAGTGAACCTGTAAATAGCTTCAGTCTAAGGAATAACATCATGAATAGGTAACATTTATTTTGCCATGAACTATGCCACACCCTTTGCAAACATTATCCATTGAACTCTCATGACTACCCTGTGAGGTCAACGCTATTATCATCCCTATTGTGCAGATGGGTAAACTGAGGTTTGGAGATAAATTGCTTGGCTACAGGCACTTGGCTAGTGAGCCAGTACTTGAATTCAGGTGGGCCTGACTTCTAAGCTTCCTCACTCCCTACTCAGCCAAGGAGGTTTAGAGGTCAGGTCATCAGATATCCAGGCTGTAGGGAGAGGGACGTCACAGGTCACAGGTCCAGATTCCCATCCCAGTCCATTCCCAGCTGTTTTTTCGAAAAGAGCAGATGAGTTATGATACCAAGATGCCTCTCTCCAGAGATCAGGAGCTGCAGTCCCATCAGAACCCTCTCCTGAGGGAGTAGAGTGAGTGTGAAGGATGGGATATGGGGTTGAGAATTGAGAGGAGGAGGGCAGCCTCCTCCCTTTCATTCCCTGTGTTATCATCAGTGGTGATGGCTTCCATGGTTCCTCAAAAGGAAGTCTCTGCTCCAGCTAGGCCTCTTCCCCTGGGTTTTGCCCCAAACTGCCAGGTTCATTCCAATCTCTGAGCACAGTTTCATAGTTTCTCCCACCTGGAAGACCCTACCCCTCCTCTTCTACCTAATTCTGCTATTGTCCAGGCCCAGCCCGAGCCATACCTATTCTATGAAGTTGACCTCTATTACTCTAGGCCAGCACTGCCCAATAGAACATTCTAGAGAAGAATAATATTCATTTGCTCTGTCCAATAGGGTGGCCACTAGCCACATGTGGTTACAGAGCACCTACTATGGCTAGTATGACTTAGAAACTGAGTTTTTAATTTTATTTAATTTTACTTTACATTTAAATAGCTACATGTGGCTAGTGGCTACCATATTGGATAGTACAGCTCTGACTCCCTGTAATGCCTTGATTTTATTCCTCAAAGAACAGAATACAAAGTTGATTGGTTCTCTAAATATTTTATTTGCCTAAGTGTTGCCTTTGGAGCTGAGCCATTAGCATAAAGAGGGAGTTAAAGGTAGGAAAAATCTACTTTAATGGCCCTACTATGCTCGTGCTGATCACAGAGCAGGTTGGTCTCTTGCTAAAATCAATTGTCGCCCAGAACAGGCAGAGGTAGAATGCAAGGCCTGGAGTACTTGGAACCACAAGTAACCTGATGCTCCACTACAGAGGGGAGGTGCGGGGTGGTGGTGACTCCAGGGAAGAAGCAAATGCTCCCCTGTTACAGAAGCAGCGCCCAGTGTCCCGATGAGGGCAGCTTTAGTCCCAGCCAAGTATTTCAATCCCCTCTGAGGCCTCATGCATTTCCTGGAATCCTCTTCTTGCACCTCAGAAGTGGCTCACGCTTCCAGAAACTGCCTAGGTCTGAGGCCCAGTGCAGAGATGATTGCAATGCAGCAGGACAGCGAGTGCAGGAGCGCCTCTGGGCGCTAACTAGAGGCGTTAATCTTAACATTCCTGTGAAGCATTCCTCTGAACTCTCCCTTCGCTTCTCCAAGTCCCAGAAACACCCTGCTTAAGATTTTCTCTCTGAGGTGCTGACTGACCAGCAAGGGCCCAGTCCCCATAGCTTGAACTTAGGCACTGCGCACTGGCCTAGGGTGATTTCCATGGGGACAGGCAGCGAAGAAGGGGGTCACAGGGGTACTACCAGCAACAGCTAGAAAGGAGAAGGGTCTGTGAGTCCCTTGAGACAGGAGGATGAAAGACGCGCAGGGGCTAAAGCCTATTAAAGATGATCATCAGATGCTGTGTCCCAAGGCCCAGGTGCTCCCACAGCTCAAATAGGGATTTTTGAAACCGATGAAGGTTGAGCGGCGAGATGAAGATAGGCATGAAAGGGAGAGGACTGGGGAAGCTCGGACATCGTGGGAAGTAGTCTACACACTAGACAATCTGGGAGGTCCTCGTATGGAGTTGGAGGAGCCTCAGTACTTCCTTTAGGGGAAGGTGGGAGTGGAGAAGAGTGCAGATACCCGCTACCACCCAGGATGCCCAAGCTGCCACTCACTCAAGATGCCCTGGGGCTGATCTGGGTGGAGAGGAAGAGCAGGAAGTCAGCTGGGTTCCTGGGCGCTTAACAGATGGTCACCCTGGGGCACCACCAGTCCTTACCTAGTCTAGGAAAAGGAAGGATTTAGGCTCTGCCGGCTGTAGTAGACCCCAGCCTCCACCTCCTATGCCCACACTTGCCCTCCTTGTCCAGAGAGAGGAGCATCAAAAGGTTAAATGGCCTGGTACAAAAAGCACTAACCCATTTAAGACCCTGTCAGGAAGAAGAACGTCTTCTCCCTCTTCTCTGAGTCCTGCCCTAGCTCGCCCTGACCTTCAGAGACAGGCTTACAGGATGAGGAAGCCCTGTCACTGCCTGCACCACTTCCCTTCCCCGTATCTCCCCACTGACTCTCTTCCACCCGCCGCATCCCTCCGCAGACCTCCCAGCTGCCAAACTGAGCACACACCGCTGAGGCCTCATCTAATGTGGCCTCTGAGATGACGCCTCCCTCCTCCGTGAACTGCTCTCCCCCAGGCCTTCCTGATACAGCGTTCTCCTCCAGCCCCCAGGGTCCAGCTTCCTTTTCCCACTTCTGTAGGTGTCAGGGTTCCTTCTCACTCACCCTGCACTGCCCCTGGGCACTGGCCCTGCACTGCCCCTAGATGCTCAACCTGAACTTACCTGTCTCCACTGTCATGTCCTTAACCACCTTATCTAAATCTCCAGCCCAAACCTGACTTTCTGAGTAATGAATGGGTCCTTATTCCTAACTCCCTACTCAACAGTATTGCCCAAATAATTCTGTGGGCACTTGAAACTCAATATGTCCAAAATTAAAATGATCTTCTCTTTTCTCCTTGAAATTTGATTCTTTTGTAGTAGTTACAAATATTCAATACCATTCTGTTCATTAATAAAAAGACAACCCCTAATGAGATGAATTTTTGCATGTATTCCCCTTCCTTCTGTTGACAGTATGTGGATTTACATTCAGCCAAGACCCTTATCCACCCCCACCCCACAACCCAGCCCATCTTATCTTCCCCAGTGTCTGGGGAAGAAAGTGCCAGGCATGGTCCTTATTTACCAGCATATCCCATCCTCCGGACCACAAAGTTTGGTTTAGGAATAGGCAGTACATGTTCCAGTTTGAACTAGTGAGATGGGAGGAGATTCTCTGGGGAAAAAAATGCCTCACCCTTATAAATTCCTTGGACAACTGCTTTTCTCCTGGTGGAAGTAAATAAGGAAGCATGTAGCTCTCAGAACATTCTGGCAGTCATCCTGTGTTCCTAAGACAGCCAGCCTTAGGGTGAAGCAGACAGCCTGGAAGTCTGAGAAGAAAGAAGAAACTGGGTCTTTGGTGAAGTTCTGGATCAAACCTCACCTGAAGGCCACCTTACCACTGGGCTTATCAATAAATTTGTATTATATTTTAAGACTGTTGGAAATGGATATTCTCTCCCTTGCAACCAAAATCACCCTAAGTGATACAACTAGTAATAAGTCTCCAATAACTATTTGTTGAATTGAACTGATCCCTGAAAAACATTAATTATACATTGGCCTCTAGGCGACGTAATGCCTTGATCCAGTTAAACTACACACGTCTCATTAAGAAAGCACTTCAGTGGCACAAACTGCTTGTTTTAGAGGTTTCCAGAAATAGCAGGCCTTGAGAAGTGCCTCAGTCATACTATGGAGGTAGTTAGCCATGCTGCCTACACATAAGCCTGGTTTTCTCTCTCTGTTTCAGTTTCCTTGTCTCTAAATCCAGGTGATAGAACTTGCACTTTCTTCTACTGTTCCTGCATATGAAAAAGTTGGGAAATCAGAGGCATTAAATTTTGGTAAGGTTTTCTTCACATAGCAAGAAGTACAGATTGCAATCTATATAAAGGAGGCCTTAGCAATCTTCTCACCTTTGGAAGGACAGTTTATTTCTTGGAAAACTTGCGCAAAGAGCCTTTAGGTTGGCTCCGTATGTTGAGAAAGCCTTTAATGAGGTGTCAAAATCACAAATAAAACTTCAACTCATTATGCCCCAAAACAAACTTACCAAGCTACAAGAATATCTGGAAAAAGAGATGATCAAACTAGATCAGAGGTTTTCAGTCAGACTATTCTAACACCCTGGTAAATCGCAACCCATTTGTAACGTACTTTTTAAGTAATTTCTTAAAAATAATTTTCTAAGTATCATGTTTACTGTAGAGAACATCTGTTGGTTTTGCCCACCCAGCTTCCATTCTCCTAGTTTCTTATAACAGCCCCTCAATTTTCCTTTAGGGAATACCCCACACCCACTCAGTCTATGTGGTTCAGACAAGACTGAGCCCACCTCCATCCCCCATCCCCCCATGACGGAAAGAGTGGGAGACAATATAGTCCCAGCCAATCAGCACATCCCATTGGCTTGAACCCTGTGGCTGATTCAGGAAGCGGGCAGTGCTTCCAGGTCAACCCAATGAGTCTTAATCCTAGGATTTATGCTAGAATTACAGTATTGAGAAAATAAAGCTCTCTTTTCACAGAGGGTGCTAAGCTTTGAGAATACAAACCTAAGGCTCAGCAGTCATTTATCACTCATGAAGCGATTCTGCCTGAAAATATCAACACAAACTAAAGTAGAACCTAAAGATGGATAAATAGGCTAAGTCCCGATAAAACCATTTGTGCCTCTGGATCCAGCCATGACAGAAGCATCTGCCCCTGCATATTCTTATATGACACAAGTCAGTGCATTTTATCTTTTGCTTAAGTCAGTTTGGGTTGGGGTTCTGTTACTTATAAGAATCCTGAGTTTGCATTTTTGGAAAATAAATTGAATGAAAATGAATTGAGTGAAATCAAGGTTACCCTTATAATAACATCTCACTTGCTTGCATTCTGATACACTTTCTTGAGTGAAAGGGAATGAGGTGGAGAAAGAGCCAACACAGGCAAAGGCATTTGACCTACAGTTCAGGCACCCCTTGAAGTGAGAGAGCAAACATCTGAACCGACAAAAGAAATGTGTTCTGTTCACGACCACCATTCATCTGTCGTCTTCACAAGAGAAAGCTTGAAAACCTCTTTACTGTTTTATTTCTTAAATTCTTACAAGAGTGTGTAAATGACTTTTATCATCACAGCACATTTCTGTCTGTAAGCATACCTCAGAGATATTTCAAGTTCGGTTCTAGACCACGGCAATGAAGTGAATATCACAGTAAATCGAGTCACTAGTTTTTGGTTTCCCAGTGCATATAAAAGTTACCTTTAGGGGCTTCCCTGGTGGCGCAGTGGTTGAGAGTCCGCCTGCCGATGCAGGGGACACGGGTTCGTGCTCCGGTCTGGGAGGATCCCACATGCCGCGGAGCGGCTGGGCCCGTGAGCCATGGCCGCTGAGCCTGCGCGTCCGGAGCCTGTGTTCCGCAACGGGAGAGACCACAACACTGAGAGGCCCGCGTACCACAAAAAAAAAAAAAAAAAAA
>NW_021703781.1:62569612-62783377 GCF_005190385.1 Monodon monoceros
TAAAAAATATTCTATTACTAAAAAAATGCTAACCATCATCTGAAAACGCAGGGTTGCCACAAATCTTCAATTTGTAAACAACACAGCATCTGCGAAGTGCAATAAAGTGAAGCACAATAAAATGAGGTATGCCTGCATAGCTTTTTGGATTTCCCAAAGCACTTCCCCGCTTTGGGATACACAGGCACATTTGTACGTATCCAACCCTAAGCACCCAATAGCAATTCTGATACCACTTGACAGATGGAGAAACTAAACCTGAGAAGCGACTTGCCGAGACCCAGAGAAGGAGAAACTCAGGTTTGCTCATCCCAAGCAGCTCCCTTTCCTCCTCCTGTGAGGGCAAAATGAGATCATAAGTAGGAAAGCACTTGGAAAGAAGGAAACTCTATCGATGCCAGATGTATCATAATAAAGCCAAACCTAAGTACAGAATGACCTTGTTATCACCCCTGCAGTGGGAATGCTTACAGATCAGGCCTGCTTAATCTCCTGGTACCCTGGGGAGAGCATCTGGGGCCTCTTCTCCAGCAGGGTTAAGTCTTGCATGTTCCTGACATCACTTTCTCCAGAGGGGACCCATCAGGAAGAAAAGAGTGACATCCCCTTCATTCCTTAAAAACATCACCCCCAAATTATGCCCAAGTCAGGCCAATCCAAATGTCAGAGGATAATAACATCGATGTCAGGATTCAAAATTTATAGACACTGTGGACATGTGTGATGTTTTGTTTGGGGAAATGGATTCTTCATGTGCATGATATATGGCACCAGATAAAACATGCTGACAAGATTACACACTTGGGGAAGTGGGGGGATACACAAGCATATTATTTTGAAAGTACACTGTTATGACATTTAAAAAATTCCAGAGTGAAGGCTGAGCAGATCCAGAGGTTAATGTGATGCGGGAACATGCAGCTGTGCGGGACCGTGAAGAACCATTCATTTTTCATTTTTCATTTTTCATTTTTCATTTTTTATTTTCTTCTCTCTCAAATCATGGAGCTCAGTGTATTTTAAGCAAATTTGATTGGGGGTATATTTAAAAGTGCATAATGTGAAGGTAATCATAAAGACATTTTTTTTGAAATTTTGAAAATACTCTAAAATTCAAAATCTGTTCAAAATTGCAAAATTTTTCACCCGAGAGCCCCAGCGAATTGGAAATTCTGCTGATTCTCTTGCCAGCTGGCCAACATGATGGCTGCTATCCTTTGCCAGGAAGAGTCTTGCTTCATGAAATTTGTTTGTTTTTTACTTACCATGAGGTCTTACAGAGTGCAACCCTCATATAACATGTAACTTCCTTATACTCAGGTGCACCAAATGCTTTTAGAGGGCTCATTAAATACAGGCTTTCACACATCTGCTATTTTAAACTTCACAACAGCCTAAGAGGTAAATAATACCACGCTCACCTTACGGAGGAGAAAATGGAGGCTTAGAGGATTCCAGTAACTTGTCCAAGGTTACATAGATAGGAGGATGCAGAGCCAGGACTCACAGTCAGGATGTCTAACTGCTCATACCACAGACACCGCAACCCAAAAGAGGTGGAGGACATTCATATGTGCATCCATTGACCTCTAGCTTGACCCAGGTGCCGGGCTAAGTGTTAGGTCAATGGGGACAGGATGATGCCAGGACCAAGATTTCCAAGGGTCAGGCAGAGGCACAAGATACAGGTTCCAAAGTTCCAGGCTGGTCCCAGCACGCTTCAGTATCTAGAGATTCCCCTGCCAGTAAGATCTGAGGGGTTGTGGGGTGAGGGTTGTTCCTCCTACCAACTGACTCTCTCACTTTCTCTTATTGAGTTCAAAGCTCTGAAAGAGAACATCTGGTTGGTTTACTTAATCACTATTAATCCTCTTGTGCAAAACTTTTGTACCAGGCTACCTTATAGGCTGCTTTGGGGAGCCTGTAGACTAGCTTCCCTCATGACAAGTGTTCATCTGTGATCTAATCAGCTATGACTTTGGGGTAGGAGATGTTAGGGATGTTGTCCAGTTCCAAGGATAACTTGGTTTACAAGATCTAGGCACCAGGCAGCACCCCAGCACAGAGAGTACAGCAAAAAGTTTAAGCAAAAGCCCAGTCGTTTCAATTAGGCAAAGGTAGCAATAGGTTGCAGTTCAGGGAACAAGTGAGTCTCTGAGACATACCTACTGCCATTGGGATATGGGACCCTGATGAGCACAACCAACTTGAAACCCTACTTCTACAGGCTAGAGACTCTGACTTACCATCTGCCAAGATAACGGTGGGCTCAGGAACCAGAGAAAAGTGGACAAGAGAGGGCTGGGCTTCAAGACTCTGACTGCTGTCTTTTGTCCAACTTTCCCTTTCTGGGGATGCTGGCGAGTCTAGCCAGCCTGGACTCCCCAGAGCTGGAGCTGGGCATGGAGCTGAGAGGAAGACAGTCTGAGACATGGGTGACTGGGAAGCAAGAACCAGATACAAAATAAAGGGTCAGCTCAGCAGATCAGGTGAGATGGCAGGAGCAGTGGGGGAGACAAGGTCCAGAGACACGCTCTGAGATAAATGTCCCAGGGCACCTGCATCAAACCTGTCGGTTGGCAAGTAAGATTGTGGATCACCATCTGGTTTGGATTTTGGTTTGGCGTTTTGAATTTTTTGCACCATAATCCACACTTTATATACTGATCCAGTATACAAATAACTAAAACATAATTTCACAAAACAATGTTTACCATTATTAGAGGTGGCTTCTCTGCTTCTAATCTTTTCAATTTCATTTTTATGTTTTTAAAAGTGTGACTCACTAAATTGATTTCACAGCTCATTAATGGATCATAGCTCACAGTTTAAAAACATTGGCTTGACAATATTTATATGCCTTTTGGCTATTCATTTTTCCTGTCACTTGCCCTTGGCAATGCCAATGCCAAATTCTTTCAGTAGGTGCCATGTTTTGAGACATCTATCCTTCCCATCTAATACCTTCTCTCCCGTATAACCCCAGTGCCCCCACATAGGCTCCCCAAAAGGACTGAAACTCTGGATCCATGTGTCTATAACATGATGTTTCTAACTTGGGCATATCTGATTGGACAGGAATGAACTGACACACAATGGATGACCATTTTGAAATTAGACCATTGAGATGACAGTTGGATGGTGGATGGTCCTTGAGATAGGTCTGTAACATATGGTTGTACAGGTTGTAGACTACACAACTCTAGGGATTACCAAGCACATAGGTCATAGCGTAAAAGGTGCCCCCTAGAGTCACTTGGTGTACAACCTGTACAACTGTACATGACAACCCTTCTGGAGCTCAAAGTTAATTGCGTTCCAGGGCTAAAAAGGCCATATTCCATCATGTCCATGTAAAATAAAGTGAAAAACATATTTATGCTATTACCAGAATTCATTTTAGGGAAAAAAAATTATCTCTGTATGGGAAAGTACCTCGACAAGCTACTTAGGGAATCCTTCAATGACAAAGTTGGTGCCGAGACATCAGAAGAGGAAGAAAACCACACTGCTTGAGACAAAGGGAAATATTTCTTGGTTTTTCTCCTAAAATGGAGACAGTTGAGCAATGCTGTCTTAGGAGGAAGTTGGTAGGCCACAGCCTGGAATGCCAACCTATAAACAGCAGTGAAGCCACACTATAAAAATGCCACTGGAAATGTGAAGGAAATGGGAAATTTGAGGTTCCCAAAACTTCTCTCAGATACAAAAGTGTAAGTTTGCAACAGATACTCTGATAAGCCACATAGGTTGGGATGAGCCACCAGGAACATGATTGTATAAAAACAGAGAATTGGCTTTAAAACAACTTTTTAGGATAGTGGGTCAAGCTAAACACAATAATTTTATTTTACTCAGTGAGCTGTGCATGTTTGGGGCCAGAGTGGAATTGCTCAGGAAGACAAAGCAGAGGCTGAGTGTGATGCTCCTCTTTTGTTCTCCCCCCATGCACCCCATGCAAGGCATTGCCTCCCCTCCAAAGATGGATTTGAAAAGTCATCCAATTATCAGTCTTCCCAGGGTGACAAATTGTTAAACTGTCCACTGTATCCAAGAGCTTTTGTCTGGTTCTTGGTATAAGTAAAGGGGAAAGAGAAAGAGGAAGGGAGAAGAGTAAAAACTAAGGAGATAAGGTGAAGTGAAGGGCTAGTGAAACTCACCAGGGGTGGGTGGTTTAAGAAAGGTGACACCTACTGTTTCATTGAAGTTTTACAGTTCGTGGTTGTAAGCTCTTCCTCCATTTCTTCCTCACCAATTTCTCTGTACAGCCTCTCATGCTCATAAGGAATTTGTGTGAATGAGAGGTGTGTGTGATGTGTATGTGTGTGTATAAGTCAGAAAAGGGTTGAGTTTCTTGTCTGGTCACAATGGAACAGAAGAGAGAACTGAGGACCTCAAGAGGGAAAGGAATCCGTAAGAACAGAAGCTCCACTGGGAATTCAGAGATATCTTAGAAAAGTCTTTGGATAACCACAGGACAAGGAATTGAGAGTTCATTCCAGTTTCACCTAGAACTCAGGGAGGAGGGAAGCTCCAGCTAACATCTGAGTTACACACAGAGGAGCAACGAAAGCCAGTCTTCAGAGAGAGAAAGGGTTAAGCAGACACAGAGACTATTTTGTTTCTTGTATTAATTAAGCAGGCTAAGCTGGGGTGACAAAATTTTATAAATGCTCACAAACAGTAGGAGTTTATTTTTTGCTTACTCAGCAATCTGAAGACAGCTCTTCTCCATGTGCTGATTCAGAAACCCAGGCTCCTTCTAGCTTGTGGCTGCACTACTCTCCAGCGTCTAAGATCTCATCATTATCTATATCCAGCCAACAGAAAGGGAATGAAGCAAGGATGTGACATATAACCTTCTTGGCCTGGAAATGGCTTACATCACTTTCACTCACATTCTTTTGGTTAGAACTCACTCATGTAGCTGTGTCCTACTGCATATGTAACCCAGGAAGTGTGGTCTAGCTATGCATTCAAGAAGAAGAAATAGATTTTTAGTAAATAGCTTCAGTCTATCACAGTCCACCCTTCCAGACACTAACTGACCATCTGCACCCTTCTTCCCACATAAAGAGCCTGCACTCATGTCCTTCTCAAGGAAGACAACCTAAAGCTCCATTTAGTCACTACATGCACCTCAGAGTCTGGGATTCTTGAGGATGCAATGTTTTCTTAATCAGGTCTGTATGTGGTTCCTCACAGCCCAGTGATTTATTAACTAAAAGACCAGTTATCTGGCCTCTAACACACATCCACTCTAACATGATGGAGTAGGACTTGATAACTGCAATAAGACTCCAGTTCAGAAAAAGGAAGAATGGGAAAAACAGAGTCCTTGGTTAATAGCATGATGGAGCCCTGCTAGGTGGACAGTATGAAGACACTCTGCCTGGTAAGAAAGGGTAAGTTCCCTGTTTAGTCCTTTAATCGCCTCTTTGGGAGGATTTCACTGTCTAGTTTTGTCTAGGCCCCTTTACTCCACCCTCCTGATATCCTTCCTTGCCCACTATTCTTTTTGGCCACTCCTGACATGCCCTCCTTGAAGGCTCCACAGCCTTCCTAGTCTACTTTCTACTCATGCAAATTTAGGACCAAAGGGTAAGGCTTGACCAATTTAAGATTATTTCACCCAGGTTTGTGACTCCAGTAGTAATACAATCCCCTCAAAAAATTTGGTAAGCTTCTCATTTATTTGCTTCTAGTAAATTCCAAATGCCAATAACCACACCCAAAATTCTTTCCTGGATGTAGTTCTGAGTCTCTGTAGCTTTCTCACAACTTAATGGCAGCTACCTTGAGGCCATCTGAACAATAGACCCAAGTGGAAAGGCTACACCCTTAATCTGATCTTTGCTGCAGGGGTTGAACTGCTATATTTAACTGAGAATTCTTAATAGGCTTTTGTCCTTTCCAAGTCTGGGGTTTTAGTTTTTTTCTTCTGGTCTTATTTCTTACTGTTTGAGACCCAGAATCAGGTTTTTCAAATTCAGAGGCTTTCTTCAGTCCCTTTTATTTCTGTTTATAAACTGGCCAATTATTGCCAGGGCTCATATTTTTCTAGTAGTAACTTGTTATAAGTAGCAAGGAGCTCAACTCTAACACACGCTAATGCTCTGTCTCTTTTTAATGGCTTCCCCTAGAGCTACAGGTTCATCTTGGTCTGCATTCCAAATGACTGCTGGCAACAGCTGAACAAATATTCTGCCACTGCATGACCTGGGTCACCATTTTTGCAGCCCACTCTATTTTCTTGTCTCTCATTGCACAACTGCTAAACGAGTGCCACATACTGTAGGTGTTTCTTACTTAGCAGTCCCTTTCTAACATCAATTTCTGTATTACTTAAGGTAGGTAAACTGCTGTTAAAAATAGACGTGAAGTGTATAATGATTTGAGCAACATAGAAATTTATTTCCCACTCGCCTCGTAGTCTAAGGCAGTTGTTCCTGGTCAATTGAGTGGCTTCCCTCCACACGGTGATTCAGGAATCAGATTCCTGTATCCTGTGGCTCTGCCACTCCTAGAACTTCCTCATCGTCTGTGTCCAGTCTCAGAGTGAGACAGGCTGGGACCTGGGACCCTCTACCGGAGTGCTTTGCACCTGAACAAACCTCTCCCTGAGCAATAGGATACAAAGAAACTATAAGAGACTAAAAATAACTGCATGTTTGCGCAGTTGGGGCAATTATGAGCAATAAGATACAAAAAGGCCACAAACAAACTGCCCTTTCTGAGGTGCCGGGAGAAAAAGCAGGGTGCTTCGCGTGATCCCTGCACACAGCACCACCAGGAGGGTGGACAGACCACCTGCCTAACCCATGGATTCACCCTTGTTGTTATCCCATTTAAGGACCCAAGCACCTCCTCTCGGGAAGCAGGCAAGGGTACCTGCTTCTTGCTTTCGCTCCCTTGTGCTGTAGCATGAGCCCCATTAAAGCCTTGCCTGAAATTCTCATTTGGTCTCATCAATTTCTGTTGATTAAAGAGTCCAAGGACAAGGATCAGTAACAAGAGGGTAAAGAGAGTGTGAAGGGGCATTGCGGCTTATTAAAAATTTGACCCAGAAGTGGTCCACGTAACTTCCACTTGTGTTGTGTTGGCTAGAACTCAGTCATGTGGCCACACCCAATTATAAGGGAAGCTGGGAGATTAGCCCCTGGCTGGGCAGCTATTTTTCCAATAGCAACTCTCTAGTTCCAGGGATCTGCCAACTATAGCCCACAGACCAAATCCAGCCCAGTGCATGTTTTTTAAATAAAGTTTTATTGGAACACAGCCATACTCATTCACTTACGTATTATCTATGGCTGCTTTTGCACTTTAAAAGAAGAGCTGGAAGCTGCAACAGAAACTGTGTGGCCCACAATGCCTAAAATATTCCCCATCTGTCACCTTTACAGAAACGTTTTGCTGACCCCGGATTTATACTATGGAGGCTAGAACTATCGCAGCCACCTTCCTACCACAAGGGGGCGTCTGGAACTGCTGGGGCGCACCACATGACTGCTGAAAATGAAGCCAGTCAAACAGAAGGCGGAGCCTAGAGATGGAGAGAAACCAAGTCCTGATGACCTCATTCAAGCCGTGAAGCCAGCCATCCCAGAAGCCAGCTTAGCCTTGGGCTTTCTAGCTACTTGATCTAATACATTTCCTGTTTTGTTTAAACCAGTTTGAATTGGGTCTCTATCTCAACAGAAAGGGCCCCATCTGATAACCTCTCCCACCTTAGGGTGGCAGACCACGGGGGAGAGAGTGATGCTTACCTTATAACTAAGAACAGTGACGAAAGTTCAGTCTGCCTTAGCACACCAATGGGTCAGACCTGAACTGTGGACAAATGCTACTGAGGTGTAACCAACGTGTGACACGCCCCCAATTTAAATACTGCAAGCTGTTGAGACACTGGTCGCAGGGAGCTTCCTTTGAATATTTCATGTCTCTCTCTGAGTCGATCAAATTTCTAAAAGCAGGTGAAGTGAAAGGCAAGGGTTCAGCGAGGCAGCTGCTCAATGATCCCTCAGCCCTAGGAGACCTTGCGTAAAACCTGGCCAAGAAACAAAGCAGAGATTTTTTTCCGTCTGGCTTGTCCTGGAAAGGCCCTGTGTCATCTACACAATGAAACATAATAAGCGGCCTCTCTTCCAGGCCGAGGCCTTGGAGTTCTCTGCAGGTGCACTGGCAGAGCATGGAGGGGTTGGCAAAGGGCAGGTGGCTTTGTTCCCCCTGCCGCCTCCTCCTCAGAAGTTACTCATTACAGAGTGAGACGGCGGTGTTATATAACACAAACTCGGCCTGATTCCACTGCAATACAAGGGAGAACAAAATGTATAATGTCTTCTAGACACAGCAGACTGAGAGGCCATATATAGGCCCCTTTAGATTCCAACAGGCAATGCACTGAAGTCAGAATATTCCCTAGTGTATGTATAGCTGATTCACTTTGTTATACAACAGAAACCAGCACACCATCGTAAAGCAATTATACTCCAATAAAGATGTTTAAAAAAAAAAGAATATGCCCTAGACTTACTGTGAGGTGCCCCTTATGAAGGCAAACTCTTGTTGTATGATAAGAGTCTTCTAGAGTAGAGTCAACAATAGCAAAGCCTGTGTTTCTAATAATTCTTGGCATTGGCCAAGCAACCTCCCTTTGTGGCTCTCCAGGAGCTTTGCAAACACTTGCTGTCAAATAACTTTACACACAGGCATACAACTATACTTAAAAATCTCCCTTGCGAATAAGCGAAAACTAATTATACATACTCCCTTTTAATTAATAAATATGTCCTTCTATAACCACATATATCCTGCGACATGAACAAGAAATACAATACCCAGGAGATGGAAATGAGTCCAGCTGCTTTTTAACCCTTTGTAAAAGTATGGGGACATTGTGTAAAGAATGTGGTTTCTAAGCAGAAGTATGTAGGGCAAGAACGCCATAAAGCTGCTGAAGCACAAAAAGGCAGGAGCCCTGGAGGCTGTGAGCATGCGGACAGCTGTGCGTGTACCTAGCTGAGTTCAGTCATACCTGTTCAGGTCTCTTGGGGTCACTCAGTAAGGTCTCAGAGCTGGAGGCAGATCAGAGGAAGTTTTATTCAAGGAAATAAACAGTAGCTGGGCCAAAAGGGAAAGTTTAAATCTTGGTCATCTAGGAGGAAAACACAAGGTTGGAACTAGAAATGTAGAGGTGAGAAGTGAAGCAAGTTCATGTGTAGAAAAATCAGCCAGAAACTGAGAAGGTCACATAGGGAGGTCAAGTGCAAGGTGAGTCAGGGCAAATGGTCCAGTAGGAAATATATATATCTAGAGAAAGAGGAGAAAGATTTATTTTCAGAAATTGACTCATGCATTTGTAGAGGCTGGCAACTCTGAAATCCATAGGGAAGCCAGCTAGCTGGAAATCCAAGTAAAAGCTGGTGTTGCAGGCTTGAATACTAAATATGCGGGGCAGGCCGATAGGATTTCAATTCAGGCAAGATTTCTGTATTATAGTCTCGAGGCAGAATTCCTTCTTATATCACAAGAAATCTCAGTCTTTGCTCTTAAGATCTTCAGCTGATTAGATGAGGCCCACCCGCATTAGAAAGAGTAATCCGCTTTACTTAAAATCAACTGACTGTAAATGTTAACCATGAGTGCAAAGTGCCTTCACAGCAACATCTAGACTAGTGTTGACCAAACACCTGGACACAAAATTAACTGTCATGTGTTGTTTAAAGGTACCCAGCAGAAACAAGTTCCTTACATCATAAAGATTTGGGGCTAGGAGAGACTCTATAGATGAGGAATTTAAGAAGCAGAGAATGGTGAAGAGTGACCCTGGGGCCAAAAAGAGAGTCTAGGATTTATGTCTCCTAGCCCAGTCAATGCTTTTTCTCAAACTCTGGAGCTAGGCAGCCTAAGCCCTAGTGCCAACTCCCACACCATTTCTGTTTTTGATCAAACTTGGTTGGGTATAAAGACAGACATGTGCCTTTAAATTAGTGCCAGCTAGATCACATTCTATTCATCCAAATATCTATTTCTTCAATAACTTGAGGAGGAAGTTAGGGATAGCAGAAGGCTAAGGACAACAACAAAATGCAAGCGTTTCCAAGAGTCTGGAAAACATATGTGGACTTGGAGCCTTGCCCTTACGGGTTTTAATTTTGAGTCAAATGCATCTAAGCAGTATTTACTTTGGGAATTCTCATTTGCACTCATGTTCATCTATCTGCAAAAATGAGTTGCCTCCACATGGGCCTGCTTATCAAGATAGGGTTGTTCACTTTTCCATTTATTAGGGCTATAGTGGAAATATCAGCTTATTTCTGACTTTTGTCAATGAAATAACGGTGCTTGCTGTGTGGAACCATCTGGTCCACGCAGAGCATGGATCGTTTGCATCAAAACCTGCCTGGCATCCCTCTGAGTTCAGAACCCTCCTGTGACTGGGGTGCCTCCAGGAAGTGCTTAGAGCAACAAAAAATTGGCAAAAATAATCCACAAGAGCATCATGAACACAAAAACTCTCCCCACAACAGAACAATTATCAGACAAGCCAAGTACTTTTCTGTGGGAACCAGGGTGTACTTGAAGAAATCACCCAGAGACTAAGGCAGAGAGAAACGATCTGTTACCATTCTTCTAATTTGGCCTGCTTTCATTTCTCTAAAATCACAATGTGCAATGTGTGGGTGTTACCATGCTGTTTTTTCCCCCAGCAGAAATGACAACCACGAGAACCTCCACCCTGCATGTGAGCGAGTATCTGTCAATTAGAGTGGTGTATATTGAATATAATAATAGCAGCTTCAGTGCTTATTATGTGTCAAGGAATGGCCTGAGCATTTTAAGTGAACCAACTCACTGAATCCTCACAACAGCCCTATGAGGTAGGTACCATTATTATTTTTATCTTTTAAGTGGGAAGGTGAAACAGAGAGAGGTTAAGTTAGAAAGATTAAATTTGCTAAACAAGTGCCATTGTTCATCAATTCTAAGACAAATTTTTGTCATATTTTAACATCACTGAAATTAGGATATTTCCTGCAATTGACGGCATGTTAGCATTGTGTCATGATTTGGTTGGCAGCTCTTTTTCTTAGTGAGGCTTAAAATAATGATTGTTTTACAGTCAATGGCATCTTAAATGTGATGAGATACAGAAGGTGAGAGAGCCAGGGTACAGTCCAAACAGTTTGGTTCTGGAGTCTATGTTCTCAGGCCATACAGTGAGAAGTTCCTGCTGCCCCGGGGAGGGCGTAGGGGGAAAATACACTTTGATTTCAACCAGGAGTTCAGAAAGTGCTGTGGATAGGATTTCCAGGAAGACCACACCACTTACCTAGTTCTTAAATTGGCCATTAAAAAGCAAAACTTTACTTACTTGGTTTTGAAATGGGAAAAAAAAAAAAAGCCAAGACCGTCTAAGCCAGTTTCTCGGTCTTTTTTCAATCCTCAACACTTTTTGACAAATCTCATACCAGTTGCCTCCCTCTGACACCTCCCAGGAATTCTGATATGCTGACCCTGCCATCACCCCACTCAGAGTGAGAGTCTTCGGCCTGAAGATTACCCCAAAATGTTCTTGTTCTGTGTACAGCTATGCATGGGATTGGATCCCTTTCTCTTTCCCTATCTTCTCGAGCACAGTAATATTCACACAGCACTAAACTTAAATTTTTTTTAAACAGTGAGGCTGAGTCACAGGGTGTGAGGAAGAGTTAAGTTTATGTGCGTGTGCATGCGCACGCGTGTGCGTGCGTGTGTGTGTGTGTATGCTGTGTGTGTTTATATGCTGTGTGTATGGTTTGAATTTTTTGTTTGCTTTTTGCTTTGTTTTATATTTTGGGTTGTTGAGCAAGAAATCCCTATTTTAGAAAAAGAAGAAAATCTGTAATGTAAACCAATTTATTGTTCCCAGTTTTTCTATCAACAACACATTGATTTTGTTGCCCAGGAAACTAGAGGGAGTTTCTGGAGAATTAATTACCTCATTCCAAGCCAAGGGGTCATGAAACACTCTCTTTTCAACTCTGTTTTCATAGGAAACAAAGGCCATTCCTTGTAGCTCACCTGAGTCTCTCTTGAGTCTGAAACCTGAGCCTCTACTCATAACTGGGATTTCGTACTTCCTGCTGCAAACCATATGTTAGGTTATAACGGGAAAACCCTATAGTTACAGTTCGGGGGAGGTGGAGTGGGGGAAAGGAAGGATGAGGTCACAAACCCCTGCAGGAGGCAATCACAGCTCTAACCCAAAGTTGCTAGAAAAACATGTTCCAATAAATTAGATAGATTGTTTTCATAGCCCTTCAACTTCAACATTTGGCTTTTTATGGTTGGAAGTGTCTTTCCCACTACTCCTTGTCATAATTGGGCTCTTTCTAGCCATCTGCAAAAGCAGCTAGCCTGCCCTTGGCCTGTAATCAGCCTGGATTTTGTTCCCTTCACCTGGAAAGTTACTTTAATTAGATGCATTTTTATTCCTCTTCTTCCTTTGGTGGAGGCACCATATACAGAGGATCTGGGGGCAGGTGGGGTCTTCAGAGTCACTAAACCAGACGGAGGCCTCTTAGGGGGCTTCCGTTGTGCCGAGGACCCCCCAGGACTCTAGAAAAAGATGCCTGAGGGATCCAGATGAAAGCACCATGGAAGAATTTGCCCTCCCAAAGGCACAAGGATGGGAGTGAAGACTCACAGACGTGCCCCACTGTCAAAAAGGAAGTCTTGAGTACCCAGGAGTAATCCAGTTACCAATCTGAGCCAAAGACGACATTCACCAGGAGTGAGAACATAGTCATTGTCACATACGTGGAGACCGACAGACGACAGGAGTGTTTCCTTAAAGATGACTGGCAGAGAACTGACTCACATGCCGATGGTGGAGGAGAAAGGGAACAGGATTGGAAATCTGGCAGACTTAAATCTGCAACCTGGCTCTGCCACTTGCTAGCTGAGTGATGTGCAGTGAAATATCTGAGCTCTCTGAACCTCTGTTTCTTCTTCTATAAAGTGAGGATTCCAATAGAAAATAGGATTCTTATGAGAATTAAATTATGCCTTGTATTCCACAGGCACTGAATAAATGCTCTGCCCTATGCAATGCATCATGGGATCTTTAAGCAGAAGGTCCTCACTCTCCACAGGAGAGGGTTAAGGCAGCACCTTTGCCTATGAGGGAGCATGTTTCCAAGATGGCAGTTATGCTATCCGTACCCCCTCACCCCCAGCAAAGGTCACACTGCTCCTACTCTTCAGCGCATCTGAACTCCTTTACTCTGGGGCCTAGTGAGCCTCAGAGGTTAGAGCTGTACTTATTCCACTTCTCCTAACAAGAGACCAGGAATGTGGACACCTCTGGCCTTGCAGGAACCGTGCTGTTTGAACACATCTGGATCAATGTCAGGGACTACTTACCATCTTGTGCACTTTCAAAAACAACGTAAAGGGACATCTCCCTTTCTTTCAGCTCTGCTCCGTGAACTTATTTCCATAATAAGCACATTTTAGAAGGCACTTGGTCTATTGCTGCTTAATCCTTTCTTTGGCCTATAAGCCTTTAAAATGCCCATTCTGCCTGCTTTGGGAGCCCCACCTCCTCTGTGAGGCCCCCTCTGGTTGCCCAACACCCAATCTGCCCTCCCTTCTCAGGACTCCTGCAACACTTCTAATAAGCATCATATGGTTGAGCAGGGAACATTCCTCCTCCCCCCCCCCCCCCCCCCCCCCCCCCTCCCCCCTCCTCCTCCTCCCCCTCCTCCATAGTGCCGTGGTCACCTCTTTGACTGATGTTAAGTCCCTCGACTAAGGCTGCCAGATAAAATACAGGATGCCACTTAAATTTGAATTTCCAAGAAGCAACAAATACCTTCCCAGTATAAGTGTGCCCCATATATTGCATCCCATATTTTTATCTGCTACATCTGGCAACAATAAGGCCAGACTATGATGCTTCTGCATCTACCACTGCACCCAGCATGGAAGTGAGACTATTCTGCGCCAGGCAAAAATAATTGCTGGTAACAGCAACACTAATAATAGCTAACATTTATAGAGCATCAACCACCTGTATTTGCCAGATGCTGCACTAATTAATTTTATATAGCCTATGTTAAGGAGAGGGCACGTGTACATACACATGTTGTTGATACACAGGGTAGGATACGATTTTTTTTAAGGCAATACAGCTTAAAGATGGAGGGGAGGTCCTCTAAGCCATGTGACCCAGCTCTGTCACTTACTGTCCCTGTGCCCTTGGCTGTTTACCTACTCTTTCCTTATCCCCCTCATCTGTAAAGTGATGTGTTTTTCTCCTGGAGCTGTGTAATGGAGAAAACACAATAAAGATAAGTGAGATAATACACTAAGGATGAAGAACAGTGCCCAGCACATAGTAAGTTCTCAGAAACTGTCAAAGACATCTGGTGATGGAGATGGTGTCACTCTTGTTGGAAGTGAGGAGGGAAGCTCTTTAGCCTGAGTAATCAATAGAACCCTCAAGGATAGGTAAGTTTGACAAGTCAGGGGTGATTCCCAAGACAGCAGGAAAGTGGGAAGCAATTTTAGAAAATGTCGAATAGACTTGTTGGCCAGAAATCAGCACCCCTGCTGCTTCGGTTTGCATGGGATTGATTAAAAATTTTCTTTACCATCTAAAGTGCTCTGTTAAACCTGAAGTCCTCAGAGCTAAAAAAATTTGCTATCTTGACTAGAGCAGTTTATAGGTCTAAAGATGCAAGTTGAATATTCAGTTATATGGTGGATTTTTTTTTAAAGAGGAACCACCAGGTACACTTCTACACTTGATTCCTAAGCTTATCACAATGAGATAATATTCACCAAGGCACTGAGATATTTAATGACTATAAATCTATCAACTGATAGTCTTTTGGTAATGAACCTTGGGAATCCTCTCCAAAATATCTTTTTGCCCCCGTCTTTTCTACAGGAAAACTAGGGTACCAAAGCACGGGCCCAGCACTCGGGACCTTTGCAAGATCTGGGCTTCCGCTGAGGTTTCTACTCAGATCTGGGGCTGTGGGAACGAAACCAGAGAGGGTGCCAGATGGCAGAGTGTGGGAAGTCTTGGGCTGGAAAGGGATGGCCAAGATAAACAAGCGACTGGAGGTCTGAAAAATGAATGGATAAACATCCAGACCAAAGTCAACAGTGCTGGAGAATCCAACCCGGTTTCCGTAGCCAGCGAGGTTTGGACACATGAATTCAGCCTCAAGTCCTTGAAAGAACTTTTGTGCATCTGATTCTTAAGCAGCCTTGCCTTGGGACGTTGCGGGTGAGGGCAATCACACAGTTCCAGTAGCAGCGCAGGAACTGTTAGATTTTCATCAGCATGACTTTCTGTAAGATTTCTGCTTAAAAATCAATAGATGACTGGATACTGGTTGATATTAAAGAGAGAACGTTAATTTTTGTAGTATGGTAATGGCATTGCGTTTATGTTTTTAAAAGAATCTTTATCTCTTAGAACTACCTACTGAACATTTACAGATGAATGATATGATGTGGATTTGCTTCAAAATAAGCTAGGGGTGGAGGCTGGGCATCGGCCATAAACTTAGAGAGCGTTATATGAGTCTCTCTACCTTTATATATGATCCTTGAAATTTTCCATAATACAAAGGTTTAAATTAAAGTTATCACAGACATATTTATTTTGTATCATAGAAAAAGATACAAACAAGGATCTAATAGAATATACGTCTGGGTTTTTTTTAATTTATTCATCATAAGGGACATTGGTTTCAGGTATACATAGAACAAAATGAAATGGCACACTGGCAAAATTAAGCCATTTGGAGCTATGGATTAAACCTCTTGTATATCAGAATATTTCATGACAGAATGCCTATGCTTTCCTGTAAATTCCCTGATAAAGTGTTTATAGCACCGTTTGTATTCTCTTTCTGGGATAATTGGATTGTGTAGACTTAATTTTGGGGAACAGTAAATTCAGGCAGTAGGATTTATGGTGTGGACCTAAGAGATGCTTCAGACTAGCAGTTATTCCTTGGTTGGTTGCTGTCCTGTTTGCCATTCAGTGGGGTCTTGACACAGACTGGGGCAAAAAGAGGAAACAACTGCTTGAAAGTAAGAAGTCTAACACACTGACCAAAAAGTCCCTGCTGGAATTCTTCTCTGACTCAATTCATTTCCTCCCAGGCTTCTGGTACGATGGGGTTTTTTTTGTTTATTTGGTTTGTCTTTTCAATCTCCGATAAATTTGAATTATAGTCACTCTATGATGTGTGTTATGGAAAAAAACAAAAAGGCAAACTCTTTAGAATCCTTGTTTAAACTGGAATAACGGATTCAACTTTGAAAGTAATACATGTTCATTTCCTGACCAGCAAAAGACCCCAAATCCTGTGTGACCAGAGTTAGTATTCATGCAACTACAATGCCTCGAGTTCGTTTGCTGTTGTTGGGGGCTGGGTAGAAATGCCCTGCTGTTTCTCTAAAGTACGGTTGGCACAGTCATTGACTATATAATCTTACTTAGGTTGCAAATGTTGTTAGAAAACCAGCACATGTCATATCACATTGTTTTTAATGCAGTAAAGAGTCAGATGATCCTGCACAGCTTGCGCTGTGCGGGAAGGCCGTGTGCAGGACGGCCTGCTCTGCTCACCGAGTCCGAATCAATTATGCTCTAATCAGGACTGTTTCCGGAACTGCTCGGATGGAGGTTCAGAATGAAAAGGAAAAATTGCTATTTCTCTCCAGACCCTGTTTGCATCAGTGGACTCCATCTGAGACACATCCTGTTTGACCTTTGGCATAGAGGGGGAGGGGAACTGTTCTGTTTGACTTTTGACTGTCACTGATCCCAGGGCCTCCACTTTCCATTGTTGTTTTCTTTTTTCTTTTTCTTTCTTTTCTTTTTTTAGGAAAAGCTTGAATTAGTACTAAAACTCAGTCATCATCATCAGTCCATGAGGATACAGAGTCTGAGCTATTCATGCTTCTCAAATAGTGGTACATCAGAACTCCCAGGATGCTTGTTTAAAATTCAGACTTCCAGCCCTACCTTGAGACAGTCTCTGAGAGGATGTTAGTCTAACAAACTACCCAGTTGATTCTGAAGTGTGGTCAAGTTCAAGAATTTGCAGCAGGATGAGAACTGCTCAAATCCAGGTTCCTAATCTCAGACCACTGAATCCAGTGAGGCCTAACTCCCCTATTTACGTTCTAATGCTGGGAAAATTGTTTTGAATTTGGGGTGCCTAGAAGGGACAATCAAAAGAGATGACTTCACTTGTGGGTCAGGCAGACTTAAGGACATCACATCTATACATTCCCGGGGAGTGATCAGTGAGAACTAGAGGGTCAGCTAGAAGGCTACTGTCAGACCTTAACCAAGTTTTCACCAAGCCATGTCAAAAAGAGAAAAATAAGGGTAAAGTTAAATTTATTCAAAGTATTTTCTGATTGTGTTAGCCATATATTTCTGGAAATGTTAAAATACCTGTCTTAGTCTGTTTGGGCTGCTGTAACAAAATACTACAGACTGCGTAGCTTATAAACAACAGAAATGTATTGTTCACAGTCCTGGAGGCTGGCAAGTCCAAGATCAAGGCGCCAGCATGGTTGGTTTCAGGTAAGAGCTCCCTTCCTGATTCATAGCCTGCACCTTCTCGCTATGTCCTCACATGGCGAAAGGAGCTAGGGATCTTAAGTGAATCTCTTTTATAAAGCCCTAGTCCCATTCATGACAGTTCTACTCTCATGACCTAAGCACCTCCCAAAGGCCCCACCTTGTAATCACCTTTGGGGGTTAGGATTTCAATAAACAAATTTTTGGGAGACACAAACATTCAGACCACAGCAATATCTTTTCTTTTAGAGATTTATTTTGCATTTACTTACTTATTTTTGGAGTAGCTAATACATGAGGCCCCTAGCACAAAATTCAAAATGTGAGAAAACCTCCAATATTGGTTATGTAGGCCACCTCGCTCCTACCCCAGAGTTCTAGTTCCCAAACCCAGAAGCAGCCACTGTTACTGATTTCTTACTCTTCCAGAAATGTTTTGGCTTCCCTGGTGGCGCAGTGGTTGAGATTCCGCCTGCCGATGCAGGGGACACAGGTTCGTGCCCCGGTCTGGGAAGATCCCACATGCTGCGGAGCGGCTAGGCCCATGAGCCATGGCCGCTGAGCCTGCGCGTCCGGAGCCTGTGCTCGGCAATGGGAGAGGCCACAGCAGTGAGAGACCCGTGTACTGAAAAAAAAAAAAAAAAGAAATGCTCTATGCATATACAAGCAGATGTGTTTATAGAAACTCATTTTTAATACAGCAGGCAGCATCCTGCATCTTGCTTTTTTCACTTAATAATAGATTGTAAAGATATTTCCATATCAATACATTTGGGAAATCTGTTTTTAATTAAATGATAGTGATAATATATTGTAATTGAGTATTTTTTAAATGTTCTGATGACTATACACGCATACACACACACACACACTCACACACGGCAGTCTCACATTAGAGACCCAAAAAAGTTGAAAATTTTTTTCTAGTCCAAGAAATCTGAAAGCTGAAGCCGCTGGCATGATAATAATAAATATGTAATATATATAATACTAATAAATTAATTATAGTATTATAACATTTTATAATAAAATATTTTATAGTAATCGTTTGTTAAACTATTAAATAATAATAGTAAACATTTCAGAATCAAATAGTTCTAGGCTTAAGCCTTACTTCTGTCATTTTCTAGCTCTAAGAACTTAGACAAGTTACTAATTTCTCTGAGCCAGTTTCCTTATTTAGCAAAACTAAATAAGGGTGAGGTGGGAAATAAAACCTCCTTCCTAAAGTTGTGAGGATTAATTAAGTAAATAATGAATAGAAAGCACCTGGAGCCTTGAACCTGAAGATTGTCAGTATGTGGGAGAGCTGTCGAGAGTTGGCAGCAGAGAAATGCTGCAGAGAGGTGACATTAAGTAAAAGCTGAAAGTATGCATTGACTTCAGCGGTTAGAAGATCAGTTAGAAGATTCAGGCAGAGCTCAGCAGAGTGTTGCGGGCAAAAAAGCAGAGCTGGCAGGAGGGGAGGGGCGGCTGGTGGCGAGAGGAAGAGATTGGTGGTAAGTACATCCATTGTTGCTAAAGTTGGATGCTTTGTGGTCCAGGAGAGGTAGGGTCCTGGCCAAAGAAATACTGTCTGACAAATAAAAAGAAAATTCAGGAATTCCCTGGCTAGCCAGTGGTTAGGACTCCATGCTTCCACTGCACGGGTTCAATCTCTGGTCAGGGAACTAAGATCCCACATCCCGCATGCCATGCCATGTGGCCAAAAAATTAAAAAAAAAAAAAAAAAATCAACCCTTTGGTCCTTTACCTGCATTTTCTGAACACCTAAAAGGGAAAAACAGTGTAGAGTAGTATTTCTTTCCTTTTTTTTTCCCACCCAAATCCTATCTGTAAATGGGAAGAAATGGAGAGTGGGCCTCTTCTGCAACTACACTGGGAAAAGATAAAAGTGGTATAAGTGTTATTGAATAAGTGCTGTTGAAATAAGTTTTAAGAAGTGACTTATACCATCTTGAAAAGGGAGACATCGTAAGATTTTTTTTTAAACAGTGATGGCAAAACTGATACATCATGTTCTCCTGTTTTTTCACTTTCTGTTTTGTTGAATTTTTTTTAAGGAGAATTTCAAACATATACTAAAGTAGAAAGACAGCATAATGAACCTTATGATCATCTTCAACAATTATCAACTCATGGCCAATTTCCCAGTACACTCCCTTCACCTCTCCTCAGTATTATTTAAAGCAAGTACCAGAAACCATATCATTTCATCTCCAAGTATTTCAGGATATATCTCTAAAAGATAAAGATTCTTTTTAAAACAAAACTGCAATACTACTACCATCCCTAAAAAATTAACAATAATCCCTCAACATCATTAAATGTCCAATAAGTGTTCCAATGCCAATGGTCTCATGAATGTCTACTTTCTTTTAACAGATGATTTGAATCAGGATACAGATAAGATCCACATTGCAATGACCTTTTCAAAAAATCAGTAGGATCTCCTTTCATTTCTCTTCCCCCGTTCCCCCTTGCAACTTATTTATTGAAGTGTCTTTCTTTCCTTCAGTCTGGATTTTGCTAATTGCCTCCCTGTGACATAGTTAACATATTCCTCACACTCCTTCCTAACCCCTATATTTCCTAAAAATTGAAAACTACAGACTTTTCCTTTTTTTTTTTTTTACAGTTCAGTGGATGTAAAATAGTATTTCAGGTTTTCCCTGGTGGCGTGATGGTTAAGAATCCGCCTGCCAAGGCAGGGGATGGGTTAGAGCCCTGGTTCGGGAAGATCCCACATGCTGCAGAGCAACTAACCCCGTGCGCCACAGCTACTGAGCCTGAACTCTAAAGGCCACGAGTCACAACTACTGAGCCCATATGCCACAACTACTGAAGCCTGTGCGCCTAGAGCCCATGCTCCACAACAAGAGAAGTCACTGCAATGAGAAGCCCGTGCACCTCAACGAAGAGTAGCCCCCACTCGCCACAACTAGAGAAAGCCCACGCGCAGCAACGAAGACCCAACGTAGCCATAAATAAATTTTTAAAAATAGTATTTCATTATAGTCTTAATTTGCTTTTTCCTGTTTATTGATAAAGTTGAACATCTTGTCATGAAAAAAACCTGAAAATTACATCTGAAGCCTTGATTAGATTCAGGTTTGATTTTTTTTTAAAGACTATTTCATAGTGTTTATTTTCATCAGAAGGGACTTAATGTCTAATTCTTTCCTTTCTGTGCTGTTAGCAGCCACTGATGTTTGATGCCAAGTCTCTTAATGTTTTTGGTTTTTCCATCTCTTTTGTTCACTGTCTTTTGGTAAGCTGTTGCTTCTGGGCAAGGTTGAGTCACAAGATAAGTTCTCCCAGCTTTGGACCACTAACAATTTTCAGAGACCCATTACCCCAAAGTTATGCTTTTCCGGAATGATTTTTTTTTCAGTTATACTGAGATATAATTGACATAAAACATTGTATTCGTTTGAGGTACAACCCAGTTATTTGATACATGTAAATATTACAGAATGATCACCACAATAAGTTTAGTTAACATCCGTCACCTAGCATAGTTACAATTTTTTTCCTTGTGATGAGAATTTTTAAGATCTACTCTCTTAGCAATTTTCATATATATAATACAGTATTGTTAACTATAATCACCATGCTGTACACTGCATCCCCAGAGCTTATTTACCCTCTAATTGGAAATTTGTACCTTTTGACCACCTTCACCCATTTCCCCCACCACCTCTCCCTGCCTCTGGCAACCACCAATCTGTTCTGTTTCTTTCTTTTTTTTTTAATAAATTTATTTACTTATTTATTTTTGGCTGCACTGGGTCTTCATTGCTGTGCGTGGGCTTCCTCTAGTTACAGTGAGCGGGGGCTACTCTTCACTGTGGTGCGCAGGCTTCTCATTGCGGTGGCTTTTCTTGTTGCAGAGCATTGGCTCTAGGCACGCGGGCTTCAGTAGCTGTGGCTCACAGGCTCAGTAGTTGTGGCTAGCGGTCTCTAGAGCACAGGATCAGTAGTTGTGGTGCAGGGGCTTAGTTGCTCCACGGCATGTGGGATCTTCCCAGACCAGGGCTCAAAGCAGTGTTCCCTTAATTGGCAGGCGGATTCTTAACCACTGCACCACCAGGGCAGTCCCTGTTCTATTTCTGAGTTCAGTTTTTTTTAGATTCCACATGTAAGTGAGATCATACTGTTTTTGTCTTTCTCTCTTTGACTTATCTCACTCAGCATAATGCCCTAAAGGTCCATCCATGTTGTCACAAATGGCAGGATTTCCTTCCTTTTTTATGGCCAAATAATACATATAATTATCTATTATATACATAATAGATATATCCCACGTTTTCTTTATTCATTCATCTGTCGATGGACACTTAGGTTGTTTGTCTTGGCTATTGTAAATAATGCTGCAATGAACATAGGGGTGCAGATATCTTTTCTAGTGATTTCATTTCCTTCAGATATATACCCAGAAGTAGAATTGCTGAGTCATATGGTAGTCCTGTTTTTAATTTTTTTGAGGAACCTCCATACTGTTTTCCATAGTGGCTACACCAATTTACATTCCTATCAACAGTGCACAAGGGTTCCCTTATCTCCAAGGGAACCCTTGGAGATAAGCTGGAGTTTGGCCTGCTTTAATCCAACATTCATTCATTTGTGAGGAGACAAGAATTATTACACAGCAGAGTGTAATGCCCTTTCCCCCCTCTTTACAGCCAAAAAGGATTGTGTAATTGTGAACGGTTCTGCCCTTGGAGAAGGATTCTGTCAAGAGATAACAAGCATTGGTGAGAAACATTTGTTATCCCTTGCCTTTTTAGGACAGGTGTTCTGACAGGTGTGAAGTGATATCTCCTTGTAGTTTTGATTTGCATTTCCCTGATGATTAGTGATGTTGAGCATCTTTTCATGTACCTGTTGGTCATTTGTGTGGCATGCAGGATCTTTAGTTGCGGCATGCAGGATCCAGTTCCCTGACCAGGGATCGAACCCGGGCCCCCTGAATTGGAAGCACAGAGTCTTAACCACTGGAACACCAGGGAAGTCCCTGTGTGTCTTCTTTGGAAAAATGTCTAGTTCCTCTGCCCATTTTTTAATTAGTTTGTTTTTGCTATTGAGCTGTATGAGTACTTTATGTATTTTGTATATTAACCCCTTATCAGATATATGATTTGCAAATATTTTTCCTCCCATTCTATGAGTTGCCTTTTCGTTTTGTTGATGGTTTCCTTTATTGTGCAGAAGCTTTTTAAAGTAGCCCCACTTGTTTATTTTTGCTTTTATTGCCTTTTCTTTTGGTGTCAAATCCAAAAAATCGTTGCCAAGATCAATGTCAAGGAGCTTACCACCTATGTTTTCTTCTAAGAGTTTTATGGTTTCAGGTCTTATATTCAAGTCTGTAATCCATTTAAGACTGGTCCTGGGTCTTCCCTGGTGGTGCAGTGGTTGGGAGTCCGCCTGCCAATGCAGGGGACACATGTTCGAGCCCTGGTCCGGGAAGATCCCACATGCCGCAGAGCAATTAAGCCCGTGCGCCACAACTGCTGAGCCTGCGCTCTGGAGTCTGTGTGCCACAACTACTGAGCCCACGCACCACAACTACTGAGGCCTGTGTGCCTACAGCCCGTGCTCTGCAACAAGAGAAGCCACAGCAATGAGAAGCCCACGCACCGCAACAAAGAGTGGCCCCTGCTCGCTGCAGCTGGAGCAAGCCCGTGCACAGCAACAAAGACCCAATGCAGCCAAAAAGCAAAAAAAAAAATAAAAAAAAAAGACTGGTCCTAAATCTGTATGATTCTGAACACCAAGAACGGAAAAATAGTACAGAGCGATATTTCTTTAAGCCCCACTTCTTTCTTATGGGCCTTAAAGACTGTTGTGTTTCATTCACTAAAACTGCCCCCACCCTGCAATCTTCTTCAAAAACTTTCTTGCTGGTTAATATGCCTCTTCCTACTCTTCCCCTTCCTTTCTGATTCTGTATCTAGAAAGCCCAAAGAACAATTCAGCTGGCGGTGACAGGATTCTTCTCAAAGGGCAGAGCAATTCACAATTACACAATCATCTTTGGCTGTCAAGAGCAGGGAAAGGGTGGGAACTCTACTGTGTAATAATTTTTGTCCCTTCACAAATGAATGAATGATGGATTAAAGCGGGCTAAACTCCAGCTGGGATGCACAGACCCAAGGAATGTGTGAAGAGGTGTACCTAAGCAAAACCATGAGGGACTGTGAGAAGAATGTGTGCCATGACAGATGGTGCACTGCATTTAACATGAATTAGTTGATCACAGGCACTTTGCTGGACCTGTGGGAGTGATATTTGGGAACAAAGACCATTCTAGGGCCTCTCCAGTAACTGTATTAAGGGAACCAGTTACTCTCTCTCTCTCTCTCTGCATATAGAGCTGCATTCTTGACCCTAGACCATGTATCATGCCATGGCATGCTACCTTTTTCCATTTCTGAGTAAACAATCCATGGCCAAAGTCTGACTAAAAAGTGCTCGGAGAATCCTGGGCATCAAGCCCAGCATCCCAAGGTGAGCATATGATGGGCAAAAGAAGACAGAAGCCAAGGGGAAGGGGCCAGTTACTTAGCTCTGCAAGCATTCTAAGCTCCTTGGAATAGATGCATCTCTCAGCCTCTCCTCCCAGCCCCTCCTCCAGAAAAATTAGAGCCCAATTTAACAAAGCAGAAAGGTGGACAACTTGACCGTGTGTTAAGTTTGGTTACTTTCAAAGTGATACTCTGGTTTACTTAAAGATACAGTGTAAATAATTGGGTTCATGTTTCACCAACTCAAATGAAAGATGGGTGTCAATGTGAATAAGTGATAATTCTCTTTTACCCAGAGAAACTCAAACTAAGAGAGGCAAAACAGTGGAGTGGTGGAGCTGCTGAGAGCCCAGACTTTGGGATTAGACAGAGCTCGTTACATCCTGTCTCCATCAATTTGTATCTGTGTGTCTTTGGGCAAGTTTCTAGAAAATGAAGATAACTGACCACACCTACTTCATAACAGTTCGTGAGCACATGAGTAAGACATTTTGCAATATGCCAACCAGTGTATGGGTTCAATAAACAGTTTCTGTTGTTGCTACTTGGAGTTCTTGGAGAATCAAACTTCATGAATGTGCAAGATTTTTTTTAATAAACTTAAACTTTTTTGGATAATTTTATATTTATGGAAAAGTTGCAAAGGTAGTCTAGAGAATTCCCATATATGCTTCACCCAGATTTTTTTTTTACATTAACATCTTATATTACTTTGGTACATTTGCCAAAACTAAGAAGCCAACCTTGGCACATTACCATTACTATTAACATATCTATTACTATTAAACTCGACACTTTATTCAGATTTCACAGTTTCCTATTCCAAGATATAATCTAGGATATCACATAGCATTTAGCAGAATGCTTTTAATTGGCACAACAATCAACATTATTAATCTATCAATTAGTGACTCCACGGTCAAAACCTAAATATGCCTTCCTAAAACACTTGAGAAGTTCAGTAAGTGGTGCTGGGAAAACTGAACAGCTACACGTAAATGGATGAAATTAGAACATTTTCTCACACCATACACAAAAAAAAACCTCAAAATGGATCAAAGACCTAAACGTAAGACCGGAAACCATGAAACTCCTAGAAGAAAACATAGGCAGAACACTCTTTGACATAAATCGTAGCAATATTTTTTTGGATTTGTCTCCTAAAGCAAAGGAAATAAAAGTAAAAATAAATAAATGGGACCTAATTAGACTTGAAAGCTTTTGCCCAGCAGAGGAAACCGTTGACAAAACAAAAAGACAACCTACTGAATGGAAGAAAATATTTGCTAATGATATGATGGATAAGGGGTTAAAATCCAAAATATATAAACAGTTCAACATGAAAAAAGCAAACAACTCAATTAAGAAGTCTTGAAAATCATTTATTCTCTTAAGCAGTATTTTTGCCAACTTATTGACCTATTATTGGCAAAGTAAATCCTTTCACATTGTTAGTTAATCAAATGCAGGTTAGCATCTGCCTGAATTATTACAATATTCAATTTATTCACATTTGAAATTAGTAAGATTTTACTGTGTACATAATCATGGCCTGCAAAGCACCTGGCACTTAGTAGGTGTTCAAAAAGTGTGTGTTGCTAAGCTACATGTAAAAGGGAACTCAGATCTCCTGAAAGCTTGATTCGCTTACAGGCACAGTTAGGTGTATTTTGCCTTGAGCTGGGTCTTGTTTTGAATAATTTCTTAGAGCGTGACCTTACCTTTGCCCATAGAACTTGTTTGTACAAGACTGTACAGAAACTGAGCAAATAAGAATTACTGTTTGGCAAACCATTAACTTCTTTACCATCTTTCACTCAGCAAGGATTGTCCCTTGGGGGGATCAATTCTGATGTTGAAAATATATATTTTACTTTTATCTGTGAAGAAAAAAAATTCACGTGTGTGAATTCAATTTCTTGGAGGTTGGTTGTGGTAGTTGCTATTTTTCATAAACAGTATTAACCAGGGGTGATGAGAATCACCAGGATAGCTCTGGCAATGAGAAGGACAAAGATAAGGATGTCCAGCCAGCCATGAGCTTCCTGGTGTGACCAGGTGGGTCTGCTGTAAACACACTGGGACCTCAGGGGTAAGTTATTCCATGACAGGTGTGGCAAGGGCATGGCTTCCTCCACCAGTGTTAACAAATGCAGCATTGCCTCTAAGTTGTTCATTTAATCATTCTTTTATTCAACTTAAAATACCTATCGAATGACAACTATAGACCATCTACTAGATTTCTACTGAAAGTAGATTGCTACTGAAAGTGTGGCCTGTGGAGCATCCATTTACTTGAGGGCTTGTTAGAGATGCAGAATTTCAAGGTCCACCCCAGTCCTCTGAATAAGAATCTGCATTTTAACATGATTTGTGGGTGATTCTCATGTGAGAAGCACTGGACCAGATGACAGGGTTAAGAGCCAGGATCCTGTCAGGAGATAAATGATGTATTTATTGGAGGGACTATTAATAAAATCTCAGTCAGAAGACTTAAATAGACATTTCTCCAAAGAAGACACACAGATGGCCGACAGACACACGAAAAGATGCTCACTATTGCTAATTATTAGAGAGATTCAAATCAAAACTACAATGAAGTATCATTTAAAAGCCTACGAATAACAAATGCTGGAGATGGTGTGGAGAAAAAGGAACCCTCCTACACTGTTGGTGGTAATGTAATAAACTGGTGCTGCCACTATGGGAAACAATATGGAGGTTCCTTAAAAATCTAAATACAGAGTTACCATCTGACCCTGCGATCCCACCCCTGGGCATACATCTGAAGAAAACTAATTCGAAAAGATTCATGCACCCCAATGTTCATTTCAGCACCTATTTACAACAGCCAAGACATGGAAGCAACCTAAATATCCATCAATAGATGAATGGATAAAGAAGAAGTAGTATATATATATATATGGAATATTACTCAGCCATAAAAAGAATGAAATAATGCCATTTGCAGCAACCCAGATAAACCTAGAGATTATCATATAAAGTGAAGTAAGTCAGACAAAGACAAATATCATATATCACTTATGTGTGGAATCTAAAAAAATGATACGAATGAACTTATTTACAAAACAGAAATAGACTCACAGACATAGAAAACAAACTTATGGTTACCAAAGGGGATAGTTGGGTGGGGAGGCATGGGGGTATAAATTAGGAGTTTGGGATTAACATATACACACTACTATACATAAAGTAAGTAAACAACAAGGACCTACTGTATAGCACAAGGAACTATACTCAATATCTTGTAATGACCTATAATGGAAAAGAATCTGAAAAAGAATATATATATAGGGACTTCCCTGGTGGTCCAGTGGGTAAGACTCCACGCTCCCAATGCAGGGGGACCATGTTTGATCCCTAGTTGGGGAACTAGATCCCACATGCATGCCACAACAAGAGTCCGCATGCTGCAACTAAGAAGTCTGCATGCTGCAACTAAAACATCCCACGTGCCACAACGAAGATCCTGCATTCCGCAACTAAGACCCGGTGCAGCCAAAATAAATAAATAAATATTTTTTTAAAAAAAGAATATAATATACATATGTATACGTATAACTGAATCACTTTGCTATACACTTGAAACTAACACAGGATTGTAAATGACCTATACTTCAGTTTAAAAAACATGAAAAAAAACTCACTCCGTTACAGGACACCAATGAAGAATGGTGAAGCATCGTGGAACTAATACTAGCAGAAAGCTATTACGTCCCAGCAAGAGCTATAGCATTGGGACAATGCTACAGAGCTGCTCAGTAGAACCAATGGTCTTCGTTAGAGGGAAGCAAATATTACCAAACTGTGCCTTGGCAAGGAGCATGCTTGGAATAAATACCCCAACCTTTCTCTCATTTTCTTTCAGCCCGGTGCAAAGCCAGAGGGCAACAGACCCCAGTTGGTATAGTCTCTAAAAGTCCCATGTCCTGGGCAGAGAACACAGAGGGAAAAGGTAGAAAGTATCTCTGGTGAGGCCAAAAAAAATATCCATCACACCATGAAACACGGGTTCTCTTCTCAGTTGAGTTTTGTCTCTAGAAGGCTATGGGTTACATAGCCTATTGTTACAACTTAAACTTATTTTCAAAATGGCCTTGAATTTGGTATTCTAGGATTCTCCTAGATCAATCTTTACCAAGCTAACCATATTTCTGAATAACTATTATGTGAAAGGCACTCAACTAGAAACTAAGAAAGACATAGAAGTGTTAGATTTGGTCTCTGCTTTCAAGGAGTTTGTGATTTTAGATAATCGATGTTTCTTACATAAAACTTTGCAAAGAAGCTCAAACAGTCAACCAGAATCCAATGAAGCAGTATACAAAGTTCAGACTCTGGAACCACACTGCTGGGTTTGAACCTCAGTCCTGATACTTACTAGCCATGGGGCTGTGGACATGCTGTCTAACTTCTCTGTGTCTCCATTCCTTACTCTGTGAGGTTAAAATGATAAAAAACAGTTGCCTGCCTGAAGAGACTTTCTAAGGGGACAGCTTCCTACAAAGCTTTCTGGTTTAGAGGAAAATAAAATGTAAGTATAAAAATAAGAGTGCTTTTAAGGAATTGAAGTTGGTTTGTACTCAAAATTAATCAAAGGCAAGAGGGAGGGGACATGGAGATATATGTATACATGTAGCTGATTCACTTTGTTATACAGCAGAAACTAACACAATATTGTAAAGCAATTATACTCCAATAAAGATGTTTAAAAAAACTAATCAAAGGAGTTCTAAATACATATGGGGGTGCAGCTACCCTGGGTATCGAATGTGTTATGCAGCAATGCTGATGGAGTCCCATACATACTAAGGGCAGAAGTCAGTTCTTAAGATTTTGTATAGTTACCTCTGTGTCAGAATTTCCAAAATTGCAGGCTCCTTTTGTTAGATCCAGCACTGATTATTCTTTGCTTTTTTGATGAACTTTTTGTCCTAAATTGTATTTCCAATCTCCAATCATTTAGTGGAAGACCATTCGTGACTGGTTAAATGCACACGTGCCTGCACACACACACACATTCATATATTACATTTCAGGCCAATTGAATTACAAAAGGAACCAATTTGAAAAGTTATTGAATTAAAACCCTAGAAGAGAGAGATGGATTTTATTGTTTGGGGTTGGCATGACAACTTGATATGCTGGAGAGTAATATGTGCTGAGTTCACATCGTTGGAGGCTATGACAAGTTCAAGGCCAGGACTGTGCCTCTAAATCTTGTTGCCACGGTAATGCTGCATAATGCCAGAGTCCACTGAAATGAATACCTCTGACAGCTCATGCCAGCAGGAGCTATCTGATTAAAAGGGATCTTTTTAAAAAAAAAAAAAACCAACAACAGTATTTTAACAAGAGCAGGAGCAGAATGCAAAGGCGGGATATTGAAATATGGGCAACAGAAAATGTAAAAGGAAAGCAGCCAATGGATGGCAAGAAGTAACTAATAAAGGATCTGTTTTATTCTCAAGGGGTTGGTGATGTGTGAAGGTCTGCAGGCAGGGAGTCCAGCCTGCTGGGCCATTTTGCAAGTGAAATGATACTGCCCCAGTTTGGTGCCCTGGCTCAAGTTCAGCAGAACGATTTCACTTGACTGGTGGCCACCTCCCTTCCCACCCAGACTGACAGATTTTCTTCTCTGATAATGCATGAAAGAAAATGATTTCTGAGGGACTTTATAGGTCACACATATGTCCCAAGATGAAAAAGAGGCCCACAAAAACCTCAGCCCAGAGTAGAGGCCACCAAAATGCCACGGCCTTTAACCACTAGAATGGCCTTTGGGATATTCTCCTGATTCATGTCCCAGTAACTTGTCAGTTGATGATTTACAGGATAATGGTCTTAGGATCATGATCTTAGGGGACCCTCGTTTCCTAACTTTGTGTGCCAGTTTATCTTGGATTTGTCCATGACGAAACCGTAGTCTTCGAGTTTCTCATGCTCTAAGAGTGGAGAGGAAGAAAGGATCCTCAAGTTCATGAGCATATTTCCCATTGGGATTTGACCCAGGCTCCACAGGAGCTGACTCTCTTACACTTCCAGGGATTTAATGGGGGTAATCAGTAAATGGGGACATGCAGGTAAGAGGGTGAAAGGTGGAATTTAAAAGGAATTCAGAATCCCAGATCAGCAGCTCTAATTTAAAATTCAGATCAGAGTTATTATGTCATAAGCAGATAAAATTTTACTATGCTTATCCCTCCCTATACAAGTGGCTTCTACAGTATAAACTGTAGTGGAGAGAATATTGACCTTAGAACTACAGACCAAAATCCAACTCCCGCCTCCACAAATAATTCACTGAGTGACCTTGGCAAAGTATTTGACATGTTTGGTCTTTTTCTTAAGATATAAAATAAGGTAGATTATCCTAGCCTTCACCTGTTGTAACAGTAGTTTGGAATGTACAGCCAAACTACGGAGAGAACTTTTTAGAAATTCAGATTCCCTAGGCTCCACCCCAATTTCTAATGAGTCAAATTTTGTAATTTTCAAGAGCTCTACACATGATTCTGATTTGCATCTCTGTTTAAGAATCAACAAAGAGGGCTTCCCTGGTGGCACAGTGCTTGACAGTCCGCCTGCCGATGCAGGGGACACAGGTTCGTGCCCCGGTCGGGGAGGGTCCCACATGCCGCAGAGTGGCTGGGCCCGTGGGCCGTGGCCGCTGAGCCTGTGCGTCCGGAGCCTGTGCTCTGCAATGGGAGAGGCCACAACAGTGAGAGGCTCGCATAACGCAAGAAAAAAAAAAAAAAAAAAAAAAGAATCACCAAAGATTACATACAACTTATACTTACATATATTATGTAAGCTAATATATGAGATGTCTTAAGCTATCAATCAAAGAAGTGTACTGCTAAAGTCAGCTTTTTTTTTCAGCTTATACGTTTAATATTTAAAACAGGGCAAAGAAATTAAGAATGCAGGAAAGTTGGCATACATAAAGTGGTTATATTTACTTCTATCATTTGAAGTATTTGGAGATGTCCAGGCTTTAAATGAAAAGCTCCTTGAAGTAACTCTCTTTGTTCACAGTTTGCAGTATTCCCCTCAGTCTTTATTGATCCAGACTGAATGATAATTGATGTTTATCTAATGCTTTCTGGCACTGTTCTGAGTGCTTTGCAAGTGTCAGCTTATTTGATCTTACCCCCTATTACACACATGTTGTAGAGAGATTAAGTAAGCTGTCTGAGGCCTCACGGGTAAAAATAGGTGGAGGTGGGCTTTGAAGTCAGGAACTCCACTCCAGAGCCCCACTCTTAATCACGCTGTTCAACCACTTTGTAGATCATATATTTCCAAAGGAAATTGTTCAAATTTCTGAAGTAAAAACAAAAGCCTAAAAATAAAAGTTTTCTTGGTCTATATCATCTCTTAAAGTGTGGTTCTTAGACTTCCTACATCTGAATCATCTGAGGTGCTTATTAAAAATGCAGTTTCTGAGGATGTGGAGTAAAGGGAACACTAGTATGCTGTTGGTGGGGATGTAAGTTGGGGCAGCCACTATGGAAAACTGTATGTAGGTTCCTCAGAAAACTAAAAATGCAACTACCATATGATCCAGCAATTCTGCTCCTGAGTATATATCTGAAGAAAACAAAAACACTAATTTGGAAAGATACATGCATCCGTGTTCATAGCAGCACTGTTTACAATAGCCAAGATATGGAAGCAACCTAAGTGTCCACAGACAGATGAATGAATGATGAAAATGTGATTGATACATGTGTGCACACACACACACACACACACACGAATATTAGTCATAAACAAGAATGAAATTCTGCCGTTTGCAAGAACATGGATAGATCTAAAGGGTAGTATGCTTAGTGAAATAAATCAGACAGAAAAAGACAAATGCTCTGCACTATCACTTACATGTGGAACCTGAAAAATAAAACAAATGACTATAACAAAACAGAAACAGACTCAGATATGGAGAACAAATTAGTTGTTACCAGTGGGCAAGATAGGGGAAGGGGATTAGGAGATAAATATTACTTTGTAACACATGAAAGGATGCTCAACATCACTAATCATTAGAGAAATGCAAATCAAAACTACAATGAGGTATCACCTCACACCAGTCAGAATGGCCATCATTATAAACAACCAATGCTGGAGAGGGTGTGGAGAAGAGGGAACCCTCCTGCACTGCTGGTGGGAATGTAAATTGATACAACTACTATGGAGAACAGTATGGAGGTTCCTTATAAAACTAAAAATAGAACTACCATACGACCCAGCAATCCCACTACTGGGCATATACCCTGAGAAAACCATAATTCAAAAAGAGTCATGTACCACAATGTTCATTGCAGTACTATTTACAATAGCCAGGACGTGGAAGCAACCTAAGTGTCCATCAACAGATGAATGGTTAAAGAAGATGTGGCTCATATATACAATGGAATATTACTCAGCCATAAAAAGAAACAAAATTGAGTCATTTGTAGTGAGGTAGATGGACCTAGAGTCTGTCATATAGAGTGAAGTAAGTCAGAAAGAGAAAAACAAATACCATATGCTAACACATATATATGGAATCTTAAAAAATAGAAGAAGAACCTAGGGGCAGGACAGGAATAAAGACGCAGACGTAGAGGGTGGACTTAAGGACATGGGAGGGGGAAGGGTAAGGTGGGACAAAGTGAGAGAGTGGCATGGACATATATACACTACCAAACGTAAAATAGATAGCTAGTGGGAAGCAGCTGCATAGCACAGGGAGATCAGCTCGGTGCTTTGTGACCACCTAGAGGGGTGGGATAGGGAGGGTGGGAGGGAGATGCAAGAGGGAGGAGATATGGGGATATATGTATACGTATAGCTGATTCACTTTTTTATACAGCAGAAATGAACACAAAAATGTAAAGCAATTATACTCCAATAGTTTAAAAAAATTACTTTGTATAAAATAAATAAGCAACAAGGATATATTATTGTACAGCACAGGGAAATATAGCCATTATTTCATAATAACTTTAAATGGAGTATAAGCTATAAAAACATTGAATCACTATGTTGTACACCTGAACCTTATATAATATTCACTTTTTAAAAATACCTTTTTCAGAGACCACTCCCAGACCTATTGCACTAGAATCTCAGGTATGAGTGGAAACTGTTATTTAGAAAATATACTCCTTAGGTGATTCTTCTTTTTTTGAGCTTAATTGAGGTATGATGGACAAATAAAAATTGGTTATATTTGGGCTGTGATTTTTAAAAGGTATGCAACATGATTTAATGTAACTGTATACACTGTGAAATGATTACTAATCAAATTACTAATTGATCAAATTACTAATTGATTACTAATCAGTTTAATTAATGCATCCATCACCTCACATAGTTACTTTTGTGTGTGTGGGTGTGGTGAGAGCATATATGATTTAGTGTCTTAGCACGGTAGATGATTCTCGAGCCCGGTGACGTTTAAGAACCACTGGCCTGGATCAACGTTTGTGGGTCATCACTGTTGGGGGTGAGGGTGGGTAGAACACTTGGGAGCCACTGAACCAAAGCTGTTTGCTTTAGAATCAGATGTTGGGTGCTGCCTAGGGTGGAATGTTCAGTCTTGTGACTAATGGGTGGTCTGAACAAGGCACAGCTTCTGCCCAGGAACAACTGGCTGTTGTCTGTCAGGGAGGGAAGCCAGCAAACTGACAGTACAAGTTTGCCCTCAGGGCCCAGATCTCAGTTTCCCTCGGTGGGTTCCCGCTTGTTGCTAGCAGGGCTAGCACTGGCCTGGAACTTTGAAGTTTTCCTTTTCAATATCCAAATACCAGGGAGGCTTCGTGTCACTGCACACACCGTCTCCGGCACGATGGCAGAGTCAGGGAGCAGACTGTTTGGAATGCAGTCTGGCCCCACTGGGGATTTGCATTGGGCTAGAACTTGCAGACTCATAAGAGTTCATCCTGGTGTCTTTTACAGATGGGCAAAGAAAAGGAGGCCAAGAGGCTAACCCAGAAGCGTTGGGGATTTGTAGATTGGAAGAAGTCCATGGTGATTCTTTAAGGAATTGAAAAAATTTTAGTGAGGCTTATTGAAGTATAATTTATATGCAGTAAATTTCACTTTTCTTGAGTGTATGGTTCGATGAGTTTTAGAAGCTATACTCAACATCATACCACCAATGCCAGTTCTGAGTTTTGACTAATGTATACAATCAGGTAACCAACATCAAATAAGATATAGAACATTTCCATCTCTCCCAAAAGTGCCCTTGTAACCCTTTGCAGCCAATCCCACCCCCTTTCTCCCAGCCCCTGACTACCGCTGATTTGATATGTCTGTATTCCAGAGTATCACATAAATTGAATCTTACAATATGCACTCTTTTGTTGTTGTATATGTCAGTAGTTCTTTCCTATTTATTACTAAGTAGCATCCCATGGTATGGGTTACCACAATTTATTTATCCATTCACCAGATGATGGGCATTGGGATTATTTTCACTTTGGGGCAGAAACTGAGATTTAAATGAGCACTAATTCAGCAAGTATTTATTGAACATGCATATAAGTAGACTCTGAAAACTGAAATTATTTATGTTTGCAGCCTCTGGTAAAAAAAAAAAAACATCATCACACTGGAAATTCTAACACCTAAAGAAGAAGGAGCTTCATTTGTGGCCCTGGAAACAAATGGGAAGGAAGAGAATGCCATTAAATGGTGTTGGCATGACTAGAAGAGCATTTTATGCCCTTTGAAAACCCTGAGATGATATTACCACTCTGAGACACATGAGGGCGCTCTAACCAACAAGCATTAAAAACACTTTTTTTTCATTCTAACAAAGGTTGTTTGTTTTTTAATTTATTGGAACGCTTTGTTGAAAACCTTGGTGAATTCCCACTCCCACCCTTGGTCTCGTTGGCCACTCTTGGGTGATAGAAAAGAATCTGGCATCAAGTGAATCCGTCTTTGACTAGTCCTCAGGGGTTTATTGTACTCAACCACCGTTTAATGGTGAGGCTCCAGTCGGCTTCCCTACTTAAACTCACAAGAAGAGGCTTCCAAAGAAACCCTAGTGTAGAATACCTCGTGAATCACAAAGGGAACCGAGATCGGCCCTAAAGTTCTCTTTTAAACTATTGTTGTTTTCGGACCTTCCCGGAACAGAGCACACAAGTGTTAAAGATAATTCCTGGGCAATATTTTACAGAGACTTGTGAGGTGCTTCTTTCACCTGGTCAACAGTTTGGCTGGTTGAGAGTTGCTCATTCCTGTCAGAGGAACCATGGTGATCCGCACAGAGGAAAGCTATCTTTACAGCAAAGCAGTGGGGAGACAGGACAGGGTTACCGGTTTTGGCTTCTGAGTGGCTGTTCAAAACAAAGACCAAAATGGTTCTGGATACATTTAAAATTTTTTGAAAATCACTGACTCATTTGTTACAGGGGAACCAAGTACAAAATAAAAGACACTTTATAAAAATTGCATTAGAATGCTCTGATGGGACTCTAAATGAATTTAGTGCTGGGGATGCATGATTTTCTTGCAAGGTCTGGGAATTCTTAGGGATCGCTCTCTTAGGGGAAGAGCTGGATTCCATCATTTGCAAAAATGTCTCCACAAGGACTTTCTACAAAGAACAGCATAAAATGCTCACTTGAAGAAAGAAGTCTTTTACCCAGTCAAACCTACCCAACATAAAATATGATTGTCTCAAGCAGAAAATTACCTCTGGCTGTTATATCCAAATTATATAACAGCATGGCCTTAAAACCGGGAAGAAGATAGTAAAGAGATGATTTTAGGGACAGGGTGTGGCCCTGGCCTGAATTCATGGATGCTTGGCGCCAGTCAGGAGGGCCGCCCCAGGGTCCTCTGTCTCCACATATGGGTAAAATCCTGAACCACTCAAGGTGCCCAGACCTGGGCACCTTTATATGGTCCCACTGTAGATCTTCTCAGTCACCCCCTTCAAAAGGCATTCTCCCATTCTATCTTTACCTTAAACCTTGGATCCAAAGCTCATCATCATCATTAATATTTGTCGTTGGGCTCCTCTCAGCTATGATCTGACCTCCCCACCCTGATAATCCACCTTCAGACTACTGTGGGAAGAATCTTCCTAATCAACAAAGCCCTTGGCCTCTTCTGCCCCTGCATCTCCCTCAGGAACGTCCTCCGCTCCCACGAGGGCTCGCAAAGAAAATGCAGCCTACCCCAACAATCTGGTACCTTCTCATATCAGAGTTGTGTTAAGAATGCCAGGAATGTCAAGTGGCCATCACATTAGCTAACCATCAATTTGGGGTGGATTTACCTAAAAGGTGACGCGCACTCCATTCTATTATAAATCCCTACACTCTTCATCCAGGGGAGAAAGGTGACTTCAAGAGCATGTTCTGTACATCAGCAATCGTCTTCTTACAAGTGACATGCAGAAAGAGAACAATGTGAGAGGAAAGGTGTTCTGTTTATGGAGAGAAAATGCTATCTTTTAGCATTTCAGTTATGTCCCCAGCAAGCAATAGAGTCAAGGGCCAAGCTGACCATCATAACTCCAAGTTTCTCAAGAGAAATGGAAAGGAGGAAGAGGAAATCCAAAGAGTTGGTGACCTGAGTTGGTGATCAAGTTCTGCAAAAGATGAATGAGGAAAAGCAAAGTGCCTCAAAATAGATCTGTTAACATTTTCTTTGAAGAATGGAAGGGGGAGTTTCCTACATGCAGTTCAGAATAACTTAGAGACAAATTGTATTTTAAACAAGTTTTCTGATTAGACAGTGTAGTGTTTATAAGTGTAGATTCTGGATCTGTCTATCTGGATGAAATTCTTCCCCTGCCCTTTAATCTCCATAAGCCTTAGTTTCCCCATATGTAAGATGGGGGTAACACAATTGTCTACCTTAAAGCATTGCCATTAGAATTAAATACAATAGTCCATTTATACCATCAAGCACTGTGCTGGAAATGAGAAGGGGGATAGGAGATGAAGGAGAAGAAAATAATAGAGTAAGATAAACAGGGAAGGGCCTTGTCCAGACTAAGGAAGAAACACTGCGTGAACCCATGAGTGTGATCAACACAACCCTGTGCACCTGAGGTCCCAGGAAAGCAATAACGTGAGGGAGCTTTAGTACATGGACTTTGATGTTGTGCTTGTCCATTCAGCATCTTTTGGCTTATTTCTTCATTTTCCACTGTGTCTGATTGAGTTTGCCTAACAGCCAAGTTCCAGAGAAAGTAAGTAGCGAACAAAAAGCAATTATAGGGCTTCCCTGGTGGCACAGTGGTTGAGAATCTGCCTGCCAATGCAGGGGACACTGGTTCGAGCCCTGGTCTGGGAAGATCCCACATGCCGCGGAGCAACTAGGCCTGTGAGCCACAACTACTGAGCCTGCGCGTCTGGAGCCTGTGCTCCACAACAAGAGAGGCCGCGATAGTGAGAGGCCACGATGAAGAGTGGCCCCCGCTTGCCACAACTAGAGAAAGCCCTCGCACAGAAATGAAAGACGCAATACAGCAAAAGTAAATAAATTAATTAATAAACTCCTACCCCCAACATTTAAAAAAAAGCAATTATAAATATGCATAGAAGTAAATCCACAAACTAAAGGGATGTTAGCGGTACTTTAGGTCAACCCTCTGAGGTTGGAGAGTTTAAGTGGTCTGCTCAACTCACTGGCAGCCACGGAGTAGCCAAGCCAGGACTAGACGCTGAAGGATCTCCCTAGTACATTAGACTGCAAGAGAGATGGAGATAATAATAATAATGTTACCTTATTTCATATCATTTGTCCAACGAAAAATGAAACAGAAACTTTTGTACAGACATCTTTTGAAGTTCAATTCACAATAGGCCTTACACTTTAAATGGGTCACTCTCCATCACCATGGTGATTCTTCCAAGTTTTCCTGGAATCATCACTGTTTTCTAATGAGAGCACTCCCCAGAACTTGCAGCTCTACCAAATGGATAAATATTTCCTAGTAGAAAATACTTAGATCCTTAAGCAACTTAGTCAGCAACTGCTTTTCCTTCTCTACTTCTCAGGGAAACAGTCTAGAGAATACTCCTACATTTGCTTTAGGTGTCATAGAGTTCTTTAAAAAAAAAATGTCTTGATTCTACTGATGGCAAGGCTACTTCCCTGGGTGTTGTGTGGTTTATATATTGAAAAAACAGCCACCTTCTTGCCTTCTATCTTTCTAACCAAGCAGTAAGTATATAACAATTTAAAAGCCTTGTGACAGCATGGCAGCTCCTCAAAAAGAGAATTACATGTGATTCAGCAGTTCCATTTCTGGGTATATATCCAAAAGAATTGAAAGCAGGATCTTGAAGAGATATCTGTACACACATGATCACAGTAGTATGTTTTACAACAGCCAAAAACTGGAAGCACCCCGTGTCTATCAATGGATGAATGGATAAATAAAATGTGATATATATAATGGAATATTATTCATCCTTAAAAAGGAAGGAAATTCTGACACAGGCTACAACATGGAGAAATCTTAAAGACGCTATGCCAGGCACAAAATGACAAATACTGTATGAGTCCACTTATATGAGGTATATAAGGAAGCCAAATTAATAAAAATGGAAGGTAGAATGGTGGTTGCCAGGGGTTGGGGGCACTAGGAAATGGGGAGTTGCTGTTTAATGGGTAGTATAGAGTTTCAGTTTTGCAAGGTGAAAAAGTTCTGGAGATTGGCTGCAGACAAAGTGAAGATACTGAACAATACTGAACTGTACACTTAAAAATGGTTAAGATGGTTATTGTTATGTGTATTTACCACAGTTAAGCTTCTTTTAATTAAAAAAAAATAATAGGAAAGAAGAGAGGGGAGAGAGGGAGGGAGGGAGAGAGAGAGAGAGATGGGAAGTGTCTAAGTTCTGTACAGTTTGTTACAAGCATACATACAGTTATTATAGTCTCATTATACTTCAGTAAAATTGTGAAGGTTCACTGGCAAAATCTCAGAGCATTAAGGCAGCGAAAAGCATTAGCCTGCTTTAAAGCAGGGTAAGTAGACAGCAAATGAAGGAAAACCAGAACCAAGTATTTACGTATTGTTCTTCTCAGTATCTCAAATTTCCACTCAGCTCATATTGATCTCCAGTCAACTTGAGATATCTGTTCTTCCAGTTTTTTCAATATTCCCAGAGTTCCTTTGCATAAAATATGATTTTGACCAAAACTTTAAAACTAGTGTGTTGATTATTTCACAGGAAAAAATTGGTTTATCTCTAAAGTGGAGAAATCCAAAATCCTAAAGTTCAAATCTTTGCACATGACACAGATAACAATTTTTTTTTTTTTTTAGCAGTACGCAGACCTCTCACTGTTGTGGCCTCTCCCGTTGCGGAGCACAGGCTCCGGACGCCCGGGCTCAGCAGCCATGGCTCACGGGCCCAGCCGCTCCGCGGCATGTGGGATCCTCCCGGACCGGGGCACGCACCCGTGTCCCCTGCATCGGCAGGCGGACTCTCAACCACTGCACCACCCGGGAAGCCCCTGATCACAAAAATTTTTATATCTGCTTTTATGGGTTGAATTTTATGTCCTCCTTCCTGGCTGAAATATGTACATGTCCTAACTAACCTCCAGTACTTCAGAAAGTAACCTTATTCAGGAATAGAGTCCTTGCAGATGTAATTAGTTAAGGTGAGGTCATACTAGAGTAAGGTGGGTGCCAATATGACTAGTGTTTTTATAAAAAGAGGAAATCTGGAAACAGGCACACACCCAGGGAGAATACCATGTGAACATGAAGGCAGAGATCTACAAGCCAAGGAATACCAGAGATTGCCAGAAGCTAGCGGAAAGGCAGAGAGCAGCTTCTTCCTCAAAGCCCCAAGAAGGAACTAACCCTGCCGATACCTTGATCTTGGACTTGTAGTTCCCAGAACCATGAGACATTAGATTTCCATTGTTTAAATAGAAACCAATAAGAAGTAAAAAATAAAAATAAAAGCCTTGGCATGAGCTTCCCTAATGCTAACATTACTCCTTTCCTTGATTCTTTGGCCTCTTAGCTCCTTCTGCTTTTTTCCAACTCTCTTCTCTCCTGTGTCCCTGTCCTTGGGAATTTTACTTACTCCATGCATCATGGAGTGTTAAAAAAAGGCTTTATTTTTATGCAATTTATTAACTTGTTTCCTGTTATTATGAAAGTAATACATAGTCACGTTTTAAGATTTACTTTCACATAATTTATAAAGAAAATAAAGTGGAAAAAAAGAGACCTCTCTCTCTTTGAGCAGAGTTTCACATCACTTCCCCAGAGGAATTTTTGTTAAAGTTGGGTAGTCCTCCAGAATTTTTGGTGCCTATACATGCATGCATATATGATTTATGCATTTGTTTTTTAAAAGAGAAAATATAATCAAATAATGTATGCTGTTCTACACTTGTTTTTCTTCAACTAACAATGTATCCTGAATAGCCTTCCGTATCAGTATATATGACTATGCCTCTTTCTGTACGGATATTCCCTAAGTTATTCAACCAATTCACCAATAAAGAATATTTCGATTATTTTCAGTTTTGTGTTATTGTAGTCAGCACTGAAATGAACATTCTTGTGTTTGTATCTTTGAGCACCTATTTCAGTATATCTACAGGATTATCGATTCTGCACCCAATTTACAATGTGGAGGCGGGGTGTGGTATTCCCCACACCACCAAGCAATTCTTTGACACCAACTGAGTGTCCCACAATTCAACTCAATTCTGACACCATCTACCCTAGAGATAGCATCAAATTCTACAGGTTAAGGGCTCAGACTTCCACTTCAGACACAATTCCAGATGCTTCTGACCTGTGCTTCTGACCGACCACTATAGATTCAGAGTTCCAATGACTCCCTCCTTGGGTTCAATTCATTTGCTAAAGCAGCTCACAGAACTCAAAGAAACATTTTACTTACTAGATTACTGGTTTATTATAAAAGGTACAACTCAGGGACAGCCAGACAGAAGAGATGCACAGGGCAAGGTATGGGGAAAGGGCACAGAGCTTCCGTGCTCTCTGAGAGTACCACTTTCCGCGAAACCGCACATATGCACCAAACAGGAAGCCCTCTGAACCCCATCCTTTTTGAGTTTTTAGGGAGGCTTCATTACAGAGGAATGAAGATTATTGTCCATTGGTGATTAAGCTCAAGGCAGGGAAAGGGAAGGGGCTGTGACTCAAAGTTCCAACCCTCTAACCATGTGGTTTGCTCCTCTGGCAACCAGACTCCATCCTTAGATGTGATACACAAGTCACCTCATTAACAGAACAAAAGACATCTTTATCTCTCTCATCACTTAGGAAATTCCAAGAGTTTTAGGAGCTGTGTGCCAGAAATGGGACGTAGACCAAATATATGTTTCTTATTATAAATCACAAGATCACGAGGATAAATTCCTACAAGTAGAATTACTGGGTCAAAGGGGGTATGCATTTTACACTTCCATAAATGTTCTCCATGGACTTTAGCATCAGACAAAGCTGGGATTGAATCTGTGCTCTGTCACTAACTGTGTTACTTCAAACAAGTTACTTTATTCATTCTCAACCTCAACTTCCATGACTATAAAATGGATATAATTTAAAGTCTATCTCAGAGTTGTTCATGGATGAAACAATATGTTTGGTTCATATGGTTAGCAGTTAGTTCACATATACGCATCCCATTCTCTCTCCTTTATTGTCTCTCTCCTAACTCCTCCACGGGTTTTTGCAAAGATCTCATTTCATTTCATGTCAACAAATAGCACATCTGATATATGCAAGATTTGACAAATGCTAAGGGGACTCTAAGTTTTGTTTGTTTGTTTGTTTGTCTTAAGGCACAGTCCTTTTTGGAGCTTACAATATTATACGAGAAAAACAACTCTCACCTGCTAGTATGTGGTAAGCTCTTACTTAATATTGTTGGAATGAATGAGTAAAGGAAGAGAGGAATGTTACTGGATGAGTAACAACACCCAATCTGGAACTGAGTTCAGTGGAGGTCCTAGTATCCTGGAGTGCAGTGTGGAGTTGGGAGTGATGGAGATGAGGCTTCTTAAAACTTTTCCTCTGAATTCCATGTAATGAATGCAAAGGGGAGCATTGGGCCTGAAGGTCAAAGCATTTTTTTTTTTTTAAAGCAGAGGCAATGTTTTATTTACTTTTTTTTTGGCTGTGTCGGGTCTTGGTTGCAGCGCACCGGCTTCTCTCTAGCTGTGGCACGCAGGCTCCAGAGTGTGTGGGCTCTCTAGTTGTGGCACGTGGGCTTGGTTGCCCAGAGGCATGTGAGATCTTAGTTCCCCGACCAGGGATCGAACTGGTGTCCCCTGCATTGCAAGACAGGTACTCAACCACTGGACCACCAGGGAAGTCCTCGGTCAAAGCAATTTGGCTAGAAAATTATTTGAAGTCTTGTGTTTTATCTTGACACTTCACATAAAATTTGTATTCTACTCCATAACCTATTGTTTGCTTTCATATACATGGCATCCTTCTCCTCAACCCTGGAGACACTCCAGCAAGATGTACCATATTTATCAGATGACTCAGGTTCCTCCTGACATGTCGTCAGGGGTGTGCATACCTGAGTTTGAGAAGCATAACAATAAGATAGATGCTCTCACTTCATGCTTCATCAACTATCTCCCCATCTCTCTACCCTACATACCCATCTCATACCCTCATCAGCCTCATTTCTCCCAAATTTCAGCTGAAATTCTCCCCTATCCCTGCTGTCTCTTCAATCCTGATTTTGTTTTTCTAACTAATCTAAATTTTATGTTGAAACTCCACTACTCAAAAAATATTTAAGAAAAATAGCTCAACTGCAAAAGTCCTCCAATATCATTTGAGGTCATTAAAGTCTCGCGGGACAGGCTTCATTTATCCACATTGCTTTGGCTTTTGGTCTGTCTCATCCTTGTCATCTATGACAATAGACTCTTAGAGGAATGTAGCTTGTTTCATTTAAATCTTGACAAACACTCAAACTAATGTTGTGGTCAATTAATGTTGATCTCGTTCTGAGCTCTCTCCTCTGTGTTTGAAGGACACTGTAAATGGCACATATGTTTTGAATTGCTTCTCCAGAGCTCAGGGTGACTCTGATCTGTCCGCCTCTTCTCCATTCCCACTGCCTGCGCCCTGGGTCAAGCCCTCATCATCTCTCACCTCGATTATTGCTCTAGCTCCCGCGTGGAACTTCTTTCTTATCTTTCCACCCCACCCTCCTCCAAGCTGCTAGAGTGATTTTTCTAACACAGAGGTCAGCCCAAGCCATTCTCCTGCTTAAAACTTAGGTGGCAATGATCCATAACTACATACAATGACATCATGTTTCACTTAACATGAGTGAAAGAGCCAGACACAAAAGAGTACATATGGTAAATAAAGCACAAAACCCAGCAAAACCAATCTATGGTGTCAGAGGTCACAGTAGTGGCCAACAGGTATGTGAAAAGGTGTTCAACATCACTAATCTTGAGGGAAATGCAAATCAAAAGCACAATGAGATATCACCTCACACCTGTTAGGATGGCTATTTCTTTAAAAAGCCCCAAAAGATAAGTATTGGTGAGGATGTGGAGATAAGAGAACCTTCATACACTATTGGTGGGAATGTAAATTGGTGCAGCCGCTATGGAAAACAGTATGGCGCTTCCTCAGAACATTAAAAATAGAATTATTGTATGACACTGCAATCCCACTTTTGGGTATCTATCCAAAGGAATTGAAATCAGGATCCCAAAGAGTTCCTGCACTCCCATGTTCATTTTGTAGCATTATTCTCTACAGCTAAGATAGGGAAACAACCTAAGTGTCTGTCGACAGGTGAATGGATAAAGAAAGCGTGATACATACACACAATGGAATATTACCAACCTTTAAAAAAAAAAGGAAATCTTGCCTCTTGCGACAACATGGATAGACCTGGAGAACATTAGCTAAACTAAATAAGCCAGACACAGAAAGACAAATACTGCATGACCTCACTTATACGTGGAAGCTAAAATCGTGAAGCTCATAGAAGCATAGAGTAGAATGGTGATTGCTAGAGAAAGGTGAAACGGGGAGGTGATAGTCAAAGGGTACAAAGTTTCAGTTCTGCAAGATTAAATAAGTTCTAGATATCTACTATATAATATAGTTCTTATAGCTAACAATACTGTACTGTACACTTGAAATTTGCTAAGAGAGTATGTCTTATGTTAAACTTTCTTACAACACACACAATGATAATTATAATAAATGGGGTGGGAGGAAGATTTGGGAGGTGATGGATATGCTTATGGCTTTGATGGTGGTGATGGATTCATAGTGTATATTTATCTCCAAACTCATTGAGTTGTATACATTAAATATGTATAGCTTTTTACATGTCATCATACCTCAATAAAGTGAGGAGCAATTGTTGGGATTGGTAGGGATCATGAAAGGGGCTTTTGGGATGTTGTTAATGTCCTATCTCATGATTGGGGTGCTAGTAAAATAGATGTGTTCACTTTGTGAAAATCTATCAAGCTGTATACTTATGTTTTAGGCACACTTCTCTATGTCTTTTCCTTCAACAAAAAGTAAAAACAAACAGCCAGCATTGGTTGCTTCCCCTTAGCATGACACACAGTCTTTCATGTATCTCCCACTTGTCCCCCTCCTCCCCCACCCCCAACTATCTTCCCCAGGATCCCGCCACACCAGATGACTCAATGTTCTCCAAACAGAATGCTTCCTATATTTTTCCTGATGCTGCTCCCTCTGACAGGAAGCCCTTTAGTTGAAAGTCGACTTATCCTTTGAGGTTCCACTCAAATATCACCTCCTCCATGAGATTTGTTTCTGACCACCCTTGGCAAAACTAATGGTTCCCTTCTCTGTGTTTTCACAGTACTTTGTAATTCCTTTCCTACAGCTGCAGTGACCATACTTTCAATGTACAAATACAGGATTCTTGGTTTCAAAAGTATGAATTATACTTAAGAGATCAATAGAACACTGGGATCAGGAAAGGCTTAGAACGTCTAGGATGTGTATGAAACTCGTATTATAGTAATTTCTCTGGATTTGTGTCTCCACCTAGACCAGAGGTTCTTAATCTTTTCTGTGCCATGAATCCCTTTGGCAGACTGGTGAAGCCTATGGACCCCTCTTTTTAAAAGTAAATGTTTACCAAAGTACAACAACTATAAATAAGTGCTATAGATGGATAGCTCAATTCATTTGTGTAAAGTGAACACGTTGACATTGCTAACATCTGGATCAATAAATAATACAAAAGTCCCATACCCATTCCAGCCACCACCCCACAAAAGGGTAAACACTATATTGATGTCTAACTCCTGAGATTAGTTAGCCTGTTTTTAAACCTCTTATGAATTGAATCATACAGTGTGCTCCGTTTTACATCTGGCTTCTTTTTCTCAATCTATGTTTGTGAGATTCACCCATATTGCTGAATGTAGCAATTGTTCATTCAGTCTCATTGCTGGGTGGTATTTCATTGTATGATATACCACCACTGATTTATCCATTCTTCTATTGATGAAGATGTAGTTTTGTTCTGCTTTTCATTGTGATTAATAGTGCTTTTATGGACAGCCTCATACATTTACCATGTCCTCATACATGGTAAATGTACGTTATGTATGCATTTCAAAACAATGTTTTTAAACGCATAAAATACAATACATAGGACCACAAAATAAATAAACTAATATATAGTTTTCAAATTATAAAATTTTAGATATAGCTATGTTATGTTTCTTTATTAACACAATTCCCAGAGGCAGCAGTGGGTCTAATAACTATTCTAATTTTGAAGTAATGATGCACTAAATAAAATTTCTGCAAAACTACAATGTGCTATGACAATGTCTGTGATTTCTGTGGGTGACAAAGTCACACATATTGTGAATTCCTCTGTGATTTGTTGTATAAATTCATAATTAAAAGAATGTTAAATTTCAGTTAAGAGGTTAGTGAAAAATAGATATGTGATTTTTTTTTTCCCATCCAAGTTCAGGAAGTCCCTGAATTCACCTCTGATCTAAACTTAACCCTCTTAAAAGCAAGGATCATATCCTAATCATATTAAAAATTCAGAATCTGACACAAAACTTGGCACACCCTAGGTGCTTAATAAATATTTTTTTAAATGACAGTAGTAAATTTTGATTGTGTGTATAATACGTGCCAGGTACTGTGCTAGGCCCTTTAAATGCTCTTCTAAACATCCTCACAACAACATTTTGATAACTACCCCATCTATTTTATAGATGAGGAATGGAGGCTTGGCAAGATTTGACAAGATTGGCAATTTGACAAGATTCTATAACCAGTGTCAGGCCAGGAATTCAATCCCAAGTATTTCTGACTCCAAAGCCGCCAGCTGACTGCTAACTACAATATTTTACTGCTGACAATTGAATGAAGAGATATATGAATAACTGAATGAACAAATTGATGACTAACCAATCACACACACCCTCTAGTTCCCTAACCGTTACAACTAGTGGAATAGTTTCAAGATGCAACCAGCTGGAGTTAGCGATGAAGTCTGATTTAGTGAAGAGTATTTTTTGTGTGTGAGGCAATTTGGTCCCTTGGGAAAAAACTCAAACCTAAGTGTTCATTAACATCGTTCTTTAATCAACTGAGCTCTCATCTAGCAAATGGTAGTTGACGGATGTTTCCAGTGCTGAACTTGAGAAGGCGAGCTCCTGGGCCACAGAGCTTTATTCATAGTAACCAGCCCTTAACCCCAAGTGTACACATCAGGTTGTGGAAAGTTATATGATGACCAAATCTCACTTCCTTTCAAGGAAGACACTTGCACTCTAGTTAAAATTTTGGCCGTCTCTGAGGTCCAAAGAAAGCAGTGGAAAAGTGTGAAGAAATCCTGGGATGTCAGGGGTTCCAGATTTCCCCCTTGACTTGAGGATTTGGATAGGAGGGTATATTTCTAGGGAGTTAAACAGTATGATTTTTCAATTCTGAGACTCTTTTCATCCAAAAGAAACAGATTAACTTTATCCATTTCCCTTGAAAAGGTATTCTCCGAGTGAGGACTCCTGAAACTTAGGAAAAGGTAACTAAGAGCTTAAATATGTGTTTCTGAATTCAGCTATTCTCATGTCATTGTTTTTCAAAATGATACAAATAATATTTACATATGTAAAAACATTCAAATATATAACATTTAAATTAAAAAATCAAAGTGTCCCTCACCCTCCTAATCCCACTTCTCAGAAGTAAATACCTACGTTAACATTAACCGTTTCATGTACACATTCTAAACCTTTTTCTAAAACATATATTTATACCTATTTGCACATGCAACTATATGTGCCTTCACATATGTATGTATGTATGTACACAAATATGACATTACTCTCAGCATGTTATTCTACAACCTACTTTTTCCTTTAACAATATATCATGGGCACCATGCCAGGTTAGTATATCAAGGTCAACATCATGCTTCACCAGGGCTGCATAGTATTGTTTTATGGATCCATTAAAATTGTTTTTGCTGTTCCCCTATGTAAAGATTTGGATTGTTGTTTCTTTTGTTTGCTATTGGAAACCACATGGCAGTGAATATCCTTGTAATTATCTCATTCAAATGCTCATACAAGGATTTCTGTAGGGTAGTGTCTTTTAAGTGGATTTACTTAATCAAAGAGTCATATGTTTTAATTTTTGACGGTTATGACCAAATTTAAGAGGACACTTTGAAGCTTCTGCTCCTAAGGAAACTCTCTATGAGGTTTTGACTGACTGTGGGATCCACAGCTCTGGGTTAACTCACAGAATTCCTTTCACCCCAGTAAAGTGAACATGCTCTCTATATTGCCACAATCTCTCCTCCCGGTGCACATTTAAGCAGCTATGCTTTGTTTCAGAAGCAAATGATTTCTTTACAGCAAAACTCAGAAGCCGCTCATGTTTCAGAGTGAAGATTAAACTCCGCCTCTACTGTGGATTTTTTCCCTAAATGGTTAGCATACACTCACCTACAATTTCATTAAGTCTGCATTCAAGCTCCTTTCTCCTTTTCTAATTGTACAAGGAGCAGAAGATTTATTGGGAAGGGAAATGCATTGAAATATATAGGAAGTAGTTATTTATTTAGGACTGGAACAAGAGGAAAATCTAACAAATCTCAGAACAAACCATTGTAACAAGGACATGCCATAAACTCCTCAGGCCTCAATAGATATTGATTTTATTATATTCTAAGAAGAAGAATCCTCTTAATGGTCTTTTTATTAAGTACTCTCTATGTGAAGCCTTTTACATAAATTATTTCTAATTGTCCCAACAAATTTGCAGGGTGGGTTGCAGTTTCTCCATTAGACACATAAGGAAACTGAGCCTCATAGAACTGATGCAATGGTCAAGATTTCACAGCTAGGTAAGTGCTTGAGTTGGGATCCAGACTCAGGCTCATCCAATTCTCTTTCCACTGTATTGTATTATCTCTGTTGCCATCCAAGTTGCCAACTCAGAACTTCATAGGAAAGAACCATGGCCAAGGAATGGAGGTCCTGACGTACCTCCTGAGGTACACAGAACTTAGCTCAGTTTAAGGAGAATAAAGAGATTATGAGCGCCCTTTCATGGGAGGTTGGGTGATTGGTTTTCTGTCAAAAATACTGTAGACAAAATCCTTGCAGTGGATCAGAGCCTGGATCAAATGACCTCTGAGTCCGTTTCCAAGTCTACAAATGTATAATTTGATTCCCACACCCATTTCACAGATCAGAAAACAGAAGCTGAGAATCCTTAAGTAACCTGCTCAAGTTCACAACTAACTAGTGTGGAACCCAAGCATCATGGTGACTCTTCCACTGACCTTTCCATTGAACACACATACTTCCATGACTGTAGCCTTTCTAGCACTCAGCTACATAATTTTGAATCCCTTTTACAGACATATTTTGTTGTATTGCACTTTGCTGATACCGCAATTTTTTTTTTTTTACAAATAGCAGGTTTGTGACAACCCTGCGTCTAGCAAGCCTATTGATGACATCTTTCCAACAATATTTGTTCATTTATGTCTCTGTGTCACATTTTGGTAATTCTCACAATATTTCAAGCATTTTCATTATTATTATATATGTTATAGTGACGTGTGATCAGTGATCTTTGATGTTACTATTGCAAAAAGATTACTACTGACAAGGCTCAGATGATGGTTGGCATCTTTTTAGCAATAAAGTATTTTTAAATTAAGGTATGTACCTTTTTTTAGACATAATGCTATTGCACACTTAATGGACTGGGGTATAATGTAAACACACTTTTATATGCACTGGGAAACCAAAAAATTCACGTGACTTTCTTTATTGTGATATTAGCTTTATCTTGGTGGTCTGGAACAGAAGTCATGATATCTCCGAGATATGTCTGCACTCCTTTGTTTGTGCCTTTAGCTCACCTAGGTTCCACCTTGATACCCCACAACAAATACATGATTAGAGGCAGGGAGTCATGCCTTTGTTTCGCCCTCCCATCTCTTCCTTTCTTTCCCTCCTCCTGTCTCTTCCAAGAGCAAAGTCACCAAGGGCAGGACCATTTGGTGTCACCCTACATTCTCTCTCTTTTTTTTTTAACGCCTTGGATTCCTAATCCAGTAATAAGAGTATTAATGTTGTATGTAAAGAAAGTAATGGCATGAGAGAAGAGGAGCTGGCATACTCCCAGAAAAAACAAAAGCCAAGCCCAACTAGAGGTACATCCTGTAAAAACTCTGTCAGTCTTTTAGACAGCAGTCAGGATTGGATCAATTCTACAACTCATTTCAAGGAAAAGAAAAAAGAGTAAGAAGAGTCTTCAAGAAACTACCCACCTTCTGGGCTGAAGCACGCTGTGCCATGGCCAGACTGCAGGGAGACCGGCTCAGAAAATCTACGCTGTATCTGCAGAGCCTCTGAATGTTCGAGAATAAGTTGTTTAATGTATGTGTCACCCTCACTCTGTACCCAGGTGAGTACAGATGCAAGTCCCAGGCTGGTCTCTCAATTATCTCTCTGGCAAAGAAGTAAAACCCACCTATCAGAAAAAGAACCCACTTTTCTGTGAGAGATCACCACCCATTCCTCCATCCCAAATCCACTGTAACAGCTTATAAACGCTTCAACAGAATCTGAAAATCAAAGGCCTTGCTCATGCATTTGGAGACTTGACTTGGTTTAGATCTCTAAATTCTTGCTATTTTACTTACTGTAAAATCTGGGTAAGTAAATTTCTGTCAAGGCTGCTGGAAAGGCTCACCATTTAGTTAACAATTAATATCCAAGTAATTTGGCATCTGGAAAGCCTAATTATTTTGGTTACCTAGTTCACATAGTTTTCAAAATGTAGTTTTAAACATTCAAAGTGAGGGTTAGAAGGGCCTCAAGTACAGGTGGAAGGAAAGACCAGGTGTTATTTCACTAATTGGCTAAGCAGTGTTGGGAGGCAGTAAGAGAAGGGGCTGAGAACCCAGATTTTGTAGTCATTTTACTGCCTGGATTTAAAACCCAACCTCTGCCATTTACCAGCTCTTTGATCTTGGGCAAATTACTTAATTTCTCAGTGCTTCAGTTCCCTTGTTTGTAACAGGAATAATAGGTTAATACCTTATGGGGCTGTTGTAAAGATTACATGAGATACCTATATTATAAAGCACTTTGAATAGTACCTGGAATATAGTAAGTGTTCAGCAAATGCTTGTAACACTATTTTATGCTTTAATAATGAGAGTGGTGATCCACCCCTCTCATCTGAAAGGAAAATGACCATGCAGACTCTGTACAGATTTATAGCCAAATATTGTTATGGCTAGTTTTCACAAATAGCAACCACTGTTAAAAATTAAAATGTTTGGGGCTTCCCTGGTGGCGCAGTGGTTGAGAGTCCGCCTGCCGATGCAGGGGACACGGGCTCGTGTCCCGGTCCGGGAAGATCCCACATGCCGCGGAGCGGCTGGGCCCGTGAGCCATGGCCGCTGAGCCTGCGCGTCCGGAGCCTGTGCTCCGCAACGGGAGAGGCCACAACAGTGAGAGGCCCGCGTACCGCAAAAAAAAAAAAAAAATTAAAATGTTTAAATTAATGAGACTGTTTTTTACATTTGACCTCCACTAACACTGCGTATAATCTGCAAGTGATTAGATGTCATTTTTATCACTCCTGTTAAACTATAACGTGTTCCTTATCCTCCGTGGATGTGGTTCACACTCAGCACGCTCTTGGCTTTGTTCAGCATCCTGTCTGCTGTGGCTTAATCCCAGCAATCACTAAGAATGAGGGTGTGAGAAACTTGTTCAAGAAAATATTGCTTACAACACATGAATTATTAATTTCTTAAGAGTCTTAAAGAGTTACAGGTCTTTTTTTAAATGGGGGGAGGGGAGAGGTCAACGAATGACTAGGATTTAACAGAAATGATTAAAAGGACAGGATGTTCTTTTTTTCCCCCTAGGGGCCACAGAAGGAAATGAGAACTAAATTTAATATTATGAGTTCTCATGTTCATAAATTGATGTGTTAGGTTTATGTGTCCCAGTAATTATGCCCTGCTTTGGAAAGGTTTACTCTGAAAGTTTAGTCTGAAGATAGAAATTCAGAAGCTGGGAGAGCTGAGTAGGAACTATGAAATAAAAGTGTTGAGAGTTTCAAGCAAGCTATTTATCTCATGTGTAAATTCAGGGCAAATTTGTAAAGTGGGATTTACGTGTCATGTCCCAGCCATCCTTTTCTTTCGTACCTCAGTGGTGGAACCAATGTCAAGCCACGGAGCCCTTTCCCTCTCATCTGCCTGTTCAGTCTCTGCTATAAGACGTTTACACTTTAATGAAAACTTAGGTCAATGTATTACTGCTTTCAGGAAGGGTTTGTTTTGAAAGTTTTACCTCGAATGACAGATTGCAAGGTTTGTAATTGCTGTGTCATAGATTATATTGCAAGCAACTGAGACCAGTCTAATTAACTTACACAAAAGGAATTTATTGGAAGAATAAGGCTCATGGCTCATAAAATTGAAGGTAAAGCTGAAGAATCAGGTCTTGGAAAGGACAGGAGCCAAGTCAAGCAAGATCTTTGCAGCAGCATCTAATCACATTCTCCTCAGGGACCTCATTCAAAATGAACTCATCTCCTTAAGTTTTTGTGTCATTCTATTCGTTATTTAAATGCTAGGGAGAGAACATTTGGTTGGTCCAGCTTGAGGCCAACCCCTCGCTCAGGGAAAGGGAAGGGTCTCACTGCAAGAATGGGATGAAAAAAGGTTCCACAAAGGAATACTGAGGCACTCTTAGCGGAAAAGGGAACAGATGCTGTGCAGACAAAAACATACATTTACTATAATCACCAAGTAAAGGCATTTCACATACCTGTCAATGGGTGCGGGACACACTTTGGAGATGTGGAAGAAGAGGAGGATTGTCTCCACACTCAGGTAGCCATTTTACTTCACATGAAGGAGCATCCTACGAGACCCTTTCCAATTACAGCACATAAGTCAAATGAGATGGGAGGGACCCCAGCATTCTTTCAATGGTTTTCTCTCAAAAGCTTTAAAATGAACACCTTATGATTTAACTGCACTTGAGAATACCATTGAATTCTTAAAGCCACACTTTTAAGTCTTTTGGGATGGTGCTGAAATGTGGTTTCTAAAGTAAATATTTGAATGAATACTAATATACCTCAACCACTGGTTTAGATTGTATCTCACTGCCCATCTCCTGTCCTAACTAAATATGCAGTTTCCTGAGTACAATCCCAGACCCACTAAAGCCGAGTTCTGGTGGGGAGGGCTTCAGGCAGGGGCTGATACTGAACGTTTAATAAGCTTCTCAGGTGGTTCTGATGTATGTTTGAGAACCACTGAATGGGACTCAACAAATCCCAATAGCTGTTGAGCACATACTCTGCACCGGTCAGTGTTCTGGCCTCTAGGGATCCAACAATGAACAAGATAACCAAAGTTCCTGCTCTTTCAAAGATTCTTACAGGGAGGAAATTAATGATGAACAAATAGAAAAAATAAACAAGATAATGTTAGAGTGGAACAAGCATTCTGAAGAAACAGGGTGATCTTAAGCCGAACATGACCAAACAGAAGTGTTCACTTTTACCTGTCATGCTCTTTCTTCTCGAGTCTTCTCTGTCTTAGATAACGGTGCCCTCTGCACCCAGATGCTCAGGCCAAAGGCCTAGAGGTCATTCTGGGTTGATTTCTCTCTTTCCTTCCCTTTCCTTACCCACCACATGAATCCATTCTCAAGTCATGTCAGCTCTACTCCCAAAACCTGCCCCAGGTCCATTCACTTCTCATCCCCACAGCCACCCCTGCAAAGAGACCCCATTTCCTATTGCATGGATGGCTTTGATAACTTCCTAACTGGCCTCCCAGCCCCTAACCACTTCCCTCTTGAGCCCATTCTCCACACAGCAACCAGAGCAAAATTCCAAAAATGTAAATGAGACCCTATCCCTCCTTAGCTTAAAACTTCCCAAAAGTCAAACTCTCACCCTGATCTCCCAGAACTGCATGATCCAGCCCAGCACCACCACCCCCCAGCACCCTGGCCACCTCTGGGGCGCTTTGTCCCTTGCACACAGTGTTCAACCACCATTCCCTTCTCTCAGTCTCCCAGACATACCAAGATTATTCTGCCTCATGACCTTTGAACTTGCTTTTCTCTCCAGCTGACAACTTGAGGTCATTTGGGTCTCAGCTCAAATGTCACCTCCTCAAAGAGGCCTTCTTCATCCTTCCTAACTAGTCATTGTCAATGGTATGTTTTCTTTTCTTTATAGTCCTTAGCATCTGAAATAACCTGACTTGTCAACTTGTTTACATGTTAACATCTGTGTTTTCTCAGTACAATAAAACTTCATGAGTACAAGGATTTTTGTCTGCTTTATTCATTGTTCTATCCCTAGCACCTGGTGGCTGGCACATAATAGGAGTTCAAAAAATGCTATTGCCTCAATGAATCAAAATAAGTGAGTGTATTAATGGAAAGTAACTCGAGATGGGGCTACTTAAACAGGCTATCCAATAAATGAAGGTTGAGTTTTCAGGGTCATGTTTGGGGACTACATGTATTCTAACTTTGCCCCACACAAACTTTTCATTCCAGGCAGACAGGTTTACTTGCTGTTCTGCCAACATTGTTTACACTTTCCTCTCTGCTCAGTGAAGAGACCCAAGTCGTGCTTCACCATGAGCATGGCCTGAGCAAAGTGCTGGGGGACCTGTCTCAGGAAACTCACACACATACCTTTGCTCCTGCCACCTCTGTCATCAAAGGCGCTTCTCCTCCATCTTTTCCCTGTCACAGTTCTGCCCTTCATACTCCCTGTTTTCTCCAGCAGGAATTGATCTCTCTCTTCCCTGACTTCTTTTGGATTCTTTGAGTACACTATTTACCTTGATTCTGGAATACGTATCAAATATGTGCCTTGGGCAAGTTATTTAACCTCTCTGAGCCTCAGTTTCCTCATTTAAAAAATATGGTTAATGGTACTAATTTAGCAGGATAGATAAGATGACTAAATATATATATACATATAAAACACCAAGCACAATACTTGGCACATGATCGCTCATTAAATGGTAGCTATAACAATTATGATTTCTTCTTATTTTTAATAAAACTATAATAATTATGGCAATGATTATTAAAATATAAAATAATATTATGGATAATAATTAACAATAATATAATATTGGTAATAATATTTTTGATAAAATTTATTGCTTGTTTACTCTTTGCTAGGAGCTTCACATTTATTAGCTCATATGTAGTGATTTTGCAGTCTGATTGCTTCATGCATTTGTGTTTTATTTTCCAGCTGGGTGTTTAGGGTATAGGCTAGCTATGTCTCAAGGTTTTGTTGCTGTGTTTTTTTTTTTAATAATCCTCTAAGTGCCAAACTGTGCATAGTTCATTGCAAGTGCTCAAGAACCATTTGTTGCAAATGATAAGATTATCCATAGCTCTGAAATTTAGTGACTTGCATTATGTCAGAATATAAGCTGATCTAGAAAATCTGGAAATTTTAAAACTTGGGCTTAGATATGTCACCTGCTTAAATAGTATGCTGGTGAAAGGTCTGCCGTACATCTATTCAATACTTTTGAACACCTACTATGTGCCATCCTCTGTTATAGGCAACTGGCAAAGGCTTCTAAGATAGGCAAATGATGGCATTCATTTGTCTGTATTTCTGGCAGGTTTATAAACTCCATTTCTGCAGTTGCTTTTTCCTTCTAAGAGACTGGCTCATATGTTGGAATCTAAGCCACTTAGAGACTATTCAAAACATACGGCATTATAAACAGGCTCTGGAGCCAGAATGCCTGGGTTTGAATCCCTGCTCTGCTAATTCTTTGCTCTGAGATTCTGGGCATGTTACTTATCCTCTACAATCCTCAGTTTCTTTAACCAAAAATAATAATAGTCCCTATGTTTAAGGATTATTCTTGGTATGAAATGAAATAATGAGTATAAAGTATTTAGCACTGGCATACCATAAGTGCTCAGAATATTAGCTCTCATTAAACTACTAGTTTGTATTCCTCTACCAAGCATACTAAAACACTGGACAAGAAGAAACCACCTGGAAAACCATTTTTGAACAAGGAGAGAAGGAATGAACATATACTTAAGTTCCATTATGGGCCAGGCTCTAGAGTAGAAGCTCTCCATATGTTATGATTGACATGTTGTGTGACATAATCCTCACAACAACATGGTTGAACAGGAATTATTTTATGGATGAGGATACTAGGACCGAGACAGATTAAAAATTTTGCCCAAGTTTACACTATAGAAAGGGTGGAGCCAGTGTTAGTCCTTCTCTAAACCCTTCTCACATAATAAACAAGGAGCCACCTATGTTTCTCTCATCCTGTCTCTGAGATTCTACACACAGTACGTTGTTTCTGTAGGATAGCAGTACTCAAATTTGGTGCACATAAGAATCACCTGGAATGCTTGGAAAAAACCCTCAATCTACGGCCACATCCTAAAAGATTCTAATTCAAGGATAGGGTCCAGGAACCAGAATTTCAGGAAACACACCAAGTGATTTTGTTGCAGGTAGCTCCTGATCACATTCTAGAAATAGTATCATAAGGATTAAAACACCCAGTTTTAGATCATGTCATATATATTAAAGATTAGCAGCTGAAATTTTAAGGCATGAGATGATAAGATATATAGGTAAATGATGTATTTTAGGTTTAACATAGCAATTGCATACTTTGTATTCATTTTACATTTCTCTCCACAGAAACTGGTAAGTTGATTTTTTGTGAGTTTTTATCTTACCTATGTGTGGGCCTCTAATTTGGAGTATCTTATTTATAGCAATTGTTTATTAGTTGTTTGTGTATTAGCAGTTATTTATTTAGCCATGATGATTTTAAAAGACTCACCAAATGGAAAATGAATAAATGACAAGAAATACTTTTAGGAAAAAAAGGAGGACTCTGAGGGTGATAGTTTATAAATGTTACAGAAATTTATCAGGCCTGATTACTTAAACAGTTGTATAAGGACCTGTCAGGCATTTAACTGAGGTAATTCCTTTAAAATAAACCATATAGGTCACATAGTGCTAATAAAATATGTTGATGAATCCTTGAGTATCGCGCCCCGATTATATCTCATTGGGGAGTGGAGAACTCATTGGCGTGAGTTCCATGTCAGTCCTTCCTGCTCTGTTCCCCAACTACTTTCCAGACTCGCTCGACACAAAAGGGTGATCAAAATGTATGTAGCATGGCCAAGTTTCAAAATGAATGGTTCATCTAACCCCACTGATTGAATACATGACATTAGGAAGTATTAAAAGGCTGTTGTGCTTCACTGAGTTTACTTTTCGGTCGAGAGCTTTAAAAAGGTACATTTGGGGGGAAAGGATGGAAGAGGGATCTCTATATAAATTCTTAGCTCTTCATATTGCAGATGTTATTCCCGACCCAAGGGGAAAGCCTCAAAGCTGATAAGTTGTTAAATTGGGAGCAGCAGGGTGCATGCGTGTGTGCGCGAGCGCGCGCGCGCGCGTGTGTGTGTGTGTATGTGTGCACGCACGCACACAGGGAGAGAGATTAACCTGTTTGCTTTCCGAACCAGTAAGTAGTAAAACAGGTTGTTTAGGGTAAAGTCCCTTGAACTAGATAGTTGATTTTAAATACATCTGCCTATAATAATACCTTCTATTTACAAAGTACTTTGAAAAGTTCAAAGCATTTTTTTCCTTTATTATCATTTGAACTTCATAACCACCCTATGAAGTAGGGACAGCAGGTATTATAAGACACCACAGCCACTTAAAAGATGGCTAAACTGAGGCACAAGCATGTCGAGAAACTTGTTCGAGGTCACATAACCAGTTGGTTTCCAAACTAGAACTAGAGCACCGGAATTTTGAAATTTAATCCAGTGCTTTCTTGGCAGAGAGACTGTCCCACTACTGCTTGATCTACCCAGAGTTCACGTGGAGATTTGTGGCTACAATTTAATTGGAGGATACAAATCAGGCATGCCTAAAGAGCTCTCCAGAAAGGAATTTGTTTCTCTTAGGTCATGACTGTGTTAGAAAAAGGAAGTAGAGGATGGAGTCAGTTGTTTTAGACAATCCAAATTACAAGCAAACAAAAACACTTTGTAATCAGTTTCTGGATATTTTGGGAGCTATTCATTTCATTAATTTGTGTATTCATTTTTTAAAGTATCTATTAAGTGCATTTATATAAGAGACTGTGCTCAGTACTTTGGGGAAGATACAAAGAAATGCATTTAATTTTGAGGGGTTCCTTTGAATTATAGAAACAACAGCCATTTTATTCATTGTCCATTACCACCTGGTAGATGAAATGAAATGCCTTCCTTGCAGAAGAGCAAGATAAAAACAGATGAAGAAACTGGGCAACTAATTTCCTTCAATTCTCTCCCTATAGGAGGCCTTTTTATTTATTTATTTACTTAATAATTTTATTTATTTTTTGGCTGCACTGGCTCTTTGCTGTTGCTCGCGGGCTTTCTCTAGCTGCGGCCAGCAGGCGCTACTCTTCGCTGCGGTGCGTGGGTTTCCCATTGCGGCGGCTTCTCTTGTTGCGGAGCACGGGCTCTAGGCGCACGGGCTTCAGTAGTTGTGGCACATGGGCTCAGTAGTTGTGGCTCTCTGGCTCTAGAGCGCAGGCTCAGTAGTAGTGGCTCACGGGCTTAGTTGTTCCGTGGCACGTGGGATCTTCCCAGACCAGGGGTCGAACCCGTGTCCCCTGCATTGGCAGGTGGATTCTTAACCACTGCACCACCAGGGAAGTCCCTAGGAGGCTTTTTTAAAGAAAAAATGTTGATGACAAATTGTCTTGCCAGGTATACAAAACACTAATTTTGCTATGTCATCTAATCTAAGGTAATGCCCCTTTGAAACTAGGGAGGATGGGTTTAGGTTAGTGCCAGGTTCCTAATCAGGAATACCAAACCAGGATTTAAGGAAAAATGTTAGAATCTAGCCCCAAAAGCAACTTCCAAAAAGCATCTCTGAAGGCCAGAATTAAATCTCTACAGTACTTTCCCCTGCGTGGCTCCAAAATGAACTTTTCCTCTTGGCAGGTATGCTTGAGGATGTAGACTAAAGGGAACAGAGGCACCAATGGGTGCAAGGAAACAAGCGCAAGGCCCTGTCATTTGTGTGGAAGGTAAGTAAGAGTTTGCAAATAATTGTTGTGAGTTTCCTTAGAGGTCACTTAAAAAAAAATTCCCCTGGACAAATTTCTTTACTTTCTAGCATAAAGCTCTCCAAGCCTGAAGGCAAAACTTGTGTTAATATTTACACACATTATAAGCACTTGTTTGATATATCTCTTTAGTTTATACTACATGTACACAAATAGTGTCACTGAGTGAAACTACTTTTTTGTTGCTGTAACAGGTCTTGCTCAGCCCCCAGTGTGGGTGTGTGAAACAGTGTATATGGTCATACGTGCTGTTTATTTGACTTGTGTGTATGGGAAGAGTGGAGACTGAGTTAACTTCCATGTGTCCCCATTTTGCTTCTCTGGGTTTCCATTTTTTCCACTTGTGAAATTACAGGGCTGGAGTCGGTGAGCTCTAAATTCTGTTCCAACTCTACCATCCAATGATACACCAGTTTTTTAACTATGTCCTCATCACTATTAAACATACATTTTGTGCTCCAGCCAAGTCAGTATCCTTAGCAATACTGTAGGGTCCTGCTTCAGGAAAACTTGTCATAGTTGGGTACAAAATCATAAGTCAGATGAAACTGTTTTTTCACTTTACAAAAACGATACTTGATTTGCAAAATAATTTTGGAATGGTGGTAAATAACAAACTCTGGCAGCACATTTTAAATAAAAATTTATTTTTAATCCAAGTTTTCAGGAAAAGTAGTGTAGACCGAAACATACATGCATTAAATCACACACAAAAATGTTTAAATCTCATAAAATCATAGTCTATTGGATGCTAAGGAAAATTTCAATCCAACATCCTCAATTCACAAAATAGGGAACTATGGAACAAAAGAGTTTACTTACTTGCTCAAGATCACACAGGTAGTTAACAAAGGCTGTGCAAAAACATCAATTGCAGAATATTTTCCATATTTTTCTCTATTCATATTTTGGGACCACACCTCCTCATTTACCTATGAAGAAAAAAATCACAGACGTTGAGTGCTTAAATTGAGGAATATTGTCTAAAATGAAATTTAAAGTTATAATGCAGACTCAATTTCCTCATATGTGGACACATCACATTCTAATAGTATAAACAGTAAATTTGCATGCATTTAAAGTTATCGACTTATGAGCTCCTTAATTTTGCTGAATTTTGAATTGTCACTGAAATAGTACCCTGCTATTATTTTCTTAAATTATTTTAGATTTTTTTGTTTATTCTATAAATAATATTGTGATTTTTATAAGTACAAAGTGGTATCTGTCAATAATATATTTTCTTTTTTTAAAAAATTGAAGTATAGTTGATTTACAATAATATATTTTCCAATACTGACATTCATTGAAATTCCAGATATGCTTATAAGTATTAGTAAGACTGGACTCTGTTGTTCCCAATCATGTAAATCAGTTTTATTTTATGTATTATTCTTTTCACATTCTTGTATTAAATACTAAATAACCTCCCTTTATATAGTTATCATTGTAGTGCAATGATTGGAAATTAAATATTAACACAAAATACTATTCAGTTTCAAGGCACATGGCTTTATTTTTGCCATGGACCCCAGTGTTTGAAGTTAGCAGGGCTCTTTAAAACTAATGCTTCTAGCATTTCATTGACTCACACTAAATTGGTCCCTCGATCACCCAGTTAATTTTAACCTTGACCTCTTACAGCTGTACTGCCTTACTCAGTCCAAAAAAACTCCCTCCTTCCACCCTTTCTGCCTTTTATGAAGCAATAGTGGAGAGGAAAAACAAAACCCATTCCTTTAAGAAAGATTCCACCTCCTCTCTCATAAGCAAGTGCCTAATGGTAATTGTGGAGTCTCTACCAAAGTCACTCACTTTACTACTCAGCGTTGGGAGAAGCTGCTGCCGCCACTGCTGCTGCTGCTGCTGCCGCCGCCGCTGCTGCTGTTGCCGCTGCCACCGCCGGTCTGAGGCTGCAGTGGGTTTCCGTGCAGCACTGCAGAATCCATACCTAGAAGATACACACGTCTACTACCCTGGACACAAGAAAGCCTTGGATCCTCAGTGGGTAAGCAAATCTTTTATCCATTTTGTCCAGAAACTGTGGGAAAGGGAGTGATCATGGAAAGGATTGCTCATCAGACGTGCTTAAAATGGACTATGTTAATTTGTCTTCCTTTGAGGGGGGTCTAGATTTGTGACTGGCAAATGTCCTGTACAGTGGAGACTATTGTCTGATATGTACCCCTAACACATGTTTGGGGGGCTATTCATAAAAAGGCTAACCTTGATGTGTGCCAAGCTTTTTTCGTTTTTTGCTTTTTAAATGCAAGAAAACATCTAGCCACTCCCAGTATCTCTCTCAAATACTGCAGATATTTTAAAACGCCACATAAAATGACAGGCCGAGCGTTTTCTAAATATTTTCTTCCCAAAGCCAGGAAGCCTTACCCACGATCCGTTAGGGGTATTTAAAAACCATAAGGCATGGTTAGATTTTGAGCATATGGGAGATGGTGGTAGACTAAAATTTCTGTAGCTTTAGTCCAGTGGGGAGAGAAAACGAGGATAAATGAATCACAGTTTGTGTCAAGCCAAGATTCATTTCCCACACTTCGTATGTGGGAAGAGGAAACTACATTTTAATTAGCACATTTTTAGGGAAGAGGGAGGGAATGAAGATGAGGGGGATGGCATGAAGTATTTGAGGGGGAAGAAGAGAGTCTGCAGAAGAGTAAGGAAATGAAGGGGACTGTCGCCAGTACCTTGGAAACGCAGGGAGATAAGCGTGGGGAGTGAAGTTTGTTGTTGTGTGTTAGGGTGGGGTTGACCCAAGGGACCATGAATAACCGGAATGCCGCTCGGAGAGTGTGCTTGGTAGTGGATTCGTGACTGTGGAGGACATGTATGCGGGAGGGATGTGCAAGTCGTGGGTAGTAGAGAAAGGTGTGCGTTGCTGGGAGGTCTATTTTTAGAGCAGGTCGTGTCTGGGCGGCCGGGGTGGGCGGCCCAGCGTCACCTGTGGATGGATCCACATCCCTGCCACTGAGTGCAAAGTTTACCCGGCCCCGAATTCATTTTGAAGGCTGTCGGTGCCTTGACTTTTCACCTCCAAGAGATCAGCTCTCATAAGGTCTCAAGGCCAGGGGCCAACGTCGGGGTGAAAACCCTCGACGGATGCAAGTGGAGCTCATGGAGAGGGCCCTTGCCCAGCCTCTCAGTGGAGGTGAGCAGGGGAAAGAGGCGCCCCCGAAGGCAACTGTACTGAGAATACCCAGGCCCCTCCTACGGGGGGCGTGAGGAGGTGGAACCTTAGCAGTGGCCTCCCGCTGAAGACCCAGCAGGCCGTGTGGGCGGCTGAAGCTGACTCTGAAAGCTGTGTCTCAGCCTCGGGAGCTGGGGTTGCCGGGGGGTGGCGGGGTGGTTCGCTCAGGTTAGGGAGGGCGGCATCGCCGAGGCTCCCCTCCTCCCGCTTGTAGTCTGGTTTCCGTCGGGGTCTTTTACTCCTCCGACCCTCAGGGGACGCCGCTAATCGAAGCTGCCTAGCGGGGAGGACGTTGAAGAGATAGATGCTAGGCAGCTGCCCCACACCAGGCCCTCCCAGAGGCCAGGCCAGTAGGGGCCCGGGGCCGCGGCTTCAGACACAGGGTGAGGGAGGTAAGGAGGGGGCCGCACCAAAGCTTTGGAGGGGCCGAGGGGCCGCGCGGGGCGGGGCCTTGAGGAGGCGGGGCCAGGAACGTACTGTGATTCCGAGGGGCGGGGCCATGAGCATTTGGGGGCTGCGAGGGGCGGGCCTGTGGGGGTGGAGCCAGGGGAGCCGGGGGCCTAAGGGCGGGGCCTTAGGGGCGGGGCCAGGGGACGCTCGGTGGGCTCTCGGCCAGTCCCGCCAGAGCGCCAGCCGCCTGCCGGTAACGGTCGCGGGGCCGCTGGGCGGGAGGGGGAAGACGGGGGTTTAAATTATATTTTTTAAAAACAGAGAGCGAGAGCTAGAGGCATAGCGACCCAGGTGTCGCCGCTTCCTGCTACACAGGGCTCGGCGCCCAGGTCCCTCCCTTCTCACGCCCCCTCCCCTTCTGCCCTTCCCTCTGGAGCCGTGCGGCGCTTAAGAGGCGGCGGTGGAGGATCGCGCGGCCGCTGCAGCCCCGGCGGCCGCGGAGAAGGAGGGAGGGAAGCACAAAGCCGGCTTCGCGCTGCGAGGTAATCCTGAGAGGAGAGAAGGCGCGGCCTTCCCGCCGCTCCTCCCGGCGGGGACGGCGGGCGCCCGCGCGGGCTGGGCTGCGGGGACCCTTCCAGGGGGTCGCGCGGGGGTGGGGAACGTGAAGGCTCGCGGGGTGGAGGGGACTGCCTATTGGCTGCCCCTGCGGCCTCAGGTGGACCCCTCTTCCTCCGGGACTGGAATGGGAGCCTCGGGTTGGTTCGAAGAGGGTGGACCTGCAGGGGAGGATCTCGGGACGCCGCGGGGTGGGCCCGAGTCTTTCGGGCGTCCTCTGGTTTCTCCCGGAGGACTGGGAGTTCTAAAAATCAAGAGCTGGCTGAAGCGTCAATGACCCGGGGTACTTTAAGCACTGAAGGTGCGCTCCAGGAAGGTGGTAGGTTCCCGCGGTTGGAAAGGGTGGAGGTAAGGGAGGGAGTGTTGGTTAGTTTTGTTTTCCTCATTTAAACAACTTCTGTTACAAGTTGAAAGTATTCAACCAAACCTTTCTCCTGTAATTTGCGTTCCCATCCCCCCCGACCCACACCCACCCCACCCCTACAAACGTATACATGTTAGGTTGCGCTTCCTGCCCGGGGTGACAGGCAGAGTTGGCAGCAGGTCCGCTTTGCTGGTGTCCAGCCTCTTTGGGGGTATGCTGTTATAGCTGAGGCAAGACCACAGAGACAGGTAGAATAAGCTAGGCCTCTATTAGAATGGCAAGAATGGCCTCAGGTAAACTTTTTTGTTGCAGAGATTTAATTGCAAGTAGGTGCCCGTTTAAAATGGGAGCGTGAGTAAAACCACTCATTTCTTTGGCACATGTGCTGTTGCAATTGACCTGCTAGAGGGGTATGGAGAGAAATGGAATTTAACTCAACCAAGAGGCATTTTTTTAAAATTTATTTATTTTATTCATTTTATTTTTTGCTGCATTAGGTCTTCATTGCTGCGTGCAGGCTTTCCGTAGTTGCAGTGAGCAGGGTCTACTCTTGGTTGCAGTGCGTGGGCTTCTCATTGCAGTGGCTTCTCTTGCTGCAGAGCACAGGCTCTAGGTGCATAGGCTTCAGTAGTTGTGGCGCGCGGGCTCAGTAGTTGTGGCTCGCAGGTTCTAGAGCGCAGGCTCAGTAGTTGTGGTGCACGGGCTTAGCTGCTCTGCGGCATGTGGGATCTTCCCGGACCAGGAAGGTCAAACTCATGTCCCCTGCATTAGCCGGCGAATTCTTAACCACTGAGCCGCCAGGGAAGCCCAACCAAGAGGCTTTGAGTGAGGATTATATGCAAGTTTGGTGAAGGAGTTGATAAGGTTTGGGGGAGGGGGTAGGAATCAGCTACATAAACGTGCAGGCACGTTTATGTTAAATTGTACGACATGTTAGATTTAGCAGTATGAAATGGTTGCTTTTCTTGGAATGGAGTGCAACTGCATCATACTGGGTACATCCTAATTTTGACTTTAGAAGACTTCTAATGAGACTGTTAAAGAGAGTAAACTAAGAATACAGCGTAATTTGTCGTTTTAAAATAAGATGCTGGACTGTTTTTAAAAATATGTAATTAAGATATGGGACTTATTCATTTATAGGGTTAAGTTACTTTTTAGCTATGTATAAAGTTTTTATATCTGAGTCTCCATCGCATTGTAATTACACTGTAACTCACTCATTTTCTTCTGCTTAAATTGAGCAGATTAACTTTGCAGAGGGAAGACCAGAAAGAAAAATGGCCACTTTTGCTATATTTAAGTGTTCATTTTTCCAAAGAGTTCAGTCTGTGCTCTTAAAACTCTTTAAATTGACCGCAAATGTTGGCATGTTGGTAATAGTTGCTTTTAAGGAAAAAAAATGGTGTATCTGTTTCGAATGTTAAACATAATTTAAGAGTTCTTGAGGTAGTTGGGTATGAGGCATTCAACATGTTGCAGCTTTTTACAGGTATGATAGAAGGAAATGTTTGTTGGTAAACATTTGACATATTTCATATGTGATCATATGACATCTAGGAACTATTTTGCATAATAGAAGGATTGTATTTTCAGAATATAAGTTTTACATTCCAAAAATGAATGAGAAAATTATACTGTACTCTTTGCTATTTCTAACCCCCTTTTTCAATAATGTTACACTGGGATGAATGTGGGTTTTGCTCAATGATGTTTGAAGTGTGGATCTGGTCTTTGTAAAACCAGAACGTCTTTTGAGACTAAGAGGACACAGCATCAGCCGACCTCCTACACACAATCCTAAAACCTAAATACAGGGTGGGGCCCAACCTCTGGGGTTGTGAGGCCTCCTGAAGTAGGTCTGTCGTGTCTGAGTGTTTTTGTCACACTCAAGCCTATACAGGTTGTTAGCTGTTTAATCTCTCCTATCTCAAAGTAGTTGGTTAGCAGTACAGGGCAGCACTCAGGTATGTCGTCAGAGTATAAGAAGCATTTCTGTTGAAGGCAGAAGTCACATAAAAGCATAAAAACCCAACTCTGAACTAATTGGGTTTGTAAAATGTTGGGGAATGATAATATCGAAATCTTAACTGAGTTGTTATATGGGAAGTGCTTAGAATATAGTCTGGTACTCAGTGTTTTATGTGCTTATCATCGTCGGTATAAGATGACATTTTTTCTGAAGGTGGCTGTATCATGCAACCCAGCAAGTGAAGACTCAGCAGATATTTGTAACAGCCAATATTTATTTGCTCTTCCTCTGTGCCAGGCACAGTTTTATATGATTTAATTTACTTAATCCTCATGACAACCCAGTGCCTAAACAGACATAGAGAGGTTAAGTATTTTGTACGGCTACTGGGCACAGACGGGCTGGTTCTGAACCCAGAGCCTGGCTTGAGAGTGAACCCGCATAACTAGTAGCCCCTGCTGCTATTACACTTGTGGTAATTCTAGCAAATCAATGAAGTACCTTCACAGTATCTCCAAGACTACAGGTGTGCATATGCCCTGTTTAGTAACACCCTCCTGTGTTAGTACCACCAAGTTGTGTTTAAATGTGAATGGTGGTAATCTGCGTTAAGTAGAATCACCTTTTGACTTTGGAAGAGGATTCTCTTTTCACACAACACATGTTTAGCTAGGATGCTAGAATTTGGGCTGTAGTATGTTATCTTTTTAATTACTAAAGATTAAAGTCTTTTTTGTTTTTCAAGCTTGCCAGATGTGTAGGGCTCCAGATTGTCCAGCAGGGCCCTTGGAGGGATTCTGGTTCTGCACTAAATCGGTAGGCCTCGTCTTCTGATTACCAACACCACCATATTAACCTGAGGTGAATTTTAACTTGAGTTTGTTCGAAATTCCACCCGAGTTGCCTCTTAAAATTAGCCTGACATGGAAAGATGTCACTTGTGGCTTTTACTTTGTCACTCACATTCCTCAAGGAACTGGGTGTTGCTGCTTCACCAGTGTAGTGGATACGTCAAGCAAATTAATTATAACCTAAATTAGTAGCTGTTTTACGTAATGTTTAGAATAACTATTGTAGAGAGTTAATGTGTCCTTTGTTGGCAATTTAGTGAAAGGTAATATTAGGAAAAAATGCTTAAAAACAAGTATACGTTGAATCAAGAAAACTCACATGGTACTGAAGACACAGGTTACTAATCTGTTTCTCATACTAAAAATGCTAATATGCTTTTGCTATAATTAAAATTCAGTGCTGTTTCAGATTCCGTTGGAAATATTAAACTTGTAGAGTTTGAATAGAAAACATTTTAAATGTTTAATCAAGAGTACTATTCTTTCTTTTAAACATGGACACCCTATTTGAAATTAATTGAGCAGTCATAGACTGTGTCTTGTCATTGAGATTCAAAATGGGTGCCCTGATACTTTATTTCATGTCTTCTATGTTAATGCTTTGTCATTTGATCTTGGGGTCCATGCCCCAGTATTTCTAGATGCGATTGTTATGAGGTCTTTCAGGTCCTGCTAGTGACTAAATTGTCTTGGCCGAAAGCCAAGACAATCTCAATTTTTTACTGCAATAGGTTGTGTATATTAAGAATCTTCTCTAAATTATATAAGTTATCAGCCTTTCATTGACTATGGCTTGAAGGAAAAAAAGTCTGTTACCCCTTGTATATCCCTTATGTATAATAGTTAGATGAATTTATTTTTTTCTTCTAGCAGTAGCTAGTTATGGACACACATGAGTGTAAGCATACTACTTGGGGTATGATCTTCCCTTCAGGTTAGTTAGAAATGACTCACTTGGCATTCATGCAGTGAATATTTGAATACCAACAGCATGCATAGAACAGCAGCTTTAACTGAAAATTAACTGAAAGTGTTGGAGAAAAAAAGGTGTGTGGGTTTTTTGTTTATTTCATGTGTATTTTAATGTTGGTCTGTTATATGTGGACTGATCGCAAAATCAAGTTCAAAAGTAAGTTAATTGCACAGTTGAAAACATACTTGAATGTCAAGAAAGTACTGTTTAACTTACCCTAAAGACTTAGACGATAGCATAGATAATGAGAATCAGTCTCTTGTTTCTTTAAACTATTTTTTGTTGGGTATCTTTGAAAAGCTGCGTTAATAATCTCTTTTAGGTTTCTAGGACATTACTTACTACACTGAAGGAACAATTTAATAAAGAGTATCCTAGAAACCTTAAAGAATGAATGTGGCTTTCAGAGTTGTCTAGCATAACTCAAAAAGTAGTTGCATGGTCACCAAAAGGTATAAAATGGATGAAACCCATCCCTGATATTAAAAGGCTTTTTGTTTTTGTAAATTTCCCTCTTAGGAAGATTGTATAGACTAGTTTTTAACTATGCCATAGCTGAAATGTTATTATGAAAGATGTTTAGGCTTTGACATGTAGTTATATCTTTATAATGAGGTTAGATCTAAGTTGAGCTTTTTACCTGATGTCAAGCTGATCTGTTTCACCACCATATACTTTACAATTACTTGTTTAAAAGTTGGCTTTAGTTAAAGCTTGATTGGAAATGGTAAGGCTCCCTGATATAAGATGAACTTTGAAACCTCTTGTTTTAAATTGCCTGAAACTGGGCCTAAGGATATTGGTGTATAGCAGTACATTAACTAGCAGTTAAGATTGCTACCTCCTCAAACAAGACTACAGTTTGAACCTTGGGTTATGCAGCTCACTTTTTCTGCCATAGGCATACTGACGTCCATAAGATAAAAAAGTTTCCCACAACCAGCCAGCCAGGGGGTAAAAACACTTTTTATAAACTTAAGGGCAATAACAACAACATATGTTCTTAAAACCAATGTCTCAAGAAGCACACCGTATATATTAATAAAACAATTTGAAAAAATTTGATGCTCACAATGCGCATTAAGGCAAGTAATATGAAAACTTAATTCTAAGTAACGTACATGAAATTGTTACTTTATTCTTTTTGCTAGCTCTTATACCCTTTTGAATTTGTTCTTGTAATTTTTCACTCCCCCACCAAGGAAGTGTTTACTTTGGATGGAAGAGGAAAGGACAGTGCATGTGTGAGTTCAGGAGCCTGTTTAATTCAGCTCTCATGGCTATTGTTGGTTGCCTGCTAGGGGAGCTGGAATTCCAACAATGTAGAAAGCAGTCAGGTTGGAGAAGTGCTGAGTTTTATCAGTGTCTTGGGGACTTAGTATATGCCTTTAATTTGTCACCATCAGCAATGTTTCTGTGAAGTTCTTCCACAATGGCTCAGCTCATCCTGTGCAAGGACAGCATTTCCTTTTCCCTTTTCCATACAGTATTCTTATCCTGTCATCTTTTGATCTGCTGGAATGACTAAATGCCATAGCAAAAAGATAGGTTTACTCAGTATCCTCATGGCGAAGGTAGTTAGGCTTATTTGGTATGTCTAAAGAAGTATATTTTGGGATCAAGGCCTCCCCAGGGACTCTTCTTTAAGAACTTATAAGAACTCTACTTATAATCCTACATAAATTAGAGCCAGCAACTGTAAGCTGCGTTGTTACTTCTAATCTCATTTGTCTTATTAGTACATAAGAAAAAGATTTTGTAAGTTCAGCCATTTAATATCTAAGGAAGTGGTTGGGGAAGGGTGATAGAGCTCAAGTGGAGTTGTGAATGGGCTTAAGTGCATAGGGTGAGAGTGTACAGAGGAAAGAGATTGGCAATGACATCGATATATCTTTCTTATTTCTTGTCTCTACTCCCAATGCTTTTTTTTTTCTTTTTTAAATTTTAAAACAGTGTTCCTTTTACCTTGCCTTTCTCCTTTGACTTTTATTGCTAGGACTGAGTTTTATCTTTCCTAGAGAAAGGTGGAATTTTTAAGGTGATCCCTGTGTGACTGCTGAAAAGTTTGGCTTTCACCTGGAGGTTGCACTAAAAAGAATTTCCTTCCATCTCTCTCCACAACTGTCTGTTTTTTAAATTAAAAAAAAAAAAAAAAGATCTCTGAAACAGAAGTGTAAGAAACCTTGTCATGTAATAGTTGGGAGCCATTATGTATTAAAGTAAAAGACATATCATTAATGAATCAGAAATCCATATTATTTAAACCCGTTTTTTTTGCAAAACTAGATGTACAGTAATTTTGTATTAGGATGTTTGGTTCTTTTTAAGTGGGTATCAAAGATTACACGAATTTTTTCAACCAAAAATGTTGAAAGTAATACAAAAGTAATATATCTTTCATTGATCTTAGTGAATGTTAATAATGACAAAATCATAGTTCTCTAAACACTTTGCTATTGTTAAATACCTTAATGAGATATTTGATAGACAAGATTTGGTCACTAGCCACTGAAAGACTGTCGCCTCTGTAGCAGAATGTAATAGGAAAGGAAAATTTTATGCCTGAATAAAAAGTGTATCTGCTTGACATAGAAAAGGCTCTGAGAAGCTGATTACTTGGTAATCACTTGAGTTAGGTGATTTTATATTGTAGTTGATGTTTTATAATCTGAACTTCCTTGGGCTCTTTAAAAGTGTCTGGTTGGACCATCAGCTTTTGATGAATGGGTTTCTGGAGGGATTGTGACGACCAGTTAAGTGCTTTGAAGAGGGAATCCCTGTTTTGTATCACACCTGAATGTCACAGAACATGCTTCTTGGTGCTTTTGTAATTTGGGCCCAAAGGAAAGAGTGCCATCTACTGAATGGCCAGCATCGAGGTGAGCAGCCCCAAGTTTTTGTTGCAGAACTTTCAGCTGGCTCCTGGAGAAACCAGACTCAACTTCATCGAAGGATTTGACAGGATCTTAGCACCAAGTGGAATTGTTGCTTGCTTAATTTTAATTATGCTTCCCAGCAGGAGGCCTAAACACATGATGAAGAACTAGTTCATTGCTTGTTGGAATGCATGGGAAAGGAGAAACTTGAAGAAGTTGTTGAGACTTAATATTAAAAAATAGTCTAGCAATGGTTAAATCATTGTTAAATTAAAAGTGTTAAAGAAAGGTATTTTAATGAGGCATGTTTCATTAGTAGTGCTGTTTATTGATGGTCCTGCAGACAATAATAATGTTGTTTAAAATTTGTTTGGGCTTCAAATCGTCAATCATTTGTTTAACTGGAGGTAAGGGTTTTAAAAGTATTTGAATAATTTGGTTTGTTTTTTTCTTTTGCCTTTTTCTTTGTCTCAGGTTCTAAGGCAGTTATTCCTACTTGAGCGAATTCACTGTTTCAAAGTGGATTTTGTTCTTGTTTTGGCTTGCTCAAGTGGCCTCCCGTTTTGGTTTTTGTTATGTTTTCCCTAACTTCCAGAAACTGCTTATGGTAGTAGCCATGGGTAGAATTGGAGGTTGTAGAACCAGTTATAGGTCAAGAGTGGAGGTTTATGATACCTGGAATAGACCCGTCAGAGCCAGACAAGAAGGAATTGAATGGAAACTTTGAAATTGTTATGATAAGAAGAATATCTTTGTTATATATCTATTATATATAATTACTTAATTAATCAGTAACCACTTTTCTCAGCCCCTTAAACCTGCCAAGAGTCATGTTAAGCACTTTACGTAAATTACCTGAAGTTTAGTTAAGTAACTTGCCCAAGATCAGACAGTTAATAAGTGACAGAGCCAAGACTTGAGCCCAGGGCTAATTCCTTTAAACGCTGTGCTCTACTGCTGTTTATTTAAGCTCATTCTTGTTGGTGACTGCACAAAGGACTTGAACTGAGGTTAGAATGATATTTCTACCTCTGCTGGAAAATATTGGTGGTTTTTGTTTGTTTGTTTTAAGAGGGTGATGAAATGGGTAAATGGGATTGAGATTTTACTAGAATCAGGAAATATATGAGAGATGGACTTTCAATATTTGCTATTTGGTTTGTCTATAATGTTCTTTTGTTGTTGTTGTTCCTTTTGCTATATTATTTATTAACTTGAAACCACAAGAAAAGTTTATTATTGAAACATTGAATTGTTTCACATTGCTTAAATTCTGCTACTTCTTGGGAGGAAGGGTTAAGTTACTGAAGGAATTTATTCTGGATTTGGGGGTAGGAGCAGGGTTGGGAGTAGGGAGGGATTTGTTAGTATTTCTATATTTTGCTTGCTCCTAAATACTTTTAGGTAGTAGTACTTTTTGATGTGGCAGTAATATTCCATGTCCACAGCACAGTAACATTCAACCATGTGCCAGTCTGGTCCTGGAGGAACCTCAGCTTCTTGTGCACATCAGGTATGCTCTGTAGACCAGATGAGTACCATACCTGACACTGTGTACTTATACTTTTGAATGCATGTATTCTCAGTTAAAAGAAATTTAACACCTGAATAATATTGAATATGTTTTTGGTTTTTTAAAACATATTTTGTTTTTAAAAGGCATCCTTATTACTTTAAAAGGTTGGAAATCATTATTTTGGTATAACCCAAAGCTTTTAAAATTATAGGTCATTGATGGTTGTGCTGTGTATTCTAAAACCCAGTTACTCTTTTGGGACTTCTGACTCTTTCCCTTCTTATGTAAGAGCATAAAGCGTTATTGTCCAGAAAACCCCCATAGGAATATCAATTATGTAACTCTTCGGGATTCTGACTCTATCCAGTCAAACGTAAAAATAGCCAGCAACAACTAAGACGACTGTACAAAAGATGTTACTTGCCAGTGTGTGATGAATGCTAAATGACAGGTACAGGTGACAAATGCCATAGGTCATCTGGTCAAGAAAAGAGCACCATGGATGGAATGGTCAGAAAAAGGTCCCAGGAAAGAGGAATAAGGGTGGGCCTTTAAAGGCACAGTAGGATTTCACTAGATGCAGACCATGGAAAGGGTTTTGGCAAGAAAGTACTGTCCATGAAAATAGTAATCCTTTCTGTGTAGCATGACAGGAGATAGTTTATAATCGTGGTTCACAATCTCGTCTCACTGTAAGGCACTTGAAGGCTGCAACATACTCATATCAGAAACAGTGCTGAGGACACACTTCCCTAGGAGGTGTGTTAGAATATTGCCGGGGAAGGGGGAGAGAGTGGTATGTGTGGTGAAAATCATGTACCTTTTAACAGATTTTCTCTCTGAACTCCATGTGAAAATGATTGGTTCATAGAAACATCCTCCTACTGCTATTTTTTTTTTTTTCTACTGCTATTTTGAAGCCAGTAATGCTTAGGAAAGTTGTTACTTGAAAAAGAATTTAGAAATCCTCATCATTCCCAACACTGGACAAGGAAAGCCTCCTTTGGGGAAGAGGTGTACATTTTTTTTAAAATCCGAATTTATCCATCATTTACTGTTTGCTGAATGCCAAAGTTTCATTGATGGTTCTGTTATAACTTTTAACTTTAATGTGTGGATAGATAGAGTTGTTGATACTATGAGGTATAATTTCAACTTAGCTTTTATAAATAACATTGTCTGGTTTTGGATTTTAGAGAATTTGTTCCAAGTGTCTGAATTCTCTTAGATTTAATAGTATTTATCACTTACTATTTGAAAAATACTTAGTGTAACTATTCAAGTTATTTTGAGCAAGTCACTATTTCTTTTTCACTGTAGTTTTTTAAATATATAAAATATGTAAGGGGTTGAGATCATTTTAAGATCCATTTTAGTTTGAAGATGCTGTGATTGTAGTTCTAAGGAAGGTGAGTTTACCAATTAGTGGCTTTAGCTGGAAGGTGGCCAAGAAACCTATGATTGTACTATATGATGGTCCTGGGAATAGATCTAATAGAAAGCCAAGACCATGAAAGTCCTTGGCTCCGTGTATATGTGGCGGTTTAGAAAAGGACATCATCATTCTAGGAACTTGTCAACTCCCAGAGTTTTTTTCAGTTCTTCAGAAGCTAAGGGCCCTTGGCAATGGACAATGGATGGACCCTTTTTGAAAACAATGAAATAGTCAAGGATAGCAATTTTTCTTAAAGCCAACTATAGAAACATTGTAGCATATTTTTCTAGAAATGGTGCTTTCCATTCCCATCACAACTTTATTATGTTTAGTATATTAGTTCCTCATAAATATTTCTCTGGCCTCTTTTTAGCTCTTCTGAGCAGCTTTATGCTTCCTTTCACTTGTTCATTTAGTCAATCAACAAATATTTATTGAGCACTTATTATGTGCCAGGCCCTGTTCTAAGTGCTGAGAATACAGCAGTGAGTAAAACAGACAAACCCTCCTGCCTTAATGGAGTTTATATTCTTGGAGGTAAAGAGAAATAAATAAGTGAAGTATATATTTTGTTAATATAAATATTATGGAGAAATATAGAGCAGGGGAGGAAGATAAAGGGAGTGTTAGGGGGCAATGGCAAATTTAAATAGAGTGGCTAGGTGAAGTCCTCACTAAGGAGGTGACATGTATGCAAAGACTTGAAGAAGGTAAGAGAACGCGTACAATCGGTATTCTGTATCTGTGGCTTCTGCATCTGCAGATCAAATCAACCACAGATCAAAAATATTTGGGAAAAACAATTCCAGAAAGTTCTGAAAAGCAAAACTTGAATTTGTTGTGTGCCAGAGCCTATTTACATAGTATTTATAACTATTTACATAGCATTTACATTGGATTAGGTATTATAAGTGATCTAGAGATGATTTAAAGTATATGGGAGGATGTGTGTAGGTTATATGCAAATATTAGGCCATTTTATATTGTATAAAGGACTTGAGTAGCCACAGATTTTGGTATCGCCAGGGTCCTGGAACAAATCCCCCTCGAGTACTGAGATGACTGTGTAATATCAAGGGGACTATCATGGCAGGCAGAGGGAGTACCAAGCATGTGGTACTTGGTGTTGGGAAGCCACTGGATGACCCTTAGAAGTGGGACACGATCTGACCTATGTTTTAAAAGGATTATTTTGGCTGTGTTTTGACACTAGACCATAGTGGTACAATGATCTTGGTGAAAGACTGTGTATCTGATAGAGGTGGTGAGATTTGAGTAGATTCTGAATGTATTTGGTTGATAGAATCAATAGAATTTACTGACTGGGATGTGGGGTATAGGTGAGTGGAAGAAGTCAAACTTGACACCAAGGTTTGGGATGTAGGCAAAAGTTTTCAGGGGGAACAGTTTTGGGGAGTAGTAGAGAACAGAAGTTCAGTTTGAGACATAAGGTTTTTTTGTTGTTATCTTTTGTAAAAAATTATTTATTTATTTATCTTTGGGCTGTGTCGGCTCTTAGTTGTGGCATGCAGGATCTATCGTTGTAGCACACGAGCTCTTTGTTGTGGCATGCAGGCTCAGTAGTTGTGGTGCATGGGCTTAGTTGCCCCGTGGCATGTGGGATCTTAGTTCACTGACCAGGGATCGAACTGGTATACCCTGCATAGCAAGACAGATTCTTAACCACTGGACCACTGGGGAAGTCCCATGAGACATATTAAGTTTGAAATGTCTATGAGTGATGTTGGAGTAGATGTTTCTGTGAGTGGAAGATCAGTGCATAGTTATTGGCTGACTGTATAAAACTGGGAGTTGTCATTATTTTCCTCTTTCATTTAAAAATATTTGCATATTTAATGCCTTTGATGACTAGAATAAACTTTGCTGTAGTAAGGGTTTGATGTATTGCTGTATACATCTTTATTCTTTGGAGAGATTTAATCTGTCTTGTAAAATCTAGAATTTACTTTGACTTCTAAGGACACTTAGTCCCAAAGGAAATCTTTTCCTCTAGGGACAGAACAATTTACTTTTAAGCAAAATGTGAAAATAAAAAGTGTTGTTACTGCCCTTAAAAATGTGTATGTGAGGGCTTCCCTGGTGGCGCAGTGGTTGAGAGTCCGCCTGCCGATGCAGGGGACACAGGTTCGTGCCCCGGTCGGGGAAGATCCCACATGCCGCGGAGCGGCTGGGCCCGTGAGCCATGGCCACTGAGCCTGCGCGTCTGGAGCTTGTGCTCCGCAACGGGAGAGGCCACAATAGTGAGAGGCCCGTGTACCGCAAAAAAAAAAAAAAAAAAAATATGTATGTGAATGTAAAATGGAACAGTTTGGCTGATCCTCCAAAAGTTAATATGGTTAAATGGTTAAAAATAGTTACATATTGATAGTTTCCATTATGACCCAGCAATTCTATTCCTACATTATACACTCAAGAGAAGTGAAAACATGTTCACACAAAAACTTGTACACCACTGTCCATGGCAGCATTACTCATAATAGCCAAAAAGTGGAAACAGCCTAAATGTCTATCAGCTGATTAATGGATAAATAAATGTGGTATATCCATGCAATGGAATATTATTCAATCATAAAAAGGAATGAAATGCTGATACATTTTACTACGTGGTTGAACCTTGAAAACATTATGCTAAGTGAAAGAAGCAAGACACAAAACACCACATATTGTATGGTTCCAGTTGTGTGAAATGCACAGAATAGGCATATCCATAGTGACTGAAAGCAGATTGATTAGTGGTTGCCAGGGGCAGGGGATAAGGGAAATAGGAAGTGTCTGCTTAATGTGTACTGGGTTTCCCTTTGGGGTGATGAAAAAGTTCTAGAACTAGATAATGTTGATGGTTGCACAACATTGTGAATATACTAAAAACCACTGAATTGTACAGTTTAAAAGAGTGAATTTTATGGTGTGTGAATTATATCTCAATTTTTAAAGGAAGACACCAGGAAAAAAAGTGTATGTGTGCACCCATATGTACACAAGAACAACTGAAACAACTTACATGGATCTTATTCCTAAAATCAAACTGTTTTCCCAGTAGAAAGTTGATGAAGCAAGAATTACCGCACTAAACTTGGTTTAGCTTGGTTTGCTCAAAGAGGCAGCGTTAAGATACTTAGATCATTCAGGTAGAAATCAGGAAGCAGTTTGTGATCCTATTTGGTGGCAAGTCATGGGTGAATCTAAATGTTTTTAAATACCCAATTTTATGGAGATGACCTAGATAAGCAAAAGAAGGCTCTATTATTATCATTTATGTGGGTTTCAGAGAGCAGGAACCAGTTTATAAATAAGTTTATTAGGTCTTAAGTCATTAAAGATGGCTTAATTTTTTTCTCCATGCCTGTAATTTAAAAATATGGAGAACTCAATTCCCAACAATTTTTTTAGACAACCCAAGATGATATTTACCTTCTTAAAAACATTATTACCATCAAAGAGTTGCCTGTTGAGGAAGTACAGGAAAGGATTGTCTTTAACTTTCATGTACCGCTTACCCTAATGTTATTTTTTTATTAAGACATAATTTGCATACCATAAAATTTACCCCCTAATTTTATTATGAATATATATATATATATATATTCCTTTATTAGAATAAAAATGTCTGGAGAACAGAGGTCCATATTATTTGAGTGGCTTGATAAGTTTTCAGCATTTTAAGGGAAGCATATGAGAACCAGACCAGAACCATAGTGGGAAAAAGAGACACTTATGTAACTGACTCCAGCACCAACCTGAGAGCAATGCTATAGCAACAATTTAAAGGAAGTGCAGGTGGGCACAGAAAAGGGAAATGTTTATTCCAATAGGAAGAAATAATTCATGGAGGAGGATGGAATTTGAGTTGAGCTTTAGAGGATCTCTTAAATGTTGAAGAGGATAGTAAATTACTGACCGAAATAATAGGCTATGCAAAGGCATGTGGATCTGTGGATGGATGTGGTGGGAGAGAAAACAGGAAGGTAAGGTTGAGAGCACCAGATCATGAAGGCCTTGGGTACTATTTTAAGAAATTTAGATTTTATTCTGTGGCACTTATTTTAGCTAAAGAGAGGCATAATCAGATGTGTCTGAGATTTGTTGTTGTGAAGAATGTGGTGATAGAGAGTGTTGGCAGAGAGGCAAGTTAGGAAGCATTTAGAGATAAGCAAATGAACTAAGGCAATGGCTTTGAGGTTAGAAAGGGAGGAATGGGACATTTTGGAGACAGAAATCCATACAACTTGCTGAACAGTTCATATGTTGAGAGAACATTTGATCACCAGGGATAGAAATTTAAATATTGTGTTTTACTCCATTTCGAATACTCTGATTTATGACAGAAGCAAGATACACCTGTAAAACTAGAAATTAGGTAGATTCAGCAAATCTTGAATGTATCTTTTCCTTACTATACATAAAAGACTTTAGAAATGTGACTATTTCATAATCTTCTTTAATTTTTACTGCTTGTCAGCTATTACTCAATTTTCCAATCTTTGGATATGTTTTCATTTGTGCATTTGGAAATGGTTGAATAGTCATCATTTTGGCAAAAGAATAGTATTTTTGTTTCCAAATGAAACTGCCTCCCTGTGCTGTGCTTTTGTGTTTCATTTTAAACTTTTGTGTAGTGGAATAATAAAAAAGAGCTGAAGGTAGTATTGGGCATTGCAATATTAAGTATTGTACGCTGTCATTACAGGAAGTCATTGTGCCATCTTGAAGTTTCCCCTTTATTACATTTAGTGGTTTATCTTGTAAATTCTAAAGTGACACATGGTAAGCACCTGTAAGAAACAATTAGAAATGTCAAAAGAAGTACGTGCAAAGTCATTTGTTTTTTTCTGTGTAAATTTAGTGGAGAATCCAATCCAATAAGACTTTTTTGCACATTTGTTTAATGAAACAACTAATATAAGATTTGGCTCCTCTGATGTTTCTCATCGCTTATTTACAGGCATGATTGGCCATTTTTGTTTGTTTGTAATTCCCTTTAATAAAACATGTGCAAAGAGGGTGTTTTATTAGGACACAGTGATTTTATAAATGGCTGAAAGAAAATACCAGATTTGACAGAACTGACTTCTAAAATATCACAGTATAAAACTTGCTTTCGTGCTTAAAAATTCTAAGTATTAAGTAATGTTTAAAATAACCTATTCAAAAGCAACTCAATAAAATTAAAAAATATTTTATAGACATTACAATATAATGAAAGTTTAAAAATCAGAAACAAGAGCACTCGCTGATTTTTTTTTAAAGCAAGAATGATTTTATTAACTTGATTTCTAAGGTAAACTTACTATTTGAGTCACATTTTTACAAAATCAATTTCATTTTAAAATATCTGAAATTAACTTTTGAGTATGAAATATGAGGACATGAAACAAAATCCAAAAGGCACAAAAGAGTATAAAGTGAAAGTAAGTTGTCACTCCATCCCTGAACTACTACACTTTCTTTCTTCCTTGTATATTATTCTAGAGATATTTTTCATTCTTTATTTTTAAAATCCTGAATCAAGGCTTTGCCTGCCTACACCTGGTGGATGAATTGCTGCAAAAGAAATAAATAATAGCTGTAGGCTCAAAACAACCTGGCGAAATAGCCAGCCCTGTTCTTCTCATAAGTGTGGTTTCTCGATTCATTGTCTCTTTTTATTAAAGAGTGTGCTTTCCTAGCTTCCCCTCCACTTAAGGCAAAGGTATGGAAAGCGGGAGGTGGTAATTGTAATCATCTTTCACTCATATTTTACCCTAGGCAATGACAAGTAACTTTTATGGAATGATATGTGCTAACAAAGCAAATTCCAGCTGAGAAGTGCTCCCATGCAAAAACATTCTCTAGTACCTAAGGAAAAGAATGGTCAGCCTTTCCCATCTTTGTGCATCTACCCTGTTATGCCAGCTAGACTGGACTGCTTCTAAAACTTTACTTTTAGTTTTTTAGTACTTGGCATTATTTTGTTGACTCTGCCTTTGGCTGTCCACCAAGTCATAAGATTTTCTCCCAAGCCTTGGGATTACCTGACTCTAAACTTTCTGATACTGGACTTGGTTTCTTTTCGTCTTTAGATGGTATTTAATAGAATGTCATTCCTATGCAGATACTGTAAATAATAGTTTCATATTTGTGCTGTGTGTGGAAGGGTCCTTTTAAAAAGTTTTCCAATGTATTTTTAAATTTTTGTACTGGTTATCTTTTATTGGTCATTGTTCTCAATTAGGGTATGAAAAGATTCAGCAGTGATCAGGTTCCTCAAGGAGGAGTTTCAGGCAAAGGTCATGGTCAGTGTGTCCTCTGCGGTGGGCCTTCTTCAGTGGTATTTGCAGAGTTGCTCATGTTTGAGTTCCTTCTAAGAAAGGCAGTAGTTGAAAAGCACCTAAGCTGCCAGTACTGTAGAAACCCCAGCAGTGTTAACTTTCTTCACGTTGACATACCTGTTGTCATACCACTGGTAACCTCTTTGGAACACTCCAGCAATGCCCTTAGGGGCAAAATCCTGCCTCAGCATCCAACTTGGCAGCTCCCCTATTTTAACATCCATGAGTTTCTTTTTCACTGGTGCAACTGATGCCATCTTTTTTTTTTTTTTTCTTGCGGTACACGGGCCTCTCACTGTTGTGGCCTCTCCCGTTGTGGAGCACAGGCTCAGCGGCCATGGCTCACGGGCCTAGCCGCTCTGCGGCATGTGGGATCTTCCCGGACCAGGGCACGAACCCGTGTCCCCTGCATCGGCAGGCGGCCTCTCAACCACTGCGCCACCAGGGAAGCCCCTGATGCCATCCTGGCATCCTGGGTGTCTGCCAATACTTTTTATTGTGCTAAAATACACATAATATAAAATTTACCATTTTAACCATTTTTAAGTGTACAGTTCAGTGTATTAAATACTTTCATAATGTTGGGTAAACATCACCAACATCAATTTCCAGAACTCTTTTCGTCTTGTAACACTGAAATTTTATACCCATTCAACAATAACTTCCCATTCCCCCTCCTATATTCCTAGATCAGAAAAATTAAGATCAAGATTTTGGGTGGTACAAAATCTGTTATTCCTGTTCCTAATCAAGATTGTAATTTGAAACCCTCTATACAGGTCTGTATTATGCAGCAAAGATTATGATTGACATTCAAGACCCAGGAATTGAGACAAGGGACACAGAACCTACGGCCTTTGATACATATTTCAAAGTGAAGAATTTAGCTGCATTATAATTGGAAGAGACCTCACCCTTCAGCTGTGCCAATTATATGTTGGTGGATGGGAGAGAGGTGATAATTATGGGAGAGGCAGGGATCAGCAAACTGGTGCTAGCTGACCTCTGCCCCCATGACCCAATAAAAAGGAATTTTCCCCAGTAATAGAAATTGGGGTTCCACAGGTTTGCAGGTTTCATTGGATGCTAAAATTCTGCCTTTGTTGAATCATTCAGACTTTCTATTATGAGCAGAAGTGGGAATTCTCTGTAAACTTTATCATTTGGAGAGGCAAAATTTGGGAGAGTAAAGAGGAGGATGAAATCTAGACTCATAGAATTTTGGAAATCCTCACCTCATTTTTATGGGCGAAGGACTTCGTTTGATTGAGTGAAATGACATGTTCAGAGTGGCTGATGTAGACTCACAACTGTGATTCCTGACTCTCAGTCTAGTGCTTCTTCTACTTTATTACATTACCAGCCATCTTAACCCATTCATGCAATTCTGGGGTGAGGGAGTTCACCAGAATTCCACTTGACCTTCCTTAGAGCAGGGTTTAGGCAGGATGGGAGACCTTTATCTCTTAGGGATTTGAAGCTGCTTTTCAAGAAATAGTTGGTACCTTTCTTTGTTTTAATCTTTCATTGAATTAGGGATTGTATTGTAAAGAAGTTTTTCTTCTAAAAATCTGGACCATGTCGTGAACTTTCCTGTTATCTTGACAAAAAGCTATGCTGATCTTCTATATATTGTTCCAGTTTAAGCATACTCACCACTGAAGCAAGTCATGTACATGGTAAGTGTTACTGACATGTTTAGGAACATTATATTGAAAATTCAAACTAGATGTATTTGGCTGCCTTGATTTTTTTTTTTTTCTTTCTTTCTGGAAAAGAACATATTTAAATGAGAAACAGTTCCACCCTCTGAAGAAAAGAAAAAGTTTTAGGTCATTTGTTTCAGTAAAATAGATGATAGAATTTATGGCCCCAATTTTCCATTATTTTCAACTAAGTGTCCCATTACATAAGGCACATCAAAGGAAGAAATTGGTCATAGAAATGTTAATGTTTTAGTATAATTTTGTGATTAAACTCAGTTATCAAATAAGATTTTTAGCCATCATATGTTGCATCATACCAAGGACTTTGAATGGAATCTATCATATTTTTTTTTCAGTGTTTTGCTATAGCATTTGGTTTCATGACAACAGTTTCAGTAGGCAGTGTTCAAGATAACCTGGTCTTTTCAAAATATTTACTACATATGGCCTTATGTAATACATCCTTCTCAGGAACTGAAAAGACTCATTATTATGGTGGGTGTGTAAATGAAATATAATTGCTTTTGATTTTACTATGGGTATAAAAGATGTGTTTTGCTCTGATTTTAAACCAATGTTAATAGGAGTAGGTACAAGGTCAGAGTACTTACTGGAGAACTTTGAGTTCAGTTTTTAAGCTGATTTAAACTACTTGGAGGCTAGCTGTGTTTCATGATGACAGTATTTGTATTTAAAATCTTATAGGTCAATTTTATGAAAACCATGTCATATTTCTTTTAAGTTAATTATTGATTTTTTAAAAGCTTCTATTGGTGTTTCTCCCTGAGATTTTGGTCTATAGAGAATAAAATGTCTTTTAAATAGATGCTTCAATTACCTGAAATTCCTTGGGTCCTTTAATGGAAGAGAACCAAATGATTAAGCACACAAGGGAGTTTCAGGGATGTATTGGAAGCAATGACTTCTACGTGGGTGCTAAAGTCAGCGCACTTTGACTCCAGTATCTTCTTTGGTCTAGTGTACTTACAATCAACATTCAGAGGGAAAACTGTAATATTTTGCACAAGTCTTAAGCAATAAAGATAAATGTATTTACGAATGTATATGAAACCAGAAGTTGGAATGATGGCTTTTAGATTTTGGAGGAACATAAGTGAGAAGGCCACATGTTTGGCTGGTTACTGTAAGAATTGACATTTATTTACCATTTATGATCAGAGTAATTAATTATGGGTTTCTCCAAAGTGTTTTGATAACCCACTACATTTTCTTTTAAGAGGTTTAGTCATAAGGGTTTGGGCCTTCTGTTCAGGGATGGTTTTTGTACACAGTTTTATTTGAAGTCTCATATGAAGGCCCTAGACTACTGCTGTCCCCTTCCCCAAAATACAAGTGTAATTTAAAATTTTCTAGTAGCCATGTTGAAAAAAAAAGAAACGTGAATTTTATTGAACACAATTTAAAAATATCCAACATGTAATCAATATTAATGAAGTGTTGATTCATTGAAATATTGATTCAGTGAAAGATTAATGAAATATTTTGCTCTTTTTTTAATATACCAAGTCTTTGAAATCCTGTACATATTTTACATTTTAGTACATCTCAGTTCATACTGGCTGCATTTCAAGTACTCAGTGGTCACATGTGGCTGGTGGCTACCAAATCGGACAGCACAGCTCTAGAACATCTTTCTCTTTTGTCCCACATCAGTGTTGAGGATTCTTCCACTAGAAATTTATTTTTGGGGGACTACAGTCTTGCCATCTATCTCTATCTATGCTCTTCTATAATTGAGTGGAAAATGAAAAACTCCATAGAGGAAAAAACAATTCTCAATCATATTTGTTTTAACAATTTTTCGCCTTTACAGAAACTAGTGCTGCTGAAGAAATGCCAGTATTACTGAATGAGAACTTTAGAGGGCAGCTTCAGTTGGTGTGCGTAGGTGAAGAGAGCTGGGGTAGAAAAGGAAGAGTCAGCACTGGGTTGTGGAAATAGGACAGATCTCACTTTGAATCCTGCTGGGCTTGAGCAAGTTACTTCACTTCTCTGAGCCTTTTTACTTTATTCATGTGTAAAATTGGGATAAAATTACCTATCTCTTGAGTTGCTATGAAGATTAAATAAGATGATGTATGTGAAGTATGTCCTATGTATCTGGTACCTATGAGGTGCTCAATAAGTTTGTGTTGAGTAAATGATTGTTGCTTGCTTATGTCCCTCACTCCCAAATCCCTGCTTGTGATAGGAATAAGGAAGGAGGTAGGTATGCCTAAAAGTCGAAATAAAGAAACCTATCCTGTTTTCTAAACTGATTGGGATTCAATGTTTGTCCAGAACAAACTAGCCCCTAAGCATTGTGTTTAATTGAGATTTAAATTCAGGACCATTATCTGAAAGGTTCACAAAGTAATGATGTGAAATAGTTCATACTCGACATTGTTGAAATAGAAATGAATTTTGTCAATTTTATTTCAGTATACTTATTTCAATAATCAGTAAAAATAGAACCTGCAAATGTTTCTAAAATTTGTTTCAATTATTTAGGAGAAAAATCTCAATTATTAAAGATACCTCTTTATCTTTTTACCACAAGGGATTTTGCAATTTGGAATTTATGTTTTGCATCTACTTCAGAAGGCTTGTCTTCAGAGTGATAGTATACTGATGATTGTAAACTTGTGTAGTAATTGGAACTGAGGAAAACTTTTCTAAATGGAAGCAAAGCTGCCACTTGGTGACTGAGCTTTATGTTACAATGCAAGTGACCTTTTCTTCTTGCTCAGGCATTAACATCAATTTGTATTTTTAGATAGAACGGGGACTTTCTGTGTCATTAGCTGTATAGCATGTTCTGAATCTATTTAGGAGGGAGTTTTCAATCATACATATATTTCTGATTTGCTATGCATTTTGAGAAATTTATAATTCACTGAAATGTGGGAAAGCGTGGAGTGTTCTGAACAGATGATTAGATTAGATATGAACTTTTCAAAGCTTTGTGTGCACCCAACGTGTAGCCCACATCTGTGGTAATGTTCTTGGAAATCGGTCACATTTGAAGATTCAGTTCTTTGCCAATATCATCTGGTTGCACTTTGCATTACAGACTTTGAAAGTAGTTTTTGAATTGCAAAAGAGCAAACCACATGACACATTTTCTTACCTGACTGAAAGTTGTTTACAGTTATAGGTGAACTTTAACAAACAAGGTAACTAAAGGCATAATTGTCCAAATGCATGGATTGTTATCACTGACACCTGAGATAGAGGATTCTTATAGTTACCAGCTTTTCAAGTTGTCCAGACTTTTTCATTATTCTAATGACCCCTGACAGAGGTCTTATTTACTAAAAGTTCTTTAAGGTTTGTGGAATTTTGAAGGCACTGGCCTGGTTGGAATACACTGTGCTGATTGGCAATCATGAAATGGTGTTAATTGACGTGATTGGCATTCCTTTACCAATTTCTTACAGCTCCCTACAGGTGTTAGTAGTTACATTCTTGTGTAGATCTTTGTCATAACTGATTGTGTGAGCTTTTGATATAATAATAGAAATCTAGGGCTAGGCAACCTAGAGAAGGTTTGTGCCATGTATTAAGTGGTATGAATCTAGGCTAACCTGTGAACTAGGCAAAATATGTGCTTGGTTTCCTTAAGATTCCCTTCTCAGCACCCCCTGTTTTTGCTTTCTTTTGCTTTCTTTTGCTTTCTTCCTCTTGACTTTCCAGGTGGCTAACCTGTATCAGATAATCTCTGTTGAAATGTTAGTTAATTAGTTCACTGCTTTTCCTGAGATGTTTACATTTTAAAAGTGAGATCTTTTAATAACAAGGCTTTCAAGGTCCCTAGTGGGATAGTGAGTAACAAGTATTGGGGTAGATTCTGTGGACTGGGCCCAGGCTTGGTGTCAGGATTGTAGGGCCCCACTGTCCAATACAGCAAGCACTAGCTGTGTGTAGCTACTGACCACCTGAAATGTGGCTAGAATTAATTGAGATGTACTGTTAAGTGTAAAATACACACTAGATTTCTAAGACTTAGTACAAGAAAAAGACTGTAAAATAACTCAATTTTTAATATTTATTACATGTTGAAATGATATTTTGATATATTGGGTTACATAAAATATATTATTAAAATTAATTTACCCTGTTTCTTTTTACGTTTTTAATGTGACTACTAGAAAATTTAAAAGCAGTTATGGGGACTTCCCTGGTGGCGCAGTGGTTAAGAATCTGCCTGCCCATGCAGGGGACAAGGGTTTGAACCCTGGTCTGGGAAGATCCCACATGCCATGGAGCAACTAAGCCCGTGCACCACAACTACTGAGCCCGTGCGCCACAACTACTGAGCCCGCATGCCACAACTACTGAAGCCCGCACACCTAGAGCCCATGCTCCACAACAAGAGAAGCCACCGCAGTGAGAAGCGTGCACACTGCAACGAAGAGTAGCCCCCACTCGCTGCAACTAGAGAAAGCCCACGTGCAGCAACAAAGACCCAACACAGCCAAAATAAATAAGTATATAAATTTATTTTAAAAAATAAATAGATAAAATAAAAGCAGTTATGGCTCACATTTTATTTCTATTGGACAATGCTATTATAAGGACAAGAAAGTTTATGTTGTGTTCTTACTGTTGGGAGCTTGCAGAGGTTCAGGGAAATGCTCCCTCAGGATGCCTTAGCTACAGCTATTCCAGCTGACTTGGCTGGACCACTTTGTATTACAGTGCTGTTTTGAGAGCTGTTGCCTACAAGCAGCCACTGTCTCTCCTTGTTCTCTAACTCTCCCAATTCATGAAGTATGTATGTATGTATTTATTTATTTTCATGAGGAATTAAAAAAAAAATTACTCTGCCCACAACCTCTAATGGTTGTTATCTCCGGACTAGCTTCTTCTTGAAGGTAGGTGATTAAAAAGATTAATTTATAGCTACTATTTATTGGGCACTGGCCATGTACCAGACACTGTGCTAGGTACTTTACATAAAATCTTGAATCCTAACATCACTTCTTCAAGATTGATAATTATAAATGACAAAAGAGATTCAGATACATTGTGACTTTGCCCTGGGTCAGCTAGTGGCAGCTATGTGGCAAAATCAGGATCCCATCCCAAATCTCTCTGATTCCAGAGCCATTGTTCTTTCTGCTTTATTATGCTCTACTCATGTTTTCCATTAACTATGTGTGTACTTTAGTCTGAAACAGAGTGCTCTCTATAAAGGGGTCTCTTGCCAAATGGTGTTGACTGATCTTTAAGTTGATTTCCTTTGTCTTGGTGAATGACTTCAGTGCTCCTCACTCCAGGTCACTTTCCTCCCCTGTCTAGTACCTAGTGAGTGGCCCAGACATTAATGGAGAGACTTAAGCTTATTGACAGCCTGTTGAGCAGGACAGATAATCTAAAAGCCTCTTGTGAAAGAGCATCCCTTCTAAAGTCAATCAACAAAGAATGTTTCAGATGTCTTCAGGAAGAGATACAAGAAGAGAACTCTGAATGCCAGGAATATCAAATCTTAGACTTCAGAGACTGGCCATATAAGGAAGGGGCTTTTTATAGACAAAGGGGGTGAAGTAAAATAATGGGATAGAATAAGCGTATTGAGCTGGATAAGTCTTGTATAATCCTAGGCCATCGTTTAATGGCTGTGTCCTTGACATTGTTGCATTAAGAATGAGAGCAAGGGAAATAGTCCATGTGTTGGCATGCTTGTCTATAAATTAGAGTAGATATAGTCATAACTCATGAGTGCTCTGGAAGGCTGGATGCTGCATTTACTCTGCTGCCTTCACTTAGGATCAAGCAAGTGGTATTGACTTTGAAAATAAAAATAAGGGGAGAAAAGGAAGATCGAAGAGGTTCAAGGAGTGAAACTAGACTGGAGGTGGGCCACAGAGAGGTTTGGGCAAATTCAAAAATGCAAAGCCCTTTTATACATGTACACACATTATATTGATAATACTAAAAGCTGTGTAAACTGTAAAATACTGTTATTTCAGGAAAGGAACTGTGATATACTAGAAAGAAAACATTTCTAACTAGGTGGTGTAGATTCAATTTTCCCAGCTCTACCATCCCTAACTGTGTAACCCTAGGAAATTATAGAATCTGAGATACTCATTGTCTTTCTACCTCTCCGACTTTCCTTCATGGTTTAATAAGATTGTGATGAGTTTGAAAACGCTTTGGGTATGCTCATGTGCTGTATGCATGTTTTTAGTGTTTTTATACTGTTATTTACTCTTCATCTGAAGTGTTGCTTACCTGTGAAACTTCATTGAGAGGAGAAAATGGGTACCCAAGAACACACACGATTAAGGGAAGTTAGAGTTAAACGGCCAACAAGTAGGACTAATTTGGCTCACATCCCTAGGCTTTATAAAAGGGACAGTGGCAGCCTTGTGGGTGAAGGGAATGTGGACCTAATTGCTTATTTAATTCACTCATCCTTTTAACCCCTTTTAAAACTTGACTTTTGTAGGTCGATTATATAATGCATGAGTGTGAAAGCACACACGATGTTTCTCTTTAAGTGAAAAGCGCTATTCCATGACTATTTTAAAAAAGATTTTGATATATTCATAGTAATAAACCTGGTTTGCATTTCTTTGAGGCTCATGGTCTTCAACTTCTGACCAAGTTAGTAAAGGGTTGCTATAACTACCAGATGGCAGTCTTTCTTAATCCAGTGTTAGACACCAACAGACTTACACAGAATGAATGTAAGCAGAATTGAAGCACAGAATTTGAAGTATTATTTAAACTGATTATCTTGTAAATTTAGCATAAAGAGGATAAGTTGTATATATTCATCTTACCATGCAATTGTTTGGTTCTCAGGGCAATCCCGGAATGCATCTTTAGTTTGTATTCCATGTAAAATGCTGGCTACAGGGATATTTTGCCAAATGCCAGTTTGAAATTTACTTGGGATCCATCCAGCTGGCAGATCAGTTGTGCTAATCAGATGAGCCCATTTCTGGGGAATGGAATTTCATAGCAGGAGCAGTATTCTTGAAGTATAGTTATTTTTTAAATAAATTAAATTTTAATTTTAAAATTCTCATGTGCTGTATTGAAATGTATGTAGTATAAACATTGTAATATATGTAGTGCAGATACTTCATGCATTTTTATAAGTAATAAACAGCAGGAACAGTAGGTTCATTGTATTGTATTCATTTGTTTTTAATTTCTATTTTGAGTTCCTGGGATCATAACTTGCTTCCCCTTAATCTCTATGAACAAGAAAGATACTGAAGTGCAGATGGGTTAAACCTAGTAAAGGTAGGCAACTCACTTTCTGTGTAGAATTAGCTTTAAACTAATACTCTGTTTAAGGTGAGGTGGTAGATAGGCTTAGTGAAAGACAACTTGGCACAAATGAAAAAGAATTCAAACAACATACATGGGGATTAGACCTGAAGAACTAATATGACTCCTTTTTATCCTCAAAGTTAACCTGTATAAGTGTTAATATACACTTTCATGTTCACATTAGAAACCTCATGCCCCAGAGTAGCATTTCCCACAGTATGTTCTGTAGATCATTAGTTCTAAAAGATTTCCCAGGAAAAATAGTTCCAAATATGTTTGGGAAACTATTTTCTGCACTCTTTCTCTTAAAGGCTCATAATGAATATTAGCATAGCAAAGACTGAGAAGTATTGCTAAGTACTGGGTTGACCTTAAAAAAAAAAAAAAAAAACCTCAGTGTATCGGGAATTAAATATGTCACATAGACCAGGGAAATCAATCAGTCTCTCTAATAAAATGTATTAATATCCCATGGAACTCTTGTTTCTTAGAATATACTGGGGGGAAATAATGCCCTTAAGTAGTAATGTGTTAGCAGATCTCAGAGCTTATTTTTGTGATTACTCTTTTTTTAAAAAAATCACAATTAAAATTATATTTGGCAGTTATAGATATCTTAGCCTGGGGGATAGAATGCTTGTGTTTAAAACTTTTGTTTTAAAATTATAAGACAACTTTACATAGAAATTTTATAATTTTACATAGAAATGTTCATTTCTATGAGGTATGTCTTTACATTGATATTCATATCTTTTGGGGGCATTTTGATGTTTTTTGTAAATGTAATTTTTCTTATACCTTAAAATTTACATTTACTTTTGATAGGCCAGATAATTTCTTTAGCAAGCTATTTTCTAATTATATATTGTTTCAAGAATAAAATAAAATGTAATTGTTTTAAATTCAACTCTCAGGTAAAGAGACATTTTAGTAGCAATTAAACTAGTCTGTAATTGTTTTTACCTGAACTGGAAGGAAAATCAAAGATTTCAGTAACCCAAGATACTGCTATGAAATTTGTTCTATGAAATGAGGTTTTGAGACTGTCAACTTAGACAATGACACTCTACAGATGAACAAATTACTTATCTATATCAAAGCCTCCTATTTATATTCTCTAACCTGAATATGCATCATGGATTTTAAGCATTTCTTGCTTTTCATGAATTCCTTAAAAATGACATCTGAGAATTTTTTAAAATGTTACAGCTAAATATGGATTTTGAATCATCCCCAGGTTGGAAAACTGGAAAGTTGTGTCGTATTGTGAGTAATAAAAAATACTAAATATATTCAAGCTTAGTGTGAGCCAGTGCATACATTAAGTTAAACCAAAAAAGCTTAACCAGCCATGTTTCAGGTTTTGGGATATGTAATGTATAAATATAACCTCCTACAAGAAAAGAAATAGCTGGGCTTCCCTGGTGGCGCAGTGGTTGAGAGTCCGCCTGCCGATGCAGGGGACGCGGGTTCGTGCCCCGGTCCGGGAAGATCCCACTTGCCGCGGAGCGGCTGGGTCCGTGAGCCATGGCCGCTGAGCCTGCGCGTCCGGAGCCTGTGCTCCGCAGCGGGAGAGGCCACAACAGTGAGAGGCCCGTGTACAGCAAGAAAAAAAAAAAAAAGAAAGAAATAGCTGTCTTACCCATTAACCACCAAACTAAACCATATTTTATTTTCAGTTGTATTTGGAAGACCATGTTTCTGTTAGCTTTGGCTTGCCATTTGCTGAATAACTAAAAATGGCATGTTTAAAACTAAGTAGTATTTAATGACTAGACCATCAAACCCCAAATGGAATTGAGGGAGAGATTCTTTTACTGAAATATAAAAATTTTTTTCCCTTTAGTGTTATGTTAGACAGTACAAGATCCTTAAACTTGCTCTCTTATGGATGATAAAGTAAATATCTTATCCACACAGTTTCCTTTCATCCATAGGATTGCTTAGTGAGGAAGCCTAAAGATTATAGTGATAACTAACTCCACCAGAAAGGAGCTGCTCAGCAACAGAAACAGGATCAAAAATTTTACCGCCAAGTTAGATGAGCTGACGAAAGAGAAACTGCATGTGTGGAACTAACTTTCCCAGTTACCTGTAGAGGGACCGGCTCTCTTACTGCCAGTGATAGTGTGAAGCCTTTTAGACTGGTGGTTCTCAGACATCAGCCTGCATCAGAAGCAGCCGGTGGGCTTGTTAAGCCATAGATTGCTGGACTGCACCCCACACTTCCTGGTTCAGCAGTTTGGAGTAAGGCCCAATAATTTGAATTTCTAATAAATTTTCAGGTGATGTTGCTGTTCGGAGACCAAATTTGAGAACCACTGTTTTTTTCCTAGACTAGGAAATCTTTCTGAATCTTCTCTTTTCCTTTCGTTCCTTTTCCTCCCTCATGCCACCCGCTGTCCCCAACAAAGCCAGCTGTCTTCTGTTATGGAACTGTTCCAGAAGCCCTCTTTTCTTATTAGCTTTTTTTTACATTGGTTTCCTTTATGTTTTTTAACCATCTACAGTGAGACAGCATTGTACAGTGGAGTCAATTTATAACTGTACAATGTTTTTACCAGTCTTGGAATTCTTTATACTTTCTCCAAGCCTTGATATTTCTCATGTAAACATCCCCTTTCATAGTTTAGAAAACACATCTTCCTTTTAAAGTTTAAAGTCTTGTTGCATTTTTGGGGAGAGGTGGTGGATGTGTTTATTACCTGGACAGTGGTGTTGGTAAAATGAGTATATACATACATCCAAATTCATCTAATTGTACTCATTAATTATGTTCAATTTTTTTTTTCACATCTTTATTGGAGTACCTATCTTTCTTTGAGGGGGAAAAAAATATCACCATTGGAAGCCACATTGTTTTTTCACATCTTTATTGGAATATAATTGCTTTTACAATGCTGTGTTAGTTTCTGCTTTACAACAGAGTGAGTCAGCTATACATATACATATATCCCCATATCTCCTCCCTCTTGCATCTCCCTCCCACCCTCCCCTCTAGGTGGTCACAAAGCACCAAGCTGATCTCCCTGTGCTATGCGGCTGATTCCCACTAGCTATCTATTTTACATTTGGCAGTGTATTTATGTCCATGCCACTCTCTCACTTCGTTCCAGCTTACCCTTCCCCCTCCCTGTGTCCTCAAGTCCATTCTCTATGTCTGCATCTTTATTCCTGTCCTGCCCCTAGGTTCTTCACAACCAATTTGTTTTTTTTAGATTCCATATATATGTGTTAGCATACAGTATTTGTTTTTCTCTTTCTGACTTACTTCACTCTGTATGACAGACTCTATGTCCATCCACCTCACTACAAATAATTCAGTTTTGTTCCTTTTTATGGCTGAGTAATATTCCATTGTATATATGTGCCACATCTTCTTTATCTATTCATCTGTTGATGGACATTTAGGTTGCTTCCATGTCCTGGCAATTGTAAATAGTGCTGCAGTGAATATTGTAGTACATGTCTCTTTCTGAATTATGGTTTTCTCAGGATATATGCCCAGTAGTGGGATTGTTGGGTCATATGGTAGTTCCCTTTTTAGTTTTTTAAGGAACCTCCATACTCTTCTCCCTAGTGGCTGTATCAGTTTACATTCCCACCAACAGTGCAGGAGCGTTCCCTTTTCTCCACACCGTCTCCAGCATTTATTGTTTCTAGATTTTTTGATGATGGCCATTCTGACTGGTGTGAGGTATTACCTCATTGTGGTTTTGATTAGCATTTCTCTGATGATTAGTGATGTTGAGCATCTTTTCATGTATTTGTTGGCCATCTCTGTGTCTTCTTTAGAGAAATGTCTATTTAGGTCTTCCGCCCATTTTTTGATTGGGTTGTTTGTTTTTGTGATATTGCACTGCATGAGCTCCTTTTATATTTTGGAGATTGATCCTTTGTCAGTTGCTTCGTTTGCATATATTTTCTCCCATTCTGAGGTTTGTCTTTTCGTCTTGTTTATGGTTTCCTTTGCTGTGCAAAAGCTTTTGAGCTTCATTAGGTCCCATTTGTTTATTTTTGTTTTTATTTCCCTTACTCTAGGAGGTGGGTCAATAAAGATCTTGCTGTGATTTATGTCATAGAGTGTTCTGCCTAGGTTTTCCTCCAAGAGTTTTATAGTATCTGACCTTACATTTAGGTCTTAATCCATTTTGAGTTTATTTTTGTGTATTGTGTTAGGAAGTGTTCTAATTTCATTCTTTTGATGTATCTATCCATTTTTCCCAGCACCACTTATAGAAGAGGCTGCCTTTTCTCCATTTTATATTCCTGCCTCCTTTGTCACAGATAAAGTGACCATATGTGTGTGGATTTATCTCTGGGCTTTCTATCCTGCTCCATTGATCTATATTTCTGTTTTTGTGCCGGTAACATTGTCTTGATTACTGTAGCTTTGTAGTATAGTATGAAGTCAGGGAGCCTGATTCCTCCAGCTCCAGTTTTCTTTCTTAAGATTGCTTTGGCTATTCGGGGTCTTTTGTGTTAACATACAAATTGTAAAATTTCTTGTTCTAGTTCTGTGAAAAATGCCATTGGTAATTTGATAGGGATTGCATTGAACCTGTAGATTGCTTTGGGTAGTATAGTCATTTTCCCAATATTGATTCTTCCAATCCAGGAGCATGGTATATCTCTTCATCTGTTTATGTTATGTTTGATTTCTTTCATCAGTGTTTTATAGTTTTCAGAGTACAGGTCTTTTGCCTCCTTAGGTAGGTTTGTTCCTAGGTATTTTATTCTTTTTGTTGCGATGGTAAATGGTATTGTTTCCTTAATTTCTCTTTCTGATCTCTCGTTGTTAGTGTATAGGAATGCAAGAGATTTCTGTGTATTAATTTTGTATCCTGTAACCTTACCAAATTCATTGATTAGTTCTAGTAGTTTTCTGGTGGCATCTTTAGGATTTTCTATGTATAGTATCATGTCATCGGCAAACAGTGACAGTTCTACTTCTTCTTTTCCAATTTGTATTCTTTTTATTTCTTTTTCTTCTCTGATGGCCGTGGCTAGGACTTGCAGTACTGTGTTGAATAATAGTGGTGAGAGTGGACATCCTTGTTTTGTTCCTGATCTTAGAGGAAATGCTTTCAGTTTTTTACTATTGAGAATGATGTTTGCTGTGGGTTTGTCATATATGGCTTTTATTATGTTGAGGTAGGTTCCCTCTATGCCTACTTTCTGGAGAGTTTTTATCATAAATAGGTGTTGAATTTTGTCAAAAGCTTTTTCTGCATCTATTGAGATGATCATGTGGTTTTTATTCTTCAGTTGGTTAATATGGTGTATCACATTGATTGATTTGCATATATTAAAGAATCCTTGTATCCCTGGAATAAATCCCACTTGATCATGGTGTATGATCCTTTTAATGTGTTGTTGGATTCTGGTTGCTAGTATTTTGTTGAGGATTTTTGCATCTGTGTTCATCAGTGATATTGGTCTATGATTTTCTTTTTTTGTGATATCTTTGTCTGGTTTTGGTATCAGGGTGATGGTGGCCTCGTAGAATGAGTTTGGGAGTGTTCCTCCCTCCACAATTTTTTGGAAGAGTTTGAGAAGGATAGGTGTTAACTCTTCTGTAAATGTTTGAAAGAATTCACCTGTGAAGCCATCTGGTCCTGGACTTCTGTTTGTTGGAAGATTTTTGATTACAGTTTCAATTTCATTACCTGTGAGTGATCTGTTTATATTTTCTAATTCTTCCTGGTTCAGTCTTGCAAAGTTGTACTTTTCCAAGAATTTGCCCATTTCTTCCAGGTTGTCCATTTTATTGGTGTCTAGTTGCTTATAGTAGTCTCTTAGGATCTTTTGTATTTCTGCGATGTCAGTTGTAATCTCTCCTTTTTCGCTTCTAATTTTATTGATTTGAGTCCTCTCCCTTTTTTTCTTGATGAGTCTGACTAAAGGTTTATCAGTTTTGTTTATCTTCTCAAAGAACCAACTTTTAGTTTTATTGATCTTTGCTATTGTTTTGTTCATTTCTATTTCATTTATCTCTGCTCTGATCTTTATGATTTCTTTCCTTCTACTAACTTTGGGGTTTCTTTGTTCTTCTTTTTATAGTTGCTTTAGGTGTAAGGTTAGATTGTTTATGTGAGATTTTTCTTGTTTCTTGAGGTGAGCTTGAATTGCTATGAACTTCCCTCTTAGAACTGCTTTTGCTGCATCCCATAGATTTTGGATCATCGTATTTTCGTTGTCATTTGTTTCTAAGTATTTTTTGAGTTCTTCTTTGATTTCTTCAGTGATCTCTTGGTTATTTAGCAGCGCACTGTTTAGCCTCCATGTATTTGTGTTTTTTACTGTTTTTTTTCCTGTAATTGATTTCTAATCTCATAGTGTTGTGGTCAGAAAAGATGCTTGATATGATTTCAGTTTTCTTAAATTTTCCAAGGCTTGATTTGTGACCTAAGATGTGATCTATTCTGGAGAACGTTTCATGAAGGAAAGTGTATTCTTCCACTTTCAGGTGGAATGTCCTAAAAATATCAATTAAGTCTATCTGGTCTGTTGTGCCATTTAAAGCTTGTGTTTCCTTATTCCTTTTCTGTCTGGTTGATCTGTCTGTTGGTGTCACTGGGGTGTTAAAGTCCCCCACTATTATTGTCTTACTGTCGATTTCTCCTTTTATGGCTGTTAGCATTTGCCTTATGTATTGAGGTGCTCCTATTTTCGGGGCATAAATATTTATAATTGTTATGTTTTCTCCTTGGATTGATTGATCCCTTGATAATTATGTAGTGTCCTTCCTTATCTCTTGTAACTATCTTTATTTTAAAGTCTATTTTATCTGATATGAGTATTGCTACTCCAGCTTTCTTTTGATTTCCATTTGCATGGAATATCTTTTTCCATCCCCTCACTTTCAGTCTGTATGTGTCCCTGGGTCTGAAGTGGGTTTCATGTAGAAAGTGGGTTTCTCTGTGTTTCCTGCTCAGAGAAGTTCCTTTAGCATTTGTTGTAAAGCTGGTTTGGTGGTGCTGAATTATCTTAGCTTTTGCTTGTCTGTAAAGCTTTTGATTTCTCCGTCGAATCTGAACGAGATCCTTGCCAGGTAGACTAATCTTGGTTGTAGGTTTTTCCCTTTCATCACTTTGAATATGTCCTGCCACTCCCTTCTGGCTTGCAGAGTTTCTGCTGAAAGATCAGCTGTTAACCCTATGGGAATTCCCTTGTATGTTATTTGTTGCTTTTCCCTTGCTGCTTTTAATAATTTTTCTTTGTATTTAATTTTTGATAGTTTGATTAATATGTGTCTCGGCATGTTTCTCTTTGGGTTTATCCTGTATGGGACTCTCTGCGCTTCTTGGACTTGATTGACTATTTCCTTTCCCACATTAAGGAAGTTTTCAACTATGATCTCTTCAAATATTTTCTCAGATCCTTTCCTTTTCTCTTCTTCTGGGACCCCTTATAATTAAAATGTTGGTGCGTCTAATGTTGTCCCAGAGGTCTCTGAGATTTTCCTCAATCCTTTTCATTCTTTTTTCTTTATTCTGCTCTCCGGCACTTATTTCCACCCTTTTATCTTCCAGCTCACTTATCTGTTCTTCTGCCTCAGTTATTCTGCTATTGATTCCTTCTAGAGTATTTTTAATTTCAGTTATTGTTTTGTTCATCACTGTTTCTTTGCTTGTTAGTTCTTCTAGATCCTTGTTAAACGTTTCTTGTATTTTCTCCATTCTGTTTCCAAGATTTTGGATCACCTTTACTATCATTATTCTGAATTCTTTTTCAGGTAGGTTGCCTATTTCGTCTTCATGTATTTGGTCTTGTAGGTTTTTACCTTGCTCCTTCATCTGTAACATACTTTTTGTCATTTCATTTTTTTTTTTTTTTTTTGGTAGGTGGGGCTGTATTCCTGTCTTACTGGTTGTTTGGCCTGAGGCATCCAGCACTGGAGTTTGCAGACAGTTGGGTAGAGCTGGGTCTTGGTGCTGAGATGAGGACCTCCAGGAGGTCTCACTCTGATTAATATTCCCTGGGGTCTGAGGTTCTCTGTTAGTCCAGCAGTTTGGACTCGACGCTCTCACCACAGGAGCTCGGGCCCAACCTCCAGCCTGGGAACCAAGATCCTGCAAGCTGTGTGGCACAGCAAAAAAAAAAAAAAAAAGGAAAGAAAGAAAAGGAAAAAAAGGAGCGGTACAATAACAAAGAATAAAAAATTAAATTAAATTAAAGAGATAAAAAAAATATATTAGGGGGCTTCCCTGGTGGCGCAGTGGTTGAGAGTCTGCCTGCCGATGCAGGGGACATGGGTTCGTGCCCCGGTCGGGGAGGATCCCACATGCCGCGGAGCGGCTGGGCCCGTGAGCCATGGCCGCTGAGCCTGCGCGTCTGGAGCCTGTGCTCCACAACGGGAGAGGCCACAACAGTGAGAGGCCCACGTACCAAAAATAAATAATAATAAGAAGAAGAAGAAGAAGAACCTGCTGTATAAAAAAAAAGAATTCAAAAATATAAATGAATCAACAACAGCAAGGTAAAACAGAACCCCAACCTAAAAGAAGGAAAAGGAAAAAAGAAAGAACAAGGCCTTGGCTATGGGGAAAATGAGTATATACATACATCCACATTCATCTAATTGTATTCATTAGTTATGTGCAGGTTTTTAAAATAAGAATTATAACTCAATAAAACTGGGAGGAAAAATTAGTCAATCAAAAATGGGGTCAGACTCTTTATTTCAGGGGAACGTTAAAACCCCCTGGCTAGAGAAGGCTTACCCCAGAGAAGGCTCCACCCATAGAAAGCTCGCGCTGCTCCTCAGCATAGGCTCTACCAGAAAGTCTTTAGGCAAAGTCATGTAAGTAGCCTTCCTGAGTCATGTATATGCAGCATCAACAGGGTCCTTTATGGTTTAGAGAGATTAATAAGAAAGGTGCTTTGCCCCTGCTTGAGAAAAGGCAAAAAAGTTCATCGTTGAGAGGTGGGATTGAGCTTCTGGGTCTGTGAGCTGGTTGCCGGGAGTGGATCCTGCCCAGCCTCCAGGGTTGGGCCATGCTGGGAAGCGTGACTGTGTGTGCAACAAAAGGTAATTCCATAGAGGTGTAGTAATAGCTGTAGGAATGACTTGTTAGGCAGTTGCCACTGGGTGTGTCCGAGGAGATTGGTGTTACTTTCACTGCTAGGGAAGGGCTCTGTAGCACTGGCACAGGGGCCTCAGCTTGCACTGCCATGTCCAGGCTTCAAGCTTCAGGGACAGCCTTGTCATTCTTAACTTCTACCATAGACTTCACGAAATTCGTGAGCAGCTTCAGATCACCTGTGCTGCTTCAACTCCATACTCCTTGTCCTTTCCAGAAAGACCTATATTTCTTTTTTTATATGTTTCAGGTGTACAGCATTATAATTTGACATCTGAATATACTACAAGGTGATCACCATAAGTGTAGTTACCATTCATTTCAGCTTTTAAATAGATGATTCCCACTCTCTGTGGTACTGTCATATATGTGATCTTCTAAATTCATTTTGGCATTTTAAGGCAGGAGGATAGTGTTTCATAGAGGGGTGTGCAGGTCATTGCCCAGCAATCAAAAGTAGTGTCACGACTAGCCTGCTGGAGTGAGAATTTAGGTAAGGAGAATCAAATTATCCCTCTTCAAGCAACTGTTGCTTTAGCTGCGAACAAGACAGATTCTTTTGTTATCTCAGTCCCTTCCTGGCCCATGGTTAATTGGACTAGTGCTTTTTGCTTTCCAGAAATGGCCAGGTACTGAGTTCTGAGAACGAGCAGGTGGGTTTCTGGGGGACGGAGAGTTATAGGAGCACTAGGTGCATCATAAGAAAGTAAGAAAATGCTACGTGCCAGGAACTGTTCGTAGATGTTAAAGGTCATCTAGTTCAGCTTTCTCACTTGACATGGTAGGAAGTGGAATGTTTCCCAGACTTTCCCAAGGTCATAGTCATATAGCCAGCCATTTACAAATCACTTGACCACTGTTTCCGTCTTGCTGCAGGGCTTCTGCTGCTCTTTGCCACTGGCATGAAGGGAAATTTTGTGGCATACTGAGATAGTAACTAGCCACATAGTTCAGCTTCTTAAGAGATTAATGGCATATAATATTTATTTTTAAAATCATAATGTTTTTGGTGATTTAAAAATTATGTAAATCCAGAGAAATTGCTGCCATATCATAGCATATATTGTGTGCATGTGTGTATTTTATTTTTTTAAATAATGTTTGTTTCTGACTGTAAAAATAATACAAGCCCATTGTAAAATGTTTAGGAACTACAGATACAAGTTAGTAAATAAAAACCAGGAATAAATCATCCCACAGAAAGAGCCTAATATATTACAGTAGGCTATCGGTGCTTATAAACATCTCCAAAATTCAGTGACTTAATGCAGTGGTTTACTTTTCACTATGTGTAGTTCACTGTAAATGGGGAGAGGGGTGGTTCTGAGATCCAGGCCCATCCAAACAGTGGCTCCATCCCTCAGGGCCTTTGGATCCCACACTGGATCTTGGATCTTTTGCAACTGACCAGTAAGTGAGGGAAGAGAGAGACAATGAAGGAACCCATAGTAGCTTTTAAGAACTAGTGTTCAAACCTGGGACAGCAGTGTAAAAACAATTTTGTATCTTGTTTATTAAAACATTTGCTTATCATTTGCCCCTAGTCATTAAGTACTACTGGAATATTATGCAGCCCTTACAAACTGTCCCATTATTAAGTGTTGTTTTAAAACAGATGTGAAAGATAGCTGCTGTACTCTAGATGCTCTTTAAAAGCACATGGTCTTGATGTACCCTTTCTGAAGGTTTGTGTGTGTGTTAAAATGTTTTATGCTCTTTGACTAAATCCTACTCCAAAGAATTCAGGAGCAGACGAAACATGTAAAAAGTTGTATGCATACGGATGAAAATTATATCTGTAAAATAGTGAAAAATTGGAAAAAAACCTGAATTTGTTTGAAAAGAACTGATCAAATAACTTTTTTTTTTTTCTTTTGCGGTACGTGGGCCTCTCACTGTTGTGGCCTCTCCCCTTGTGGAGCACAGGCTCCGGACGTGCAGGCTCAGCGGCCATGGCTCACGGGCCTAGCCGCTCTGCGGCATGAGGGATCTTCCCAGACCCGGGCACGAACCCGTGTCCCCTGCATCGGCAGGCGGCCTCTCAACCACTGCACCACCAGGGAAGCCCTCAAATAACTTTTGATAAGTACATATGACATTGGAATACAGTGCTGCTGTTAACAATGATGATCTTTATTTGCTTAGAAAAATGTCACAACAAATGAGACTGCTAGGTTTCAGGGTAGCATATATAGTATGTAAAACTGAATATATGAATGTGTATGTGTATAAGAAGAGATAGATGTCCTTATGTGTGCTTGAAGGATGTTTACCAAAATGTTAACAGTAATTTATCTCTGAGTTGTTAGATTTGTGATTTTTATCAATTTTTCAGAAATGTTTTAGTAGTTTTTAATTTTAACATTGTGCATGAATCATTTTTATAAAATCAATAAAATTAGTAAAGTTATTCTTAGAAGATAAAATATGGCCAGAGTTATTTATATATTGATTTACTCAACATTCCCTATTGTATGTTTTGAGGCTGAAAGTTATACATTTCTAGTCATTATGGGACAAAATCATAAGGTCACATGTTTGGTTCTGTTTTTTTAGTGTTTGGGTTTTTTCCTTTAAAAGTTGGTGTATTATTCAAGTTTGACAAATGCTGCTTTAAGGAATTTCTGGTAAAATATTAGAGATGGGTAAAGAATTTGTGTGCCTCATTGCTTCCAAGAGGAAAGCATACATGAGCACTCTCTGATGTTAAAATAAGCAAAACCCAAAATACTATATATTAGTTACCTACTGCCATGTAACAAATCGCCTCAAAACTTAGCAGTTCAAGACAACATTTATTATTGCATGGTTTCTGTGGGTCAGGAATTCAAGAACAGCTTAGCTGGGTGGTTCTGTCTCAGGCCCTTTCTTGAGGTTGCGGTCAGGCTGCTGGCTGGGACTTCAGCCATCTCAAGACTTGTCTGGGGCTGGAGAATCTCCTTCCAGCCTCATGCACTTGGTTGTTGGCACACCTGAGTTCCTCAAGCCTGGAGCCTCAGTTCCTTGCCACGTGAGTCTTGCCACAGGGCTGTCTGAGTGTCCTTAAGACATGGCAGCTGGCTTCCCCCAGAATGAATGGGTGGGGTGTAAGTGGGGGCAGGGAGGATCTAAGATGGAAGCCACAGTCTTTTTATAACCTGATCTTGCAGGCATACCATCACTTGTCATATGCTATTATTGCTTTCTCAGGCCAATCATAATACAGTGTGAGAGTGGACTATACTACACACCAGGAGGGTGAACTCACTGGGGGCCATTTTAGAGGCTGCCCACCACAAATACTAATGGTGGTTTTAGGTAAATCACTAGGGAAGTTAATATTTTCACAGATTTCCAACCTTTATCTTATAAAGAGATGTTAGACATTGCCAGCGATGCTTGTTTGAGTGAGCTTTGGATGAGAATACACTCAGTGGGAAAATGTGATATAGCTTTTTTCTCTACCTAGTGAAGATAGATCATGTAACACTTTTGCCAAGATTGAGAGGTGATTAATGGGCCAGCTTACCTGAAACATGATTGAACAAATTCACACTGGCAGCATTATATAGCACACATCTACAACCAATTAATATATGTATACTTCTACAGTAATTTTTTAATGGTTGTCCATAATTAGGAGTTAACTGCAAATTTAAGTACTCATTATTTCATTGCAGTATAAAGCAGATAGTAATTTATGGCAAAGATTATATCATGGAGAAATTTACTTACCATGTTAAGGAATTTGGACTTTATTCTTTGGAAAATGGGGAGCCATTGAAGAATTTATGGGAAAAGGAGTGATGTGGTCAGATTGGTTAAAAAATCTCATGTTGGCAGCAATATTGAAAGTAGATTGAGGAATGAAAGTTTGAAGGCAGAGAAATTATTACAGTATTCCAGGAGAGAGAGAACGAGTGCCTGAAATACATCAGCAGTCTCAGGGATAGAGAAGGAGAGAGAGGAAAAGCCTTGAGAGGAAAAATGGTAAAATCAAAAGGAGTTGGTTATTACCCAGAGGTAGGAGGTAATGGTCCAGTTAAAGAAACTCTGGGGTTTCTGGCATAGAGAAAGAAAACTGTGGCAAAGATCTCTTCTGTCTCTGTAGAAGGATGTGTGGGAAATAGGAGTTTGATTTTTCAACATGTGAAGGTTGAGAGTTGGACAGCAGTAGGAGATATAAAGTGAGCAGTTAGACATATAGATCTGGAGCGCAAGCAAGGAGTTTGACAGGACTGGGAATAGAGATTTGTGAGTGAGAGAGGAGAGTGATAGTTGAAGTCATGGGAGGCAGATGAGGTTGTCCAAGGTGAAGGTGAGAGTGAAAGAAGTATGCCCAGGATGGAACTTTGTCAGATACCAAGGTCTAAAGTCATTCTTTTTATAGCTACAATCCAGACTAAAAAGTACCATTGTAGGGATCCGTTCTAATCCCAGCCCTACTTGAGGTTACATAGGTACAAGTACCAGGACTCCTCTGTGACTTTGAACAAATCACTTAAAATCTCTGAGCCTAAGTTTCTTCATCTATAAAATGAGGACATTGCTTCAAATCAGATATTCTCAAGCTTTTTTCTGCAGGATTATGTGTAACGTAGGATGTTCACATGCACAGCACATTTCTACAAGTGTGTTCAGAATTATGGGCAAATTCATTGCTCTGAGTCTCTCTATCATATAAGAAATGCAAGTAAATGAGAGTTATGTTAATATAAAGATAATTTTAGGTCTGCTCCATTATATATTTCAAAAAGCAAATATTTCACAAACTTGAGTACTTAAATCAGCAAGAAGTTACTCGTGATAGATAACCTCACAGCTGATAGGCATGTACCAAAGAAACCATACTTAAAACTCCCAATCTAGTTAGATCACTTCCTAAACTCTTCTGAGGTCACAGGCTACTTTGAGAATCTGATGAAAGCTATGGACTCTCCCCAGAAAAGTACACATATAATTTTGTATTTAATTTGAGAGAATCCAAATTAATTTTTCTGAAGTTTATCCATGGAAGCTCTTGGGATCCATGAGCCCTGTATTAAATTCCTTATCTTAGAAAAATCTTCTCCTCGAAGATTTTATGACTTTATATGTTGCAAAAGGAGGCCTCATTCTTTTTGAAAATATACTTTGTGATTAGATAATTGTAGGTAAGGAATTCTGTCGTAGTTTTCGAACAACGTTGTTTCTTAAAGGCATTATTGTTTGTATCAGAGCTTGTCATAATTAGAAAACAGTTGCCTATTCTGTGGGCGAACTAGAAACCACATTAACATTAAGAAGAATAAGGTGATTAAAAACACAACTATATTAAAATAACTATTAGTTAGTTTATACTAACATTCTATATTATCATCTCGGGAGGCAGGCAGAGCCAGAAGGTTACAAAGAGCCCAGGCATTCAAGAGGTTTGACTAGTACAAAAGTGTTTTGCTTGTTCATGGCAACGTGTTTGTCAAATTCGGTCTTGCCCAAGTGACTTGGAGGTGTTTAGGAATATATGTTAGGTGAACTAGAAAAAAATCCTATAAATAAAATAATCCTATAAGAGAAATCCTATGTGAGAAATAATCCTACAAATATTTTTACAGAAAAACCTCATGTTTTAAAAGGAGAAAAAATAATTCATTTCAATTAAAATAATGCTATTATTAGTCAGGGAATATTCTGGAATTACATGTAATGTGGATTTTAATTTAGATTTAACACAGTAATACAATATTAATAATAATCTTACTCATAACTTATTTTGTCTGGTAATTTTTTCCATCAATTTTTTCATGTCTTAAACTCAGGAAAATCTAATTATCCTGGTAATTACAAATAAGTACTTCTTCAACAATTTCCATCATCCGGTTATTTCATAAGAAGGTTTCCACTAATGGTAAAACAACTTGATTTTGTTCTTTGTCTAAAATTGTATACCTACCAAAGAAAATTTAAATTAATTTTGATCTAAACTAGTTATTAAAACTTTGAGAAAAAAAAGTAGAATGCATTTTTTTTTTACTTCAGAGTTTTAATGGGTCACTTTTTATTTTGTTTTTCATGAATTATCATGTATTTAAGCTTTTCGGCAAATTACATGCACTGGGCCAGTAATGATTAATCCTGGTTCAGTGGTCAAGAATGTTGATTTAAAAAACTTATTTCCAGGCTGTGGAATAGCCTAGAGAGGACATAGTAATTTTGTTTGCACTTCAGTTGTGTGCTGGAGACCTTGGTCTGTATGATTGTTGGGCCAGTTCAGTTTTTAGTCAATCTGCTTGCTCTTTACAGGTGGACATCACTTTCTGCTCTTGTAGTAACTGTAACTTTACTTGAGGTTGTCTTAGCCTTTAAATCCAGATGAATTTTTTTTTCCTGAAATAACTTTAAGCACGAAAAAAAATAAGATTAATATATTCATCAAGTTTTTTGATATTTTAAAATCATGCAGTAGAAACTTTTCAAATCTGTGCATGTATATTTTTGAAAGAAGGAGGATTTATTTTCAACTGTATCTGAATTAATGTTTTCAGAGAAAGCTATAACATTATCATGTAAAGAAATTGATCCCCCACCTTAGTATTTTCTAACAACCCTATTTTTAAAGTATAGCTAGTCTTTCCTTATGACTTTCTACCTTTACTGTGTAAGTTATATTTGAGTGTGTTTAGATATTTTACTTACCCATTTGCTGTTACTCTTTTTATGGTTAAATTAGTCCGATTTTTTATTTTTATGTTTCAACCAAGGATGAATAGCCTGGGAAGAATGACAGGGTGAAAAGAACCTACCTTTCTTTGAGGGGGGGAAAAATATCACCGTTGGAAGCCACATTTTTCCCCTGAATAAGTTCTCTCAAGAGTAGACTAGGGGAAATTTTAAAAGCTACATTAATCCCTTGAAACTAAGATTTTTTTTCAAATTATTTCATGGGGTTCTGAATTCTTCATTCAATAAATATTTTAATTCTTTAAAATATTTTAAACAGGATACAAAGATAAATCAGAAATAGATCCTTTCCTCAAGGAATATCAAGTCGCTTGGAGAGGACATGCTGTGTACTTAAGTAATTATGGTATAAAGTACAAAGTGGTGAGAAGGTACAGCTCAACAGCTGTGGTAGTTCAAAGGAAGGATTGATTTTTCTGGTTTGGAAGGAATGAGAATTAGAGAACATATTCTTATGTATCTTTTATAAGAAAATTTGCTAAATACTTAGTAGAAAAAGGAAACTTATGGTTATAGAAATTAGACTTCATAGTTTGAGTATATCCTATGGGAGACCTTATGCGGGAATTTATCATTTTGTATTATTGTGTCTTCTGGCCTATTAGACCATTGGCTTCTTGACAGTAAGAATCATATATTTTTATGTTTGTGCTTCCAGAACTTCATACATATAACGCTTGATGAAGCATTATAAAATACTCATTTGAAAATATTGGTTTAAAATTGGAAAAGAGTAAAACCTGAAATACTGTCATAATCCAGGATAATGTGTCCCTTTTTTCATTTGTTTTATGGAGTTTGTATCCAAGCACTGCTGAGATCCGTTATGATTCTGAAGTAATATTTACCATATGTCATAACGCTTGTCCATAGGTCACAAATTATGACCACTGAGATGAAGTATTTGTCATCCTAAAGACAGTGGAATCCTGGGTAAAGACCCAAAGAAAATGAAAACGCTAATTCCAAAATATATATACAGCCCTATGTTCATTGCAGCATTATTTACAATAGCCAATATGGAAGAAGCCTAAGTGCCCATCAATAGATGAATGGATAAAGAAGATGTGATTGGTATATTGATATATATATATACACACACACACACACACACATACACACACACATACACACACACATATATATATAAAATGTTTATATAATGGAATATTACTCAGCCATAAAAATGAATGAAATCTTGCCTTTGTAGCAACATGGTTGGACCTAGAGGGTATTATGCTAAGTGAAATAAGTCAAACAGAGAAAGACAAATACCAATGATTTCACTTATATGTGGACTCTAAAAAACAAAACAAATGAACAAAGATAAAACAGAAACAGAGTCATAAATACAGAGAACAGACAGAGGGGTGTTGGGGAATGGAATTTTATGGCAGGAGCAGTGTTCTTGAAGTATAGTTATTTTAAAAATAAGTTAATTTTTAATTTTAAAATTCTCAGGGTAGCCCATGCTGTAAATCTCAGTCTGAGAGCAGGAGGTGAGATGAGATGTCCCAGCTCAAACAATAAGGCAGAAAGAGAAGCGAGTTCCTCCTTCCTCCACCTTTTGTTCTATTCAGGCCTTCACAGGACTGGATGATGCCCATCCACATTGGGGAGGGCAGTCTACTAAATCCACCGATTAAAATACTAATCTCATCCAGAAACACCCTCACAGGCACACCCAGAAATAACATTTAATCTGGACATCTGTGGCCAGTCAAGCTGACACATAAAATTAACTATCACAGGCACTAAGGCCCTTACAGTGACAGGGTTGCTGGAGAAGGTGGAGTAGGACAAAGGAATTTCCTTACAGCTTAGAGAAACCGTTGTTCAACTGTAGTGCAGAAACAACAATATTGTAAGGAAGTATAGCATATTCTGTTGCATTAATAAATAATCATGAGGCCTTAAAGAATCCATTCTGAGGTGGGCAGAATACCTGGCCTGGCATATGGGAATAACTGTGCAAACACAATAGGAAAGATAGAGCTTTTACTTTTGTTAGTGAGCAAATATAGCTTCCCAATAGGACAGTAAATACAATCCAGATGGCTGAGAGCATAAGATCATAGCAGAAGGGGGAAAACTAAACTCAACAATTTACCATTAGTCGTCTTTCTACATTTTCCCATTTAGTTCAATAGTAATAAAAAGGATGCTTTTAGATTCCCTTTAAGGTAGGTGAATTTAAATAATGCCAGTTTCTGTTTGGACTTAATGTGAATATTTCTTTTTTATGGCAAATAATATGGTATATGAAAGCTTTTCACTTTTCAGTGAGCACTCCTTAATATATTATCTTTTTGGTTATTACTATTAGAAAATGTCTCTCTGGATTTTATAAGGTCACTGTTGGGTGTTTAGATGTATTTTATGTCAGCATTTCTAGTAATACTCTATTAGAATCAAGTGCTATGGTCTAATACCAAGACTATTCTTTTTCTACAAATTTAAAGTAGCAAAGTTTATATCACATAATGTACTTGAATTATTTGTTTTTTTAGCTTGATTTTTTTTTAACTTAAAAACAGCAAATGGAACCTTCACTGATAATTAGTAGTCTAATCTTGCAGGAAAGTTAATAGAACCACTGATTCCTTTTCCTTGAGCATTAATGTTTTCACTGAGTAAAGAAATGAGTAAGATTCCCCTGGAACAGAAATTATGAGTGAAACTTTAATTCTAATGTATACAGTGGTGATGAGACTGTTAATAAGTCCAAATTTCATGAAAGGTTATTTGTCAATATTTATCAGAGGTTAAATGTCCCTAACCCTTGACCCATCAATGACATTTCTAGGAATTTACCTTACATTTTACTTCCAAAACGTGTGCAAAGTTATATGTACAAGGATGTCTGTTACTGCAGAGTTGGTTATGATTAAAAAAACAAAAACAAAAAACCTGAAAATGGGGGATGACGATGACATAATCATTCACCGTAACTATTAAAGAATGGCATCATTCTGTTTATACTGATTTAGAATATAATGTCCATTACATAATTATTAATTTAAAAACTAAGGTGTAGAACAGAATATACAATATAATATGAGGTTTTCTTTAAAAAAAGTGTGAACAAGAATGTTTCTGTTTCTATATGCTGAGAAAATGTATGAAAGGAAACCTCAGAAACTGTGATTAAATTTATTTCTGGGGAATGGTATGTAAATATGAGTATGGTTTTCATAATAATACATTTTCAGAACTCAAGAATGTAGTATAAAATGTAAGAGCTGTAACTCTTAGTCACAAAATATTTTAGTACTATCAGATAGATAATGCTAATATTATTTGTGTGTAATGGATGGAGCACTGGATTTAGAGTTAGAGGTCCTAGATTCATATTCTGGAACTGCCACCCAACTTGTGACAAAACTTTGAAGAAAGCCAGTCTTTAGGAGCTAATTTTCTCATTCTTTAATGAAATCCAAGTAAAGTGCTTAGCATCTAGTGAGTTCCCAATAGTATTAATTGTTAAAATGCTGCTGAAATCTTCCTTGATTGACATGATGTCAAACTGGAAAAAATACCAGAAAGACAAGAAACAGGAGAAAGCTGTAGTGATAAAAACATCCAGGCAGATGTATTCACAGTATTTGATTGAACTGTTGAACTTCTTGCCCAAGTGTTCTGAATTATTTTGGCATTGTGTGGATGTAGAAAATAGTGATAAATCAGTGTCTTTACATAGACCACTCAGCTGCTTATCACTCTTACCCTTAATTTCAGAGATACTACATGTGGTACTTCCTGAACGTTACTTTGCTTTAAAATACATGTTTTTTGGGCTAAGTGCTGAGTACAGTGTTCCATATTTGGCAGAGTCAATCAAAAATCTGGTTTGCCCCTAAGTGTCCATCAGTGGATGAATGGATAAACATAATATGGCATATTCTTACAATAGACTATTATTCACCCTTTAAAAGGAAGAAAATTCTGACATATGCTATAACATGGATGAACCTTAAGGACATTATGCTAAGTGAAATAAGCCAGTCAAAAAAAGGCCAGTACTCTATGACGCCACTTATATGAGATTCTACAATTTTCACTTGAAGTGACAGAAAGTAGAATGGTGGTTACCAGGGGTTGGGGAGGGGAAATGAGAAGTTTTTTTTTTTTTTTTTTTTTTTGCGGTACGAGGGCCTCTCACTGTTGTGGCCTCTCCCGTTGCGGAGCACAGGCTCCGGACGCGCAGCCCCAGCGGCCATGGCTCACGGGCCCAGCCGCTCCGCGGCATGTGAGATCTTCCCGGACCGGGGCACGAACCTGTGTCCCCTGCATCGGCAGGCGGACTCTCAACCACTGCGCCACCAGGGAAGCTCGAGAAGTTATTTCTTAATTGGGATAGAGTTTCAGTTTTATAAGACAAAAAGAGCTATGGAGATGGATGGTAGTGATGGTTGCATAACATTATGAATGTATTTAATACCAGTGAACTGTACACTTAAAAATGGTTAGGAGGGTTAATTATGTGTTACGTGTATTTTATCACAATAAAACAAAACTGAAAAAATTTCACAATATAAATTATTGGGGTGATGGGATTATCTAAGGTTCAAGTCTTTATAAATATTTACAATGTTAATAACTTATTATTTTTACTTGATTTTTCATATTGTAAGTCTAAGGAAACCTTAATTTAAAAAACTGATATGCTGAAAGTTTAAGTTTCTAAAGTATGCCTAAGAATAAAGAGGCAGGCATCAGAAGACTTGGATTCCAGTCCTAATCATGCTATTTATTAACTCTGTGTCCTTGATAGATTTTCATCTGTGTAATGGAGGTATAATTTTAGAGTTGTTTTGAGCATAAAATGAAACAATAGATATGAAAGTGTATTGTAAACTAGAAGGCACTATACATAAAAGGGGCTATGTAATCTTTTTGCAATCTAGACTTTCTTTGCACAGTATGTTTTATTAGATGACATAAAAGCTCATCATACCAATTTTCTTAATGGAATTAGACAGTAATGGTAAAATGGAACACTTATTGTAAATCCAAGCTAACCACTAAGAAATCTTTTGGCCTAGCTAAACATGCAGACTATTATAGTGCCTGTGGTAGCATACGAGCTTATGACCGGAAGGCTGTTGAATTGCAAACAGGTTTTTATACATCAACAAAGACATTAATCCAAAAATCACATCACAACCCCAAATGTTCTTAATGAGATGACTAGCTGCATAACTGTCACCCTCCCTCTGTTCCAAGGCTTAGACCTGGAGGGAAAGCCTTAATCCTTGAGCTGACATAATTCAAAAGGGTTCTGATGAGCCTCAAATAATTAGTTCCATGAATAAATTGCATACCAGAGTGACTTCCATTTTGCATTTCCAGACTTTCTGTTCCTGGATTGAATGGTATGTTTTCTAATCAGCTGTTTCCTTTAATGATCAATTTCAGGCACAAACAGTAATACTTATAAAAAGCAGGAAAGTACAGGTGAGACCTAGCAAGGTTTAAAAAAATTAGTCTCGGGGGCTTCCCTGGTGGCGCAGTGGTTGAGAGCCCGCCTACCGATGCGGGGGACGCGGGTTCGTGTCCCGGTCCGGGAGGATCCCGCATGCCGCGGAGCGGCTGGGCCCGTGGGCCATGGCCGCTGGGCCTGCGCGTCCGGGGCCTGTGCTCCGCAACGGGAGAGGCAACAACAGTGAGAGGCCCGCGTACCGAAAAAAAAAAAAAATTAGTCTTGACCTCCTTTTATATTGGGAATTAAAATTATTTTGAAGGTTACAGCCCAGCTGAAGTTGAGGATTTTTCCCCCCTTCACAAACAATAGTAGATACAATTTTTAGAAGTAGGAGAATACCTTTCCTTATGCTTTGGGAAGAAATATAATTTTTTGCAAAATAATTCCAGGATTTGGTATAGAAAGTGAAAAATGCACTTTGTGGTTTAGGGTGTTAATTTGTTCTGACCAAGAGTTAACAGAGGCAATGGGAAATGGACAAATCAGATTTTTCATCCAGTCAACACTGAATAGATTCACAAAAGTGTTGAATTTAAAACACTGGCATAAATTTAAAATCCAACCCTCCAACCCCTCCCAAGTGAAACTTGATGAAGTTACTTTATAGCTCACCTTCCTCAGAGGTACCCTCATCATGTATCTAGAACAAATGGAGAACTCTTTCTTTTGATTGGTTTTCTTCAGCTTCCAAAAGGACTGTTTGGACAGTGGCGATACTAATGGGAAGATAGAATTATAATCAGATTATTTTGGTTCTTTCCAGACCCATGTCTTTATTAGAAAGTTGTTTGGATTCCTGTGGTCAGTGTTATAAGGAAACACTAGGTTATTAACAGTGGTTAATAGGTTATTTCCAATGATTTCCTCAAGAGTTTCTTTGGTGGCAAAATCCTTTGATGCCTTTATTGATAAGAGGTGGGGTGAGGGTAGACACTCAGTGACACAGACTCTTAAGAAATCTGTGATACTTGCATATTCTTCCCTTACACCCCTAGCTCTCCCCTTCACTACCCCATCCCACCCAACACTTTTCTAATTGGTTATTATGTGACAACTAACCTTTCTCTGTGTATTACATTGTTGTTATGTAGCCAAAAATAATTGCCAGTAATTTTCCCTAATAGCTTGCTCTGGAAACTTCTTCCTTTGAAAAGATGTGGGAAAGCATTTTTACTTAACCAAAAGGTGTCTTTGTTTTTTGCCACTAGACCTCTTTATCTCTCTACTCACAGATTAAAGAAAGATGTCTTCAACTTGGAATGTATTCTGTGTAACGTCGGTTGAACTTTGTACATAAACATGTCAAAAGAGGTTAAATATATTGTTTGGTTAACAGGCAATATACTATAATGAATGGTTCTACCATCTTAGAAATGGTGATTTTTGTGGTGTCTGTGTATGATGTTACTTTTCCAATAGCTATTTTTAAATCATGGACTATTACCAAGTACATTCTTGGGACATACTAATGGGACATGCTTAAAGCATTTAGAATATTTACTTCGAAGAGAAAAGATGTATACTAAAAACTGAGTGTGGTGGATATTACAACACATGGTATAAATATTGAGAAATGCCTGTGACTCACACGTGAAATGAAAACAACCAGGAAGGGATCAGTGACATGCCTGAAGGATTTGGCTGTAAAGTCTGATGGATATAGTGAACTGGAGGAGCACAAGGGTTTGTAAACTAGGTGATGACAGACTTTCTAGATGGAACTTTTAAGATATCATCAAGTATATTCTCTAGAAAGATCTGTGCAGGTCTAGAATGGGAACTCTTCAGAATTTTATAAATCAGCTTTTATGAGATATTTAAGTGCAGGGAATGACCTTTCATGGTGAAAAATTTAGTTCCATTTTGCTCTTACTAGTTAATTTAAATTGCTTTTTAAATAAACATATAGAAATATGAAAAAGGGACTATATTTTGCTTTATAAAGGACTAATTTTGTCTGTCTTTTGTTCCCTTTAATTCCACAACATTATTAATAATACCTACCTTTGGATTTGGGCATTTCCTAATGATTTTACCTGTATTCTTCCCATTGAGAACCAAAACATCTTGATTTTGGATTATTTTGTTTTATCAAACATATACTTGAGTTAATGGTGCCTAACCCCTTCTTGCTAATTTGAACCTCAGTGTGACTTTTTGATCCTAAGATTTAAGAAAATGATCCAATAAGCAGAATTTTTTAAACAATTAAGTTCTTATGTTATGATTATCATATTATAGAAGCACCTCTATATGCTTCATGTGTGTCAGCATATTCCAAGATGACTCTTTTGTCCCCACTTATCCCAGATGTCCTAGCAGAAGGCAGAAAAGGCACGCTTGGTAGCCCCCCCCCCGCAGGAATTGTATTTTGACTAGGGTGAGGGGTGGGGGAGTTGCTGATGTGGATAGCAAGTAAATCTCACCTCCCCACTAAGAAAATTGTCCTGTACGCCCAATGAATCTTCTTACTTTGGGTTGGTAGGATTGGGAGAAGAACATAGAGGAATCTATTTCTAGGGATTCTTTATTTTTATCTTCATTTCTTCAATGAGAACTGATGTGCCAGTTCACTGGTACTCAAATATGACTTTTCTTTGAAGTCATCTAGGAAGCTTAAAAAAATACTGATGTTTGGGTCTCACCCCCAAGATTCTGATTTAAATGGAATGGGATGCAGCCTGGGATTTTTAAAATCTCCTCATGTGATTCTGTTTTGCAGTAAAGTTTTAAAATCACTGCTACTATTCAGTACAACAAAACTAGACAAAGCAATTTTTAAAATATATCCTTCACAGTTGTGACTAGTTTAAGTTCAGAGAGGGCAGGAAGCTTGTACTCCACTGTGTCTCAAACATGTAAACTGGTATCTAGTGCAGGGTAGGCACTCAGAGAATACTTTTTGCTGAATGAAAGAATATGCTTAAGAATTAGTGTAATTTATTTAAAGAACAAACCATTTAAGCATCAATTCTTTGAAACAATCTGAACTATAAGAACTTGTGATAAGTTAGTGATAAAACATGGATCCTTTTTGTGTGTGTGTGTGGAAGAAAAACTGAAACTAGACATTTATTTTTTTTAATATATATAAAAATCCCTGCATGAATATAAAGTGCAAATAGGTTCTTATCATTCCCCTTAAGCCTATTTGCACTTGAGATAACCCACTGGGGCAAAATGATTATCCCACTAAGGCTAACTCCTACCATGTGAAACATTTCCATGGTTTAGTTGTTTTCTCCTTTATCTCTTGAAAGAGATTTTTTTCTGCTTGCTGTATTCATGTATTTTGCTTCTCGTGTGTGTGTGTGTGTGTGTGTGTGTGTGTGCATGCATGTGTGTGTTTTAATAAAGGCTGTGCTCTGTCTCCTTTCTTCAGGAAACACCTTTTTTTCTGTGTGATACAGTCAGTTTTTGTCATTTCCACTTTAATGTGAACTAAGAAGTCATCCTTTTCCTGTGAAAAGGAAATTTCCCAGCTGTTCATAAATTGTGGAGCCTGTGGTGGCAGAGGGCAAAATCTCAGAAAGAGTTCCTTCTCTCCATTCCACATGTTTTTTTTATTGCTTTTTCCATACAGCTGATCTTTTCATTTCTAATGTGTACCATCTAATTGACAAGATGGTGACTTCCTGTTTGACTTCCTGTTTGAGAGTGAGCTCTGTTTTTGTGTGTCAGGCCCATGGTGATAACACTTTGTAAGGATTGTGGCAACACTGGTGTGCTCTCCTCCTGTTGATTTAAAAGGTAAGCTGGGAAAATCAAGCAATTAAAAGGGGTATTCTTTTGAAAGTAATTCTATAGTGTTTTCTTGGTTAAAATGCTCACCGCTTCCTCCCTTCTCTAAGCACACCCATTTGAGCATATCCCTATTTCCTTTGTTTTGAGCCTGTCTTATTTATATACGCAGAATTGCCATTTGGAATATGATCTCCTGTTGATTCACCTGAGCACCTCTAATCAGCATCCAAGTATCCAGCTAACTGACTTTTTCAGTATCAAACCCATTCTAAAGTGCAGCTATGTATAAAATAGATAACTAATGAGAGCATACTGTATAGCACAGGGAACTCTACTTAATGCACTGTGGTGACCTGAATGGGAAGGAAGTCCAAAAGGGAGGGGATATATGTATATGTATGGCTATTTCATTTTGCTGTACAGTAGAAACTAACACAACATTGTAAAGCAACTATACTCCAATAAAATTAACTAAAAAAAAATCAAGTGGAGCTATAGGAAGGATCTGCTGTACTACAGCTAAATTATCATTGGTCCCAGATATACCGTTGCTTTTGCTCATGCTGCTGCTAGTGCCTAGAACACTCTCTCACTGCTTCTTTGCTTGGCTAACTCTTATCCTTTTAAATTATAGTTTATAAATCAAATATATATAATTTATAAGTCTCATAAACATTGTATATATTATAATCACATGTTAGCTCCACTATGAAATGCTCCCTTTCCACCTCTGTTGCCCTGGACCTGGGTTAGGTGTCTTGTTTGTGAGCTTACATAGTGTCCTGCAAAGGATATGAAAGGAAATTCTATTTTTTTAAGTTATATTTTGATGCCATGGAAACAACTTTCAGAAATGGGAAACTAAAGATCATTCATACAAATATGAATTTCTTAAGAGCCAAGGCTGGTTTTGTCATTCTTACTACAACCTCTTTCCTCAGAGGAGTACAACCAACATAGGTTTTTTATTTGGGGACGTCATGGTTAAAGGTTATTCTTGTGGACTCTCAAAAATACTTGTCATCCATAGACTACTGACACTTCATCAAGGCTATTTGAATGGATGTGTTCAACACAGGCCTGGTCAAAGGGTGAGTGTGTGCTGGATATGTGAAGGGAAGGGAATAGAATTGGGGCTTGGGAATATTTATACTTTTTCGATTGCTACTTCCTGTTCAGCTAAGGAGAGTCCTATAACTTTACTGTTAGCTAAGGAGATAGTCCCGTAAGCTTGACAGATCACAGCTGTATCCTGTACTTTGTGTGAAAATATATTTGCTTTCCCTCCTGTTCATTTTTCTAATTTCCTAATATATTAAAGTTTATTCCAGTGTCGCATGGAGCAAGGGGTTGGATATATGCCCAGATTAGAATGTGAACATTAGTAAAATACTGGGTTAGAGGCAGAGAGTGAATTAAATATGGAATATGTGTGCTGCAAAGACTGAATAAATTTTTTAAAGAAGGTCCCAAGAACATTTAGAAGTTTTCATGCTATAATTGAAGCAGTTCTATTTCTTTTATAAACCAGATAATTCCTTTACAAAGAACTAAATACTTGCTCTGTATTGTAACTATTCTACCACTTTATTCTCTCTTAAAGCCTCAGAACAACCTCAGGATATTACACCTTTCATCTTACCATCCTAAAAATCTTTGATTGCCACTGGAACAATGCTAATTACCCAGAGCTCCTTCCTTCTTTGGGATTTATATTCTAATGTCTGTTACACTGATAAGTTGCTCTCAACAGTGCAAATTCATTTTTTGACATTAAACAGATAGCTTGGAAATGTTTTTCAGTATCTCATCTCAGTTGGGATGGAATGGTTCATTGATGATTCAGCAGAATGACAATCAACAAGTTCCATAGGAAAGAGGATTCCAATTTGAGCATTCTTTCCTTAATGGCAACTTTAACTTTTATGGTAAGAGTGGAAAGAGTACTGGCCTGAAGTCAGGAGATGAGTACTCTGTGTGACCTTAGGTAGCAGCCTTAGGGCCCTGAATTCTCACAGGTGAAAAGAGAGAATTGGACTAGATGACCTTAAAGGTCCCTTCAGGTGTATTTTACATTTTTGGAGCATGAGTTCTCTGCTAGAACAAAGTGCAGCTGTCTCTCTCATTATGTTAATGGCTATTTCTCCAAACACCCACTATATCATATGAAAGATGAAAAGAAGGTAAGCCAGTTGAGCTTTTTGATTTAGAAGGAGGAAGCCACAGTGTTCCAGATGGTTAGGCCCATCCAGCAGAGCCACAAACTACAGCCAAAGTAGACACAGGTAAGGCTGATGGCCTCCTGACAGTGTAGGTAGTGGACTGGTGGTAGGGGCTAATGGATTGACTTATTCAGTGACACTCACTTTTATTGGAGTAGGACATTGCAGAAAAGGATTGTCTTCTTTTTCTCTTACTGCTAGTTGGCCTTGGGGAAGTCTTAAGTGAGAGAATTGACTGGAGTTAAGCCTTCCTTTGGGAACACAGAATGAGAGCATCTTCAAGAAGTATTTTTATAAGGAGTGAAGCAAATTGGTGCTATACTTCACACAGAGTAAACTTCCTGTAATGCACATAGTTGCTGTAATACACAGATGAAATCCAGGTGCTTGTAGAGAAATAAGGAATATCCATTTGTATGGAGATCTACCATAGCAAATAGACTGGAATAATGAAGGATGAACTGTTTGCTTTTTTAAAATATATATAGTTATTTATTTTATTGAGATATAATTGACATACAACACTGTGTTAGTTTTAGGTATACAGCATAATGATTCAATATTTGTATATGCTTTTTTTGCTACAGAGAGGAGGCTTTTCTCTCTTTTAAATTGTTTTAATTTTTTCAAGTATAAGTTAAACATAACATAGAAAAATGCACAAATCATAAGATACTACAGCTTGGTGAATATACACAAAGTGAACCCTGTGTAACCTCACCTAGATCAAGAAACGGAACACCAGGAACACCCTGATATGCCTTCTCAGGCGTTTCCTCCTCCCTGCAAGGTAGCTGTAATCCTGACGTACCATAGCTTAGCGTTGCTTCCTTCTGAGTTTTGTATAAACGGAATCACTCACTGTCTACTCTTTTGTATCTGGCTTCTTTTGCTCAACATTTTTTTCCCCATGTTGTTGCATGTAACAATAGTTCATTCTCATTGTGTGTATTCCATTACATGAACATACAATAATCTACCCATTTTGTTGATGGCCATTCAGATTGCTTCCAGTTTTTAGCTATTAAAAACAATTCTGCCATGAACATTTTTGTGTTGTTTTTGGTGTTCCTATGTATGTTTTTCTGTTGAATCTGTTCCTGGGAGAGGAGTGGCTGGATTACAGGGCAGGTGTGTGTCCAGCTTTTGTAGATAATGCCAAACAATTTTCTAAAATATCTGTACTAATTGCACAAGGACTTGTAGTGTTCAGGAGTCCCAGATGCTCCACATCCTTGGCAATACTTGATATTAACAGCCTATTGTGTTTGTTTTCATTTTAACCTTATTGGTAGATAGCAGTATCTCATTATGATTCTAATTTGTATTTCCCTGATGACTAATGATGTTGGGCACTTCTTTATGTATTTGTTGGTCATTTAGATACTCTCTTTTGTGAAGTGCCTGTTCAGATCTTTTACTAATAGGCAGAATTAGGGTGTCATGTTTTATTAGTACTGGTTTTAGTGGTTTTGAAAATATTCTAGACAAAGGTAATAGCTCTCCCCTTCTGACCAATATAAGGATCTTAAAACAGTTTAACTCTTATTCTCCATTCCAATCTTATGTGATGGGGTTTTAGTTCTTGTTTTTAACCCCCTACATTTGTTGTTGGAATTGTTTTATATAACATTTTTGAAATTACTCACTTGTTTACCAGTTTCTTCCCTCACTCTTTCTTCCATCTCAGCTCTTCCTTCCAGTTTTAATTTCTTTCTGAAATTAATCCTTTGAAAGTTCCTTTAATGAGCTTATCGAACACTTTAGTGAGACAGTGTTTTATTTTACTTACTCTTGATAGTTTTGTTCGATATGCAGTTCTAGACTGACAGTTATCTTCTCTCAGCGCTTTGTAAATATTATTTCTGTCTCATGACATATATTTAGTTTTTCTTTTGACATCCACTGCAAATCTAATTGTCAGTCCTTCAGATGATTTGTCTCTGGACAGCTGTGGAAAACTTCTAGGCATGATCTCCTCGAACATTACCTCTGTCCTATTTCCTCTTTAGGAATTCCAGTACGTTGGGCTTCTTTATTTTCTATGTTTCTTAGCCTCTCTTTTACATATTCCGTCTCTCTGTGCTTCAGTCTGGCTAGTTTTTTCAAATCTGTATTCCAGCTTATTCTCTTTCCACTTGGGTCTAGTCTACTGTTTATTCCATTCATTACGTTTTTTTCAATTAATTCAGTAGTTTTTCAAATCTATTGGTCTTTATAACAACTTGTTTCTTTCTCATGCTTCTAATTCTATCTTTAAGGATTTTGAACATGGTAAAAATACTCATTTTACAGTCTATGTCTCAGTATTCTATTGTCTGCAGTTCTGGGCATGGGGGAGGTGTCAAATTCTATTCTGTTGTTTCTGCTGACTTTTGTTTAATGTGGTTCGTTTACGCATGTGCTTTGTAATTCTGAATTTTGAACTTGGCAGGATTTTATCTGTGGGAATCCTTAGGTGGCCCACTTTTGAGAGCACCTTTCTCCAAATACATCTGCTTCCTTTTCGCCAGGTGTCTGGTGGGGGGTGTAAGACCATTTCAGGTTATTCTCTTGGCGTGGGGTTTTGTGGCCCATGATGGTGTGTAAATTCAAATCCCGAGCTCTTGGGAGGATAGATCTGTTGTTACAGATTCTCAGGAGAGGTTTTTCTTTTCCCACTCAGTGCTCTGGAGAAGACAGATAAGGCTTTTTGGTGGTTGTGTGTGTGTGTGTGTGTTTTTAATTCCCTCTGTTTGTGGACAGATTGTTTTTTTGTTGTTGTTGTTGTTTTGGTCTACCTTTTAACTGAGGGTATTACCCTTCAGGATTCTGACTTCTGAGGGGAGGGTGGTGGCAGGGCGGTCTAATAACACCTCCCTACTTTCTGGAAAGAACTCTATTTCTGTCTACCCCTGTAAGTTGTGACTTGAAGAAAACCTGATTTCTAATTTAGCAGTTTTTTCTTCATAACACCATTTTCAGAAGACTAGGCAACTTCTACTTTTTCCCTTTGATCCAATTTACCCTGGTAAATTGATTGACTATGATTAGGAATTCTTTCATAAGTTTTAAGCTGTTTGTATTGCTTTGTGATGTAATTAAATGTCTAGTTTTTTTGAAATTATTGAAATAAAAGTGTATTTCCATGAGTATTTCTTAATAGTGGTATGATCTATGTAATGACTTTATATTGAGAGAGGTTTGCTCCTTTGAGCCCTATCTACAAATTTTTGTTGTTCAACCGAGTCAGAATGCTAAAGCTGCAGCTGGTAGCTCTGTTCTGACTGTACTAAAAACACTGGTCTGGGTGCACTGATGGCTTAACTGGTTTATCAGGTACATCTTTTGTGTCATGACAAAGGCAAACACTTGACTATACAGTATCCCTTTTCCGATTCCTGTAGGAAGGTGTTCATTGATGCCTAGACGAACGAAGAGATGTGATTAATGGAGTAAATCATCTGCAAAAAGCTTGAAATATCTCTTATGGGGGTTGTTTTCAGCTTTCATTTCTGAGAGTGTAGCAAATGTAATGAATAGCTGTTAAACTTTAAATTGAAGAGAGTAATTTGCTTGTGGTAGAAGGCCTATCCAAAATCCGTTCTGTAATTTGTAGCCACATGATTGAAAAATATAGCAGTAAATGTGTATTATCTTATTGCTTCCCACTTCCAGTTTTTTTTTTTTTTTTTTTTTTTAACTTAACAGCAACTCCAAAGGTACTGTTTGGACCTTCTTTTTCCCCTCCCTCTCCCCTTTTTATTTAAAACATCATGTCATTTATTATATTGGACCAGCAGGAATCAGTTTAAAGGACTTGAGAGCTGTTTTAGATTAATGGCTTGGCAACTTGGAAATAGCCCACTGGAGTCACAGTCCTGCTTATCTTGGAGTAAGTTTTTAAAACTCAGCCATTGAGAATTGTTTCTGTAAGCTGCCAAATCAAAAGTTGGATTGAAGAAAAACTACACTGATCCACATCCCCCCAAATTCTCATCAGTATACTTTGCCGGCATCTTGTTGTCTGAAGGATGGTGTAGTCCACAGGATAAAAAGCTTTATCGTGACAATCAATAAATGACGTGGCCCTGGATTTACATGGACTTTATAGTGTTTTTCCTCAAAGGTCTCAATTTTTCATTTTCATATATAAGGTAGTTACTTCTCTTTTTCTTTTAATAGTTTTAAAAATGATAGCCATTTATTATATCCTACCTTTTTCTATATTAGAAAAACACCCCTTTTTCCTTCTCCCATTTGTAGGATTGCTCAACCTTTCAGTTAAATAAAACCAAAATTGTTCACTTGCTCAGTGTTCCACCCCCTTGAAATAAGCCGCATAGCTCCATGTGGGTGTGCCGGCCTCAGACTGCTGCGACAGTTACATGATCCTCCTTATCTCTTGGCTCCATAGTTGTCTCTTCATCTACTGTCTTAGCTCCTCCTTTTTCCTCTTCCACCCAGTTTTTATACTGCTCTAGTCACCTCCCTTCTCAAAGGCTCAAGAGCAGTTCTCATAAGGTTTTGTTTTTCCCTTTTCTCTCAATATTTTGAGGAAGTTACTTACACACTGTCCAAAGATACATGTTTCACTGCGAAACTCCTACACTAGGATTAAACCTCTTAGTTCAAACATTTTGCAGGAGGTCTTTATTTTCTTTTTTGTCAGAGCTTAGGTATTATATGTGTGAATTCATGAATATAAAGTACAGATAGTGCTTGCTTTATGTAAAATATGTGCTCTAAAAAATTGGCTGTATCCTAATATAATATATTAAATGCGGGGGAGATTACTATTTAAAAGAACCTGGCAAAGGAATCTTTAGAATAAAGAAGTCACATAATATAAGTAATCCTACTTTAATTTTTCTGTTTTAGATTTTTTTCACTCAGGCTGTCATATAGTGTGCGTTGTAAATGATCTTCATAATACTCTCCATAAAAATGGGAGATTTGTTACTTATGTGTACTTTGATGTGGAAACATATCTTAAATTTTAACTTTGCGGCATTTTCACATCAATAGTAACTTGATCAAAATGGGTGGTCTATTCTCAGCAATTTAACATGGCATTCTTTTCACCTTTCATCAGATTAGCCAAATTTTCCAACCACGTATGTATCAGCATCTTTCTGGTCCAGCGAACTTGAGCATTTAGGTGCCTTACAAACACAATGCTTGTGATCAGTTGTGTTTTTCTTTTTTTTCCTAGCCCCTCCCATTGAATCAACCATGCTTTATGCTTGATAACCATTAAGGCTTTGAGCTCATAGGGTGTGGTATATCTGTGCCAGGTTGACCAAGTCTTTATTTACTGACCTTTGTGTTAACCTAGGGCATTCTTAAGCCTCCTTTCATGATGATACGGTGGCAGATTGCAGTTGGACTGGCTTCAAGATAATTGGTCTTAATTATTTCTAAGTCATTGGTTAGTGCAGTGTAAGAACAAGCATTGTTCCAAGAAAGGATATAAATGGCTTTTGAATTTCTTTTCTTAGCATGCAAATCAAAAGATTAGCGTGGAAGCAAAAGCACATGGTACAAAACTGTATGGTTTGCTAGTAGATTGTAGGGTTCCTCTAGCTTAAATTATACGAACCACTGTTAAGCTGTTAACTAGTGACAATTTTGATTTCCTTTTTGTATTAATGGATCTGTAATACTTTTATTTAAAGTAAAACCATGTGATAAAGGACAGGTTTATTAAGTATGCTGCTTTGCATACCTGTCTGCCCCCTACCCCTCATACCTACTCATCCTTTTAAGACCAGACTCCAGTGTAACTTCTCAGGAATCTTTCATATTGGCTCCTTTTTGAGTTTGTAATACATCTATAATAATACAGTGTACTATATAAATTTTTAAGAAGCTGTCTCTCCCTTCTTCCTCCCCGAACCCACTAAGTTGCTAGTATTTTAGAATCAGGGATCATGTCTCATTCATGCCTTGCGTTCTCCAACTGTACCACCTCCTCAGTTGTAGCACATGATAGGTGTTGAATGAGTTGTTGTTCAAAGAATAAATGAATATAAGCAGAAAAGTAGAGAAATTAGTTGATGAATTGACTAACCAACTTAGAATTTAAAGATAATTTTTTAAAATCTAAAATCAGAGTAGATTTAAATCAGTATAGTATAGATTTGGCACAGAACAAGTTGATATTCTCCACCTTTAGTAATATTTGGCGGCAGGAAGTATGATGCAGTAAACTGAAGTGTCTCCAGATGCAAAGAAGAGATGTGTTTATAGGCTACTTTTGGTTTTGTGTTTGTTTTTATTTTAATTAAACCTCCTATCATGCTGTCAGTTTGCCTGAGGAAATAGAAATTTGGCAAATCCACCAACCATCCATGGATACTTTCACTGAGGCATTGAGGAATGGGAGTGAAGATGGGGAGAAAATTCCTAAACCTGTCTCTTGCCCTGTCTTGGAAAGAGCTCATGATGGGATTTGGTGACTCAAAGCTGTTTTAGTTTTAGAGGATGGGATGTGGTTCTTGTCATGGATGGGCAGCACGTGCTCTAGAGCAGCAGTCCCCAACCTTTGTGGCACCAGGGGCTGGTTTCCTGGAAGACAATTTTTCCACGGACCTTGGGGTTGGGGGAGGGGGATGATTCAGGCAGTAATGCCAGAGATGGGGAGCAGCAGATGAAGCTTTGCTCACTCGCCCACCGCTCACCCCCTGCTGTGAGGCCTGGTTCCTAACAGGCCACGGATGCTAGACCCCTGCTCCAGAGCTTGATCTTGGAGAAGTAAGATTGTTAGTCCTGTAAATCCTGTGATTTGTCAGCTTGGCCTCCTACCTATCTTATTAGCAGTCTTTGAAGCTAAGTACTTGAATCTGGAAGGAAGAGAATACTTAAATGCCCCAAGATTAAAAAAAAAAATTTGGTATGTCTTTTTTTACTGGGTAAGTCATTTGAAATATGACGCATATTTTTCCAACTAAAGAGTTTTTTCCTCATATTTAGAAAAAGCAACAATTAAAAAATGGCTGCATAGTCCCGTACCCTTAGATGGTGCAGATCAAAACAAAAGTAATACTTTTAACAAGAAATTGCATGTGTCATGAATGTTTCGTATGTTGCATGGCCATATTACATTTTATTTTTGCTTGTCATCTGTTCTGTTTTTGGACTTTTTCTCAAAGCAAAAATTATTTGTGAATGCACGTTTTTTAATAGCACGTAAATATTTATTCTTCACTTTTTTCTGTGGCTGTTTTTTTTTTTTCTTTTCGTGTAGTCTTTGCCATCTTTTAAGAGGTGGTTAATGAAATGCATTGTTTTTGGAAGTATTATGCCATAGTTGAGTCAAAGTCACATGTTTTTCCACTTGGAGTTTGGCAACCTTCAGATACAATATAAGCTCACTAGTTCGGTTAATTTTTGTTTTAAATTGGAATCATGCCTAATCTTTAGACCCAATGTTTTACTGAATTTCAGCCTCAGCTCCGTTAGACTTAACTCGCCAATCGTTGTATGTTATGTTGAATACATTTCTTTTTAATCCAGAAAAAAAAGACCTGTTTTGAACATTAACCAAGTCTCAGTTATCCCCAACCTTTTCTATAATATGACTTTTTTATAATTGCTTCCTCTTTAAATCCTGTATTACCTCTTTTGACAGATAACCATCTATCAAATATTAAATAGGCAAAGGACATTATTCATTTACCATCCATAATATTTTTTGAACTTGCCCTGTGCTAGGTCCTGAGGGACCCTCTCTTGCAGGTTCTCACAGCACATGTGAGAACTATATCCATGAACAGCCAATTGTGAGCCAGTGTAATGAGTGCTATGTTGGAGGTAAGCCAGAGGGCTGTGGGACTTGAGGCTTTAAACTTCAAGGTGGAGGCTTCTAGGAAGCTTTCCTTCATAAATCCATCTTTGCAAGGGAGGCAAAACCAGGGTATTCCTCAAGGAGAAACTACAGAATGTAGCCAGAGATGCCTGCAGACAAGAGTTCATTTCATCAACTTGGTGAGGCTCTCATTATCTTCTGAAGCATGAACACCATGGTCAGCATTTTTATCCATGTTGTATTATCACTTCTGAGAACAATTAGTTTGGGGGAAAAAAAACCATGCCGAGAGTAAGAGCTACTCTTTCGCACTCCTACGTGTTCTAGGGCCATCTCTGGCTTATGTTTCATGACTCCGGGCGGCGAGCTGTTCTGTGAAGATAACTCCTACGTAGAAGTCACACGCCTCTTATCACCACAGCTTTGGTTTGTTTTTTGTCTACGCCTTTTTTTCTGCCATTGATTTTTGCTCCCTCTGTTGAATCTCTTGTACTATTTGGTTGCCCCTCAACTGTTTGGGTCTTCTTTAATGCATAGCCTCCCCACGCGGTGTGTGAAGTAGGCCTAATATGAAAATGGCTTGTAATGAAACATCACTACTCTGCTTTTTATCTCCATTGCCACTAGCTGTGTGACCTTATTTGCTTAACCTCCTTGAGTCTCAGTATTCTCATCTATAAAAGGAACGTAATAGTACTGCCTGATAGGGTTGTCGTGGGTGGTGCATGGGATAAGTATATAAAACACACAGCACACTGAATTATTCCAGTGGCACTTCAGCTGCTTAGTGGCAGTCACTTCTTTGAGAACACAAAAGTTTACACACAATTGGCTTTTAATCTTTTCTAAATTTCATGCCTTTTAATATGCCCTGTGATCATCTCCCTGCCCCCCATTTTTCTGGCACTTTGCTTTCCTTTTTTGGTGAGTGTTCAGACTTAGTTGTTTTGCTACTTTGACCATAACCAGGCATATCCATTCAGCAAATACTTATGGATGGTTTCAGTGTGCTAAGCTCTGTGCTAGGCTTTGGGATGCAGCGGCGCTGCCATTCAAGTAGGGGAAACACATGGAAGCAGCCAGCTGGGATGAGGAGTTCTGTAATACTGTTCTTTAAAGCGTTATGGAAACACAGATGAAGGAGCTTTAAATTTGTTCTGAGTAGATCAGGAAAGCACGTTAGATTTTAACTGGACCTTCTCATTTGGTGGATAAAAGGAAGATCAGTCCAGGAAAAGGGAGCTGTTTATACAAAGACAGATAAGGATATAAGGTACATATGGTCACTATGAAGTCAAAAGTCTGTGCTTCTCTCCCCCCACCACTCCAGTTCTGTCATAAACGCAAACAGAAAAGGAGTAGCCTTTGTTTTTTTTTTTTAGATGTGAAAAACGGCTTGCCTCAGTGCTGTTATTTTCTTTGCATGTATATGCAAAATGAGAGCAAATGTCGGGGTAGCACAAGGACTTAGAAGCAATATGTGAAAGTGCATATTCTTGAACTGTGCTTCGTACTGTCAATTTTCCCTCCACTTCCTGTGTTTCCTTCCTTTGATCATTTACAATATGCCGGGCACTTTACAAATGTTATCTCTTTTAATCCATAAAACTTTATGAATTAAGCTTTTCCTTGTTTTGCAGATGAGAAAACTTGAGACTCAAAGGAGTTTAAAAAAAACAAAACCAAAAAACTTGTTTAAGATGTATAGCCTGTAAGTGGTTGAGCTCTTCCTCTGAACCAGCATTATCTCCAAAGTTTGTTCTCTTCACCCTAAAATGAAGTGTAGAGCTGCTGCCTAAAAGCCTTAGACTAGGCCCACCCAGTAAATTACTGAGTAGTTGGATGACTGGTACAGGCAGCCAAAGCTTTCTAAGTTTTGTTTCCTTCACCTAAGAAATTGAGTAATTGGAGCAGATGAGTCTACACTTCCTCTTAACTTTATGATTTCTTCTTTGGCTCCTTCCATCTATTTGGTTCATATCTGATCATTTTGTTCAGCCAAGTGTAAGTTATGTGATGTAGTGGAGAATGTTCTGCTGCACAGGTTGCGAAGGCATGACTACTTGGAGTTGTTTAAAATCACTTTTAAGATCAAAATAGTGATTGCCTCTGGGAATGTGGGAGAAGGGGATTGCCTGGGAAGAGGCATGAGAGAACTTTTCTGGGGTGAAGGTAACATTCTGTATTTTGACATTAGTTGGGGTTATACAAGTGTACACTTACATTTCTGTATTTCATCGGATGTACGTTTTACATAAAAGAAAAAAGCGATAAGCAAATACTGAACTCTAGGTAATGATATGTATGCTGAAGTATTTGGGGGAAGTATACTAATGCTTGTAATTTACTTTAAATGCACGAAAGGTGAGATAGATTAATGGATGGAAAGAGGAATGGGTAGTTGAAGAGATACGTGATAAAATAAGTATAGAACAGTGTTAATGATAGAATCTAGCTAGTGCATACATGGTGCTTGCTGTAAAATTCTTTCAAATTTGCTGTATATGTAAAATTTTTAAGACTAAAATAGTAAATCCATATATATTAGTATTAAATATTATCCTAATAAATTGTTGAGGGAAAAAAATCACTTTAAATATGAGCTGACAATTTCGTATCTCCAGCCTCCTCTGCTGAACGGTCTTTGTTAACGCTACCCAAGGCTCTAGTTAGACTATCATGAGTTTAAGTGACCTGATTTCAACAGCTCAGAGAGACCTTTTCTTTCCTCAGCCAGCCTTGTAGGTGGGGAAGTTCCTTCCCTTAGACATTTCAAACTAGTCTGTGTCCCACAGAGCTGAAGTTTGCCAAGCAAAGCTCGTCTCTGTGGCTGTTTGAGTCACTAATAGTTATACCATATTTCTATAAGTTAGTGTCACCATCAGCCAAAGGTTAAACTTTTCTTCTCCTCCCCTTTCCTACCCCAGATATATCCTCGATCAGATGGTGTTTGTTAAGGAAAAAACCCTTTTTTTGGTTTTGTGCTTTGTTTTCAGTCTACCACTTGTTTGAGATGCCTTCTATTTCTTTAACAAATCACACTTCGTGCTTTCACAGCACTTTAGTTGGAGACAGCTTCTCATTGTGCTGGTTTGAGTTCTGGCACTTGAGAGCATCTTCATTCTGAAGATTACAGAATGTCTCTCTCATACTTGCAGCAGAGAGCTTTTCTTCTTTTCACTGGTTAAGCCCTATCCCCTAGTGGTGCCCAAATTGAGTGTGCCATCCAAGATGTGCTTGAAAATATACTGGCATTAGGAGTACATGAACTCTTGTGCAGCAAAAGGGGAGAGGGGAGGTGCTTAGAACAATGAATTCAATCATAGGATACCTAGTTTCATATAAAAAAAAAAGTAAAATAGCTTAAATATGTTTTGAATTATTTTGTTCTAAAAATGTCATCTTTTTCTTTTCTCTAACTTTCATGACAATAATTAACCACAAGTCATTTTACATACTGAAAACACAAGTTATTTGACTCACTGTATGTTTGAAAATACAATGTAACAAAATGACATTTTACAAGACTTAAGTGAAACAGACATTTTGAGATAAAATTGGAGTTGGAGTGCAGGGAGAGAAGGGGATAGAATACTTCTTGAGTTGCACATGAGTCTCTGGCACTCAGTAGAGAGTATTTTTATTTAAAACCCACAAAACTGAATGGGAGAGGAAAGGAGAAATTTGATTACTTGACTGTTACACTAGAAGATTGGATCTGTAAATTTACCTGAATCCCTGAAACGGGCAGGTATTTGTAAGTGCCAAATAATGTCTGAACTAACCAAGAAAAACTTGCTTTTCTGCATGACTGGTGAAAGCATTGGTTCCCAACAACTTTCACGTTTACAAGGATTTTGTTTTGAGGACTAACTACACATTGGGCAAGCAGCTGTGTAGTCCAGAAAGTATTGGCTGGATTTAGTGTACTACGGGCATGTGGATTCCGAGCAATGTCACACCTTGTCTATGCCAATAAATCAGAGTGTCTATTCTTGTTACTAAATCTGATGTCATTGGCAGATTTTCCTCCTTATTGGTAGGGTGATATTCAGACAGGATAATTTTTTTGTGTGTATTTTCCTCTCTCTGTGATGGAGGTGTTTTTATGGTTTCTTTTTCTTTTCTTTCTTAGCTATGAAATAATACTGGCAAGTCCCAAGAAAACTAGATCTGGATTTCATTTTGTCTCTTCAACTCTGTGTGATCTTGCGCACATTCCTGACATGTTACAAACAGCTTGTGTCTCTGAATATGCAGTATCAATTTTCAGTGGTGAAAGCCCCAAAAGGAAACAGACTGATTCTTCCATGCACAAACAGCTGGGCAGTTGTGGATGGAATTAATTGCTGATATGTATTGGCTGTGTTTTTCTTCTCTTGTCATTTCCTTTGCAGCTGTGAAAGTGAAGTTTGACTTGAAAACAGACATTTCCAGCAGTGCAAATCCAGAAAGTATCAAGACGGGACTCTTCAAATGTAATATCCAACTGCTACCTTTGAGTTGTTCAGTTTGGGGGTTAGGTGGGGAAGAGCAAGGGATAGCAGCAGGCAATTCATAATGATGTATATATGGATGAAAAACATAATTATATCAGGCACTTGGACTATGAAAGGAGGATTTTGGAATGGGTTAACTTATCATGGCAAGAGTGACCTCATAATCCAACAACAGACGAAATCAGTTAGCACCTACCCGCAGGATCCTGAAAGAGGGTGTTCTAGGCCATCTCTCAAAATATTGAAATATTCAATACTCCAGACTGATTTATTGTTCCAGTGTGAGGGAGTAGCAGTTGGAGAGGGTAATGTGACAACATGTATCATTAAAAATATTTTCCTAGTCTTCTCCCAAAGCTATTTCCATTATTTGTTTTAAATTCTATGTAAATGATTATATAGCTTATTTTTTACATGCTTGGGTATTCTACTGAGAAACCTATTTTTTAATTTCATGGGTTATAGGAGTTCCGTTAAAAGTAACTGTTGGTGCGTCTCTGAATGTGCATACAGAAAGTAGTATTGATTAAAATCATTTTGAACAATAATCGGATGTTTAATAATAGTTTCAATAACTGAAATTTTAAACGCTATTAAAGATTTTTAGACAGTACGTATACATCCTCCTGAATATCTTGTTTGGAAATAAATCAGAAAAAAATTAAAAATCAAAACTTATGGAATTATTTGCAAAAGTGGGTGATTGCAAATTTTTTAAAGCATAGTATTCATATTAATGATTTTCATCAAAATAATTTCCCCTTTTATGTGTTTATTTCAATATTAAAGCATCAGTCAAATCCCTTATTTTTGAAGGCAATTCTTGCTAATTAGTTGATAAGAAAATGCTTTTATTGTTTCTGTATTGCCAGAAGAACTAGAGCATTGGTAGAGAAGGATAAGTAATGCTTGATAATGTTCAGGTCCCCTGTCTTGGCCACCTAGGCCAAAGTCAAGTTCTAGAGCAGTGTTGCTGACACCTTGAGATATGCAGAAGCTGCTGTTGCTAAACTTAGCAGTTGGCATGGTTGGACTTCCTTTACAGTAGTCCACTTCCACCTAACATTCTGTTGGCTGAGCTGCGTGATCTACCTTGCATTTTATCTTTACTTTCCTCATGAAAAAGAAATGTCTATATTTCATTCCATGGCAGGAAAGCTGAACTTTCCCCCCATTTCTATGAAGAGGGTTTAACCCAATTAATTTTGACTCTGAGGCACTGAAAAACGTTGTGGCAACATTAACGTGCCGTTTGCTCTCACTGAAGTCGGCCTGGGTGTGTTGTTTCCCCCAGAGTGGGCTCCACCCCTGCTCTAACCGCACTGTGTGGATATCTCACTGTTTAAAACAAAGTTCATTTTTAGGGCAGCATTGCATCAGAATTGCTACACAAAAACCAGCTTAAGATATGTGCAGCAGCTTCCATTCTTTTTAATAAGTAAGTACAAAATTGTCTATTGTAATACCGATAGCTCACAGCTTAGGGAGAAGCATAGATAAGATAGATGGTTAATTTTGTGCCAGCTGCTAGCAATGTGCAATATTCTTCTTGGGGAGGAGCTTGTGGCTTTATCACTCAATTAAATTTTTTCCTGTTAGTTTGCTTTTTACCCCTCTTGAACTGTTTACTGAATTGTTCTTAATTGTTTGGGGGATGACATTGACTAAGGAAAATACTGGTAGTCTCTCAAATGTGCTAATTATTTAAGATAAAAATGCTTAAAAATATTGCACTGAATTTATTGGACTCATTAATAGCATAATCTGGCAATACTGTATTTCGAGACATCGTGGCATGAACTCTGTGTGTAAGAGTGGGTTCATTGAATTAAAAAAAGGCAGCATCTAAAGAGCCTTTATTTCTGTCATAATGATGCTTTGTCCTTCTGCTGTTGGGTATTTGTCAGAGGAGTTGGGGAAGGCTGCAGCCCAGAGTTCTGCTCTGTGCCTTGTCTGTGCCTCTGTGTTCTTTCTAGAGTTTGTGACGTGAACGGTAAGTTGAACTATAGGAGATTGATTGTTATTCAGTGAGGTCCACATTCAGCAATATTTCTTTGCAAGTGGGGTCTAACCTTCTCGCATATTGGAGTTCTTTTTGTAGTTGGGTTTTAAATGCCTGTGAAGTGTTTGATTATGCACTGATCAAAGTGGGCACGTTGAGAGAGAGGTTGTGCTTTGTGATGTCTGTACTGTTGTCTTCCTCTCTTGCATGTTCATTGTGTCCCCTTGTGGGGCAGACACACCCATTCAGTACAAGCAAGTTGAATCATTTGCCTTAGTTGAAATCTAAAGCTGCGGGTTGAAAATGGCAGATTTCTGTAAAGCTTGCAGGGGTGGCATTGTGTCATCCTTTCTGGACTTAAACATCCTATCATTTCCTTGCTTCAGCTTCCTCTTGGCTGAACTACTACTCTTTGGTAGTAGTAATGTGTTTAGCTATTTTCTAACATCACAAGGATATAAGAATAAAGTAAAAGCCTGATATAATAGAAAAAAGCACTAGCCTGGGAATTAAGAGGCTTTTACTTTGGACACTAGTTTCTACATCTGTAAAATTAGGAATTTGGGTTAGCTCTCTAAGACCTTTTCCAGCTTAGAATACCCTAATTTTCTTGGTAAAAGACTCATGCCTATTCCAGAGATGCTAAAGGGAACGTATTAGATTTGAGAAAAAATGTTTAGATGTTAACCCAGAATCATTCTTACAAATGACATGAAAACTAAAGCTTTGCTTCAAATAAATTGTGTATATCAGAAATTTTGGAAATTTACTGTTTAATATCTGAGCAGTAGAATTAGTATATAAGTGATGTCCTCAACAAGAAAATAAATTTTCAAGCAGGAACTAGGTGAACCTCTTGCCACAGGTGTTGTGTAGACATTTATTAAACATTGCCTATTATACTCAGTGTACAATTATTAGTTGTATAGCCTTGGGTAAGTGGCTTTCAATCTTTTTTTTTTTAATATATTTTGCGTCACGACCCAATACATGTACCACATACACACCACTTAATCTCTAAAATAAATTTCTCTTAACAGTGCAAAAAACATACTGCTATATTTTCTGTTCTGGTTTATTTTTTTAAAATGTGTTTCAATCCACTGAGCTAGATGACCTCTACTGTCCCTTTGAACTCTAGGAGAATATAGTTACTCCTAGACTTTTATAGTTGCTCCAGAGCAAAGCTTGCCAACTAGTTTGCTGTTAAATACTGAAATTAGAAGATTTTCTAGATAGATTTTTATTGGGAAATTTTGTAGAAAGTCAATAGCCAATATCTAATAATACTCTATCTTATTTTTTTCTTGTAATAATTATGTAATACAGAGAAAATGGAGTGGGTTTTTTTTTTACTTAGCCCTATCATATGGCTGCCCCCAAACCCCCTCCTCTTTACTCCAGTATGCTATACAAATTTTATTTATGCACACTGTATTAGTGAAAACTAAAGTGACATGAAAAGGGTTAGGAAGTCTTTTCTAGAGAAATAAACTGTGTGTCACATAGATTAGATACAGAGTATCAAATTACCCTTGATAGACCCCATCTTTGTCTTCCTCAGGGCTTTCCCAGGGCTCTAGAGAAGTTCCCCTCTCTGCTTTAATGTACTTCTAAAAAGTATTAATTTTATAACTTAAAGAATGCACATGGTAAAAAGATGAAACAATATAAAGGGCATATGACAAAACGTCTCTTTCTTACCCTAATCTTTGAACGCTGTGCCCCAGTGGGGAGTTTCTTCTCTATTTTTCCGGAAAATTTCTGTGAATATGAGTGGACATCTTTTTTAAAAATCCAAATAAAATTATACTACACACACCATTATGTATCTGCCTCATTCTTTTTAATGGTTGTATGGTACTTCAGTGTATGGATGGGTATACTATAATTTTTTTAATCATTCATCTTTTGATAGGTATCTGGATTATTTCCAAGTTGTTCCCTTTCTCCCCATCAGATATACTTAGGCTATCAGCCTTCCCTCCTACCTCCATTTTGGGACAGAACCCAGAACCTAGGTGCTACTGGAAAGGGGTGATAGTGCTGTGTGGAAATGGAAAAACCCCTCACCAACTTCTCTTCCTCTGGCTAGAACACCAAAAGTAGGCCCCACTGTCCCAGCCATTCATGAGTGGGTAAGACTGCCCTAGGAGTCATTTTTCAGCAGATTAATGAAATAACATTGTGTTCAAAGTCTGGTAACTGGAGTGTGAGATTGTGAGCCTGTCACTTAACCCCCTTGATCCTCAGTTTTACCATCTATTGAGTATAAAATGAAAGATTGGAATAGATGAGTTTTAATGTCCCTTCCAGCTGTAATAGTTACATAGTATTATTTTTAATATTGACTTAAGCTATTATAGCCCAAATTGTATGAAGTTTCTGTTATTTAAATTAAAAACATCTTTTGTGTATATTGTGTGGTCTGTAATTTGTTTGACCTGCCATATGGCCTGAGCTATTTGAAAGTTTAAGAATGTGGAAAAAAAAAAGAGAGAGAGAGAGAGAAGTTAAATATTATACTATATTTTACATAAACTCTCCTTTTCTAAAAAAATCACTTTCAAAAGTGTAAAATCCATTCCAGAAGTAAAAGCAAATCTTTTTATCAAGCTTGAATACTTGAGGAGAAGATTCTGAGGTGATGTTTGTTTTTAAAATGGATCTTTGTAATTTTCAATGAATCCAGCCCTTCAGAGTTAATCCTGAGGGCTTTGAAACTTGGCTTCAGTCCCCTTGTTTAAATTGTTTTCACATTCTAGCCCTCTGATCCATCTCTCTGTTTCACTGAATGCTAAAATTGATGTTGCTTGACATAGCTAAAGTTTTCTGACTTGGTGCTGAGGAAGCAGCCTTAGAGGTGAACTGTGCACTACCACCCTGCCAGCAAAGTTATCAAGTTACACAGCAAAGTTATAAAGTAACCGAAGCAGGAATTTTTGCTGCATCACATGTAGGTTGTTTAACATTACCTGTTTCACAATTTTATTGTTATAATTCCATCAAACGACAACTATCCTGAAAGCAACATGGAATAAGAATTCATCGTTTGATTTATATAATTACAACAGGAAGATAAAAAGACATTTTCTTGGCCTGGAGGTAGGGGAGTCTGTGTGTTTTCATGCTGGTGTCCGTAGCTTCTTAGCAGAAGGCTTGACATACCTTGAATAAGTATACTTCCCTAAAACCCGAGAGATTATTTGTTATCCAAATAATGCTAGAATTCTGTGTTAATTTTCATATCAATTGTTTGACATAGTTCAGTTTAGCAAAATGTGTTGAGGACCTTCTAAGAGGCAAGCACTGCATTAAAGGGTGGGAGTACCTAGATGACAGAGACAGTCTCACTGGAATGTACCAAAATGACAACTGTTCCTAGTTCTTCTATTGTTGGAGTTTTCCAGTATCCACTGGTAAGTGGAACTGGGCAGAGAAAGTTCTCCAAGTTTGAGTCTGTGAAAATAGATGGAAAAAAAGTACATTTTCAGTATTTAAAAAGGGGTACTAATGCCTTGTTAGGGCAGTATCAGTTACTCTTCTGTGTGTGGATCTGCTAGTGACATCAGTTTCTCACTAATCAAATTCTAAATGAAATAAACACATTTGTGATGTGTGGATTAATTGAGCCCCAATTTTTGCGTACCGTTGCAATTATTGTACCTCGTATATTATAATGGCTTAAACAATTGCTTGTATGAAACTAAGCTTGAAAATGGTCACACTGTGTCTTTATGACACATCCCAATATCTTCTTTGTCATGTTACCTTATCCATTGTGGCATTTACGACTAAGGAAATTCTCTAGAGTCAGAAATATGCAGGATACTGCTGCCTACAGGATGTTGAACAAACTTTGTCTGAAATATTTGAAACCATTTTAGAAAAACAGTCCTATGATAGCAAAATCAGTCAAATAGACTGTAGTTTGAGCTGAAGCAGAAAGCCTTTTTAAACAAGAGGGAAGAAAAAGTCTAATCGTTACTCTGGTCTGTTATGTATGCAATCTCAGAAGGGACTGCTTTTTCTCCTTTAGAGCCCAGCTTTTGGCTAGGGTCCTGTGACACACAGTGGGAATTCACTTCCTATCAGGAAATGCTGTTTTTCAATGTATTATCTTGTTGAGACAACCACAGTGGACAATAGGCTATTAATGTATTAGAACAACAAGTGTCATAACTAAGCCAATATTTGCTTTGTTTTGAGTGTTGCCCTAAAAAAAAAAAGAAAAAAAAAAAAAACTTTGGCTGAACTTCAGAATACATTTGATCATCAGTAACTGCTGGGTACAAAAGCCATGACAGTCAAAAAGAACAAAGAAAAAAGTGCTTTAATAGTGGTGATGAACTTTTGCAGGTTTACTCTATTCACTTCCTATCCACAGAGAGACAAGAATAATTTAAATGATTTCAAATACAACTTTTGGGTATGAAAAAGTGTGCACTTAAAAGCCTGTTTTGAATTTTGGAAGCCACACCAAGAAACTGGTATAAAGAAAAAAAGCCTCCAACTCAAGTTCTCTTACAAAATACCAAACCTTCTTGTGAGATATATCACATTCAGTTTTGGATATTTATATTTAAAATGATTCGATAAAACTGCTTACTTGAGGACTGACAGCTTTTTAAAAGCTGTTACTTTCATAATGATTAAGAAGAAAACTCTATTCAGGGGGTTGTTAGTTAATATCAAGTCACTATTATTGATATAATTATGTGATAAGACTACAATAAAATTTCAGATTTGGAAGGTAAGCCCAGAGGTCATCTATTTCAAACCACCTCATTTTATACGTCGCGAAACTCAGACCTTACCTCTTCATTGAAATCTTCCCTTACTATCTTAATCCATAATTCTGTTTATCAGCAATCCTCAACAACTCTTGGATATCTTATATTTATCTTTCATTTAGCATTTATCATAAACTGTTTTTTTAATAAATTTGTTTATTTATTTATGGCTGTGTTGGGTCTTGGTTGCTGTGCACGGGCTTTCCCTAGTTGCGGTGAGCGGGGGCTACTCTTTGTTGTCGGGCGTGGGTTTCTCATTGCAGTGGCCTTTCTTGTTGAGGAGCATGGGCTCTAGGTGCGCGGGCTTCAGTAGTTGTGGCGTGTGGGCTCAGTAGTTGTGGCTTGCGGGCTCTAGAGCGCAGGCTCAGTAGTTGTAGTGCACGGGCTTAGTTGCTCTGCGGAATGTGGGATCTTCCCAGACCAGGGCTTGAACCTGTGGCCCCTGCATTTGCAGGCAGATTCTTAACCACTGTGCCACCAGGGAAGTCCCATAAACTGTTTTTTATTATCAGTTTTCTTTCCATGAGGTCAATAGAGAGTTTTAGTAGAGAATTTTAGTTCTTAATAGTTAAAACTGGGAAGTCTTTAAGGGCAGAACCTAGATCTGTGCTTTATATCTCTTTATATTCTTCACCTAACAGCTGTATTAGTGTTTACTGATTGACTGGATAAGTAGTTTTTTGTTTATTTTAAGATGACATTTTGTAGCACCATTTGTATCTGGTCTCAGAACACAGCAGTAGGTATAGATTTTTTTAATTGCTCTTTTTATACCTTCATACTATTTTGTGATTACTTTTTCATTACCTCAACCATCTTGGGTAGCTGGCCATTCTGATCAAACCATGATTAGCCCACTTTTCAAGAGTTGCTGTAGATTCTCTGCCCTAGTTTACTCTAAGACTAGAGAATGGGATATTATGAGTCAATAGCCCTACTCACCTCACTCAGTTTAATAAACCCTTATTGAGTATTACTGTTAGTAGACAGTGAAGAAAGGAAAAAGATGTTGGCCCAGATACTGGGGCAGAAAGACATACTCAGATAATTCAAAAGCAACACAGACTATGACAAAGTGCTTTGGGAACACTAAGAGGGGTGGGGGGGGGGGCTAATTCTGATAGAGGAGATTGGGAAGCCATGGTGGAAGGAGTTGGTTTTTGAACACACCACAAAGTGTGGAAGACTTGAATGGATGGAGGTGAGCAGGGAAAACAGTCCAAGTGTGTGAGAAATAAGGTGAGCAAAGCATTAGTTAGAGAAATGGCTTCTGTTTGGGAGGGTCATCATTTTCCTCTCAGTCTGTGGGGTATACTTAAAAGCCTTTTCCATGCTATTTTCAGAGCCTGAATTTTAAAAACCCCAGACTGATTAAGATGGGACTCCAGGATGCTTAAAAAACAAAACAGAAAACCTTGGGAATGACTAAGAAAATTGTGTGTTTGGAAAATTATGGTAGGTGGCTTTGTGCTTCTCAGTTGTAACCATGAACCTGAAGGATTGTAGTATCCATAGTACCTTTTAGATGTGTAAAATAATACTTCACCACTCTATAGAACCCTTCCTTGACAATAGAGATAAAAAGTAGACACAAAATATTTACCAAACTCTGGAGAGCTACTTAAGTTACTAAGCTCCATGAAGATTGCTTTTTCTTTTGACAATAAACTACTTGATGTAGGCTTTAAGTCCAGCTAAATAGGCACTGTAGAACTAAGCTGTGAGTCTAGTCTTTGTGAGCCTCAGAGAAACAAGAATCCTACTCCAGGCCTGAATTTAAAATATAGCAAGCAATTTAAGTGGACCATTCAGGCATGTGTGAGTGAGCACAAAAAGCTGAGTCATAAAATTTACTCTCTCTAGTGAATTACCATGAAAGCTTAACAGAGAAGTGTTCTCATTATTTTAAAATGGTATAAATGACTCTAAATTCTTATGAAAGCACACATTAAGAAAATTTGTTTTGTGTGTTTTTAACTCTGAATGCATACCTACAAACCCCTTAAAATCAAGAAACCGGTACTTGAGGCATTAGGTGATTTTCCTTTTTCATGAAAGTTAACATTTTATTTAACGTACAGTAGCTTTTGAAATTAGTTTATTGCCAAAACCTTTAGTTAAAGGAATTTTTTTAATGTAGTTCATATTTAAATCTTTTCTTACATTGATAGATCATATGATCTACATTCTATGTATCATATGCTGCTCTAGATAATATGAAAAATCTTGAGTAAGATAAAGTGAGGGACTTGGACAAGTCAGATTCTCTCCTGGGACCTGTTTCTTCATGTGGAGAAATGAGGGGTAGTACTAGATGTAATAATACCTTATATCCTATTAAGCTCTAACACCTTTAAATTCTAAAGATGCTATTCCTCTTTTGGCTGTAATTAGATAATATTAAGGAAGGCAGTATTTATTTCTTGGAAGAGTTGTTATATGGACTTATAAATGTTTTGTTTCTCTGTTATTCTTACAAAGGTATTTTTCAGCCAGCTGTTTTTGATAAACTTTCCTCCATAAATTAAACAATGAGTTCTTTTAATGCTTTCTCTTTTCGCGTGAATTGGACAGTTAGCCTTTTTAGGTCTTCTTTCAGATTTTTTTTTACTTTTTATTAAGACCAGTTTCCACCTGTGGATTAGAGGCTTGGGTGGTTGTCTCTTTATTATCTTCAGTCTCCTCACTATTCATGTCAGAAAAGAATCTTGATCTCGTTTCTCTTATATGAATTGTCATAAAATATCAAAATGTCTGCTCACATTTTCAGGATTGTTATTTATATTGACTAGGCCTACTTTGGAAGGCTAAATCTTATTTTATACCAGGTCAGAGCCTAGACCTCTTTAAATGAATCGACAAACCTGTATGGCAGTAAATGTCCAACACAGTTCTAGATGAAATAATGGGGCATATATAATCTAGGTAGTAGGATCCAGAGGACTCCCCTCCTCACCTCTTTCTAAAGCTCACAATTATAGTTGTAATTTAGATTACACTTTGTAGAAGATGAAATTTGATGAATGGCCAGGGGATTTTACTTATTTATTACTGATTTAATCATCAAATTCCTGAGTGTCACACCCTGTACTTCATGCTTTTACATTCAGGTAAGCTTCATCGTAAGAAAATACAGCCTATGAAAACATATATCTAAGTTGGGAACTTAGATTTGGGGCTGGGTAGGGGAGGAGTTGGAAACATTTACTGGAGGATCTTAACAGGTATAAATTTGAAATGACTTAAAATTTGAAAACATCATTGGAGTTTAGGGATGGGGATAGGGTAGCAGAAGGTAGAGAAGCAATATAGTGTAGTGGTTAAGAACACAGGTTCTGGAGCCCATCTACTTGAATTTATATCATAGCTGCACACATATTGGTATGTGACCTTGTACACGTAACTTCTGTAATGCTGTTTCTTTGTCTGTAAAATGAGTATGGTAATAGCACCTACCTGTCTAAGGTTATTATGAGGATTAAATGAGTTAAAACATGCTGCCTTCTTAAAACAATGTTAGGTAATAGTAGATGCTCAGGAAATGTTGACTACTGGCCATTAATCCTCTCTCCCCATAAAAACATACTTTCATCAAAAATTGTGTTTTTAAAAATTCTGATGTAATTTGTTTAATAGAAAAACACAAAAGCTAAATTACTAAGAAGGATGGTGTCAGTAACAGAGTCGGAGTGGCTGAATGCCTGACAAAGATTTGGAATCCAGGCAGACCCTTGAGGACAGGGCAGATTCCTAGCAACAGGCAGTAGGAAAAAGCCCAGGTGTATGGACTGTCAGGGAGGTTGGGCAGTAGGTTTCAAGCCCTGGCCTGTAGGCAGTGCGTAGGAACAGGGTGTTTTGGCAAAGGGTGGCAATTGGTAGAAGCCTAGATGGGGAATTAATACCAGGGAAGTTTGCATGGCATCAGAAATCCCCTACTGTAAGCCAGGGTGTGAGCCATCAGGTTACCTTAGGGAATGGTAGAAACGGATAGAAGGGTCTAAGACTGAGACCTGGGAAAGAGGGTTCAGGCATAGATCTTCAGTTTTGAAAGTATTTGGAGTTACCTGATAGAAAAACAAGAAAAGGATTTAGGCTGCTTTAGAGTGAGTGGAGTGGCTAAGAGATTAGCAGAGTTTGATTATTAACAATCAGATAAAAGTATTGCTAAAGTGAAAGTCAGACATCAGAATGGGAGGAACAGCAGCAAGACTAACTTGATGCTGAGCTGCTAAACTAGTTTCTTAAGGTTTCTCATAATCCTGGGGGCCCAGAGCCTGGCATGATGCTGAATCTGCAGGCTAGGGTTTAGTGGTCCCTAATGTGGGGAGAAGGGCAGAAATGCAGCTTGTATGTACACATGGCAAGAAACCTGATAAACAGAGTGAATGGCTTTTTAAATCCACTCTTGCTTAATGAAAAGACATTCCATCAGACTGGAATATTTTAAAATTTGATAACTGCTTTAAGTGTTTCAACTATGATAGAACCAGTAGAACTCACTGCATCTTTAATTTGTGGTTGATGTTCATTGTGAATCTTCATGGAGTTTTACAAAGAAATTTCTGTTCAGAATCTGATGTGACAAGAACATTCATATCATCTTCATATTTTCTTGGAAACATTGTTTCTTGATCTAACATGGTAATAGTTTGCAAAAGTCATACCATTGTGCAAGACATCTATGTTGCGTTGCCCTTACGTATATCAAATGGTATATCAAGTGTCATTCAGGAGTCTTCCCTGGTGGCGCAGTGGTTAAGAATCTGCCTGCCAGTGCAGGGGACACAGGTTCGAGCCCTGGTCCGGTAGGATCCCACATGCTGCAGAGCAACTAAGCCCGTGCGCCACAACTACTGAGCCTGTGCTCTAGAGCCCACAAGCCACAACTACTGAAGTCCGCCGGCTTAGAGCCTGTGCTCGGGAACAAGATAGGCCACTGCAGTGAGAAGCTCGTGCACTGCAACAAAAGTAGCCCCCACTCACTGCAACTAGGGAAAGCCCGTGCACAGCAAAGAAGACGCAATGCAGCCAAAAATAAATAAATTTTTTTTTTAATGTCATTCAGGTTGCTATTTTGATTTCTGTTATTCCCAAAGAGCTGACTTTGATTTTGCAAAGGTGTGCTATCTATCTACACTGCTGTGATGGTGAAATGCCTCCTAAAATAGGTATTATTAAGATGGAAATTCCATTGGAACAGTATGTATATTAGTTTTCTAGGGCTACCATAACAAAGTACCACAAAATGAGTGACTGAAGACAGCAGAAATTTATTCTCGTACAGTTCTTGAGTCCAGAAGTCTAAAATTAGGGTGTCAGCAGGGTTGGTTTCTTTTGGCTGCCCTGAGGAAAATCTGTTTTGTCTCTCTCCCAGCTTCTGGTAGTTGGTAGCAATCCTTGGTGTTCCTAGGCTTGTGGCTGCATCAGGTCAGCCTGTGCCTCTGTCCATCATCACATGGCTTTTTCCCTTGTGTGTCTCTGTATCCACCTCTCTCTTACTTTTCTCTTATGAAGACACTAGTCATCAGATTTAGGGCCTACCATAATCCAATATGACCTCATCTTAATTTAATTACAAATTAAGACACTATTTTCTTCTTTTTTTTTAAAATATATTTATTTATTTATTTTTGGCTGCGTTGGGTCTTCGTTGCTGCGCACAGGCTTTACTCTTAGTTGTGGCGAGCTGGGGCTACTCTTCATTGCAGTGTGTGGGCTTCTCATTGCGGTGGCTTCTCTTGTTGCAGAGCACAGACCCCAGGCACATGGGCTTCAGTAGTTGTGGCTCGTGGGCTCTAGAGTGCAGCCTCAGTAGTTGTGGCGCATGGGTTTAGTTGCTCCGCGGCATGTGGGATCTTCCCGGACCAGGGCTCGAACCCATGTCCCCTGCATTGGCAGGCAGATTCTTAACCGCTGTGCCGCCAAGGAAGTCCCAAGAGCCTATTTTCAAATAAGGTCCTATTCTGAGGTAATGATATGAATTTTAGGGGACACTATTCAACCCCAGTACAGGATGTAATATCAAACTTTAGATTTAAAGGATAATTCATTTGAAAAAGCTAGTTTCCCCAAAACAGTTTTTTTTATTATAAAAACAGATTTTCAAGGTTGATAAACATCTCTTTGCATGGATTTCCACTTAAAACTGTTATCAGAGTTTTAAATGGCGGGTTATGACCAGTATTTTTGGAAATAATTTTCAAGTACTATTACCTATGCTTAATAAAATTGCATTTTCATGACTCAGTATTAGACTTTCCATAGAAAGAAAACAGATGAGGTTGTGATGATCTCGAAATCCTCCTTACCAGCCAAATCTAGAGGTAGGAACTCCTTCAAATGACTTCTTTGCAGTAACAAGTTACCTACAGCTTTTGGATTGGCTTTTGCAGCTGTATTTTATAAGTTATAATCATGAAAGCCAGAAGTCTTTAGTTGGGATACCTGATAGTAGATCAAAATGAACTCTTGGAACGTACTCATACCTTGTGTTCTTTAAGATTTTTTTGTATATTTTCCTCCAATTTTTAACATAAGGAGCTTTGCCTCATATTTTTTGTGCCAGCCTCCCTACTGTCCCTCACTGGTCACAACAATCACGTTAGGAATGGACCATTAGAAGTACCATCCACTATAACAAATCAGTTTTCTAGACCAGCCTTTTGGGTGAATGTTTTGATTTGAAAACTCAACTCATTTTTAATAATGAGCTTTTGTAGGATCATTTGCATTTTTTCAGAATGAGGAACTAGAATTTCTTGAGTTCAGAAATTTTGAAAAATAGGTATATGTAAGATTGGAATTTGAGGGAGTTAAGTTTTCTATATTACTTGTATTCTGATACTCACTTTGGAAAAAGTTTCCTGAGGTTTCAGAGTAGACATGCAGTAATAGGTAAGAGTGATTTTTCCTCAAACATTGCTCTCAAGAAAATGTCAAAAGCAATGGCTTTAAATTTTTCAAGCTCAATGTTGCACATGTAATTTTCTTTTTTTAAAAAAGCTTTTTTCCAGGACTACTAAATAGTAAAGAGCCAACGATTTAAGGTATCTCCAGAAATTGAGAGCAATGAATCTTTCTTTAAAAATCATAATCTCCACTAATTCCACTTGTTTAAACCTCTCATTTATCATGAGCTGTCAAGTTCTGGATAGTTTCCTGGATTTCAATTTAAAATTTTTCACTGATACCAGGGGACATAATAACAGAAACTAAATGTCTTGGAGGCACATCTGAGTAATCAATCCACTGGTCTCTGTCAACTTTCTCTCAGGGGGAAAAAAACAAAAACCAAAATACCCCACCTTTTGGTTTTTTCCCAACCATTTCCAATACACTCCATGTTGAAGACAAATGATGACTAAGGGAATATATACAGAACGTTCATCATGTTTTGTAGAAAGGAGGGTAAAGGCACTGAGGCCATGTGTTTTTGGATTCTGCAGGATACTTGAGAGATTGCCTCTCTCTCTGGTTGATTGTTTTACTCATCATTTTATAAGAGAGATATATATATATGTATATATGTATATATATATATATATATATATATATATATATAAAATCAGTCTTTGCTTTTCCGAATGATTCACGTTGGGAACAATTTGAGCTAAGTCTAAAAAGTGATTGAGTTTAGGCTTCAAGAAAATACACTTCTTCTGAACTTCTTGTACATGTTTTCAAGTTTATAACTCTGTCCCTCGCATGGCCATTACAACTGGTAAATTTGACCTATTTATAATGAAAGTTTTTTCCAAGTCACCGGTGAACATTATTTCCATTCCTACCAATGTCTAAGCAAGTGACTGACTCTCTTCTCCCCAGCCCCTACTCTTCACGTACAGAAGTCCAGCTCTCTGTTCCTTGCAACAGGTAGTGTTGATCAATAAAATATTCTTCATCAACTACTGATACCTTAGTGAGAAAGAAGTTAGATTCATTTTCTGCCTTATCCAGCAGTGAATGCCTTTGGTCTTCGGATCACCCTGCTCAGTGTGACCTAGCAAGCACCTACTTAAACAATGTGTGTTATGGTTATACTGAACTACTACTATGTTCCAATTATACTAGCACAGGATGTATTTTTCATGTTTGCTAAAGTAGTTTATGTTAATTAGCAGCATTGCTTTTATTATTAAAACAGTTTGAGACCAAAATGCTCTCATAGCTGTGCCCTCCAGTTGATACTTTTCTTATATCTGTTTTTTTAGTAAATGCTGAGCCAGCTATCAACTTCCATTAAAAGTACAAGACCCTTAGAAACATAAAGGGTTGCTGTTACTGTTACTAGTTTGTTTTATTATTGTTGGCATTTTTTCCTTGACTTTGTCAGATTTTTTTTATTGAAGTATAGTTGATTTACAATATTATATTAATTTCAGGTGTAGAACATAGTGATTCCCTATTTTTACAGATTATACTCCATTAAAAGTTATTAGAAGATAATGGCTATAATTCCCTGTGCTGTACAATACATCCTTGTTGTTTATTTTATACATAGCAGTTTATATCTCTTAATCCCATTCCCCTAATTTGCTCCTCTCCTCTTCCCTCTCCCCTTTGGTAAGCACTAGTTTGTTTTCTATATCTGAGTATGTTTCTGTTTTGCATATACATTTGTATTTTTTTAGATTCCACATACAAGTGTTATCACACAGTATTTGTCTTTCTCTGTCTGACTTATTTCACTAAGCATAATATTCTCTAGGTCCATCCACATTGCTGCGAATGGCAGAATTTCATTTTTTCTTATGGCTGAGTAATATTTCATTGTATATATATATATACACCACATCTTCTTTATTCATTTGTCTGTTGCTGGGCACTTGGGTTGCTTCCATATCATGGCTATTATAAATAGTGCTGCTATGAACATTGGGGTGCATGTGTCTTTTCAAGTTAGTGTTTTCGTTTTTCTGGATATATACCCAGGAGTGGAATTGCTGGATCACATGATATTCTACTTTTTTTTTTTTTTTGGCTGCGTTGGGTCTTCATTGCTGCACGCAGGCTTTCTCTAGTTGTGGCAAGCGGGGGCTACTCTTCGTTGCAGTGCGTGGGCTTCTCAATGCGGTGGATTCTCTTGTTGCGGAGTACGGCGCATGGGCTTCAGTAGTTGTGGCACATGGGCTCAGTAGTTGTGGCTCACCGGCTTTAGAGCACAGGCTCAGTAGTTGTGGCGCCCGGGCCTAGTTGCTCCGTGGCATGAGGGATCCTCCCGGACCAGGGCTCAAACCCATGTCCCCTGCGTTGGCAGGCAGACTCTCAACCACTGCACCAGCAGGGAAGCCCTGTTATTCTACTTTTAGTTTTTTGAGTTAAGTTGCATTTTTGACTCAGGCCCAGATTAATGGTATCTTTTGCTAATCAACTATAGATTCATTTTTTCCTAGACTTTTGTATTGAAGCTTAGAGTTTATAGTTTTATTTTAAAGATATACTCAACAGAAGTCATTTCAGAAGAGAAAAAAAAGTATTCAGAAATTTAAGGACCATTTGGATCAATTTTAGGATTCTGGCAATAGACCACAGAGAGTTAAATTTTCACATTTATACCAGTTTGGTAGCCATACAAGATTTTTTTATTTTACTACTTTGATAATATTTACCATTTCTGTTTTGGTGCTGAATATTGTGATCCTATAATATATTTTCAGGTGCCCCAGTAAAGAAAGACAGTAATTAAGTTTGTAATAGCTGTGTATACTAGGAAATAACAGTCCTTTGAGCCGTTCCATCTTTTTTGGTCAACTCTTCCACACCTAATTAAGATCTATAACCATGAATAATTCCTTGTTTGGTGAAGAATATTTGGTAGTCCGAGGCAAATGATTAAATCTCAGTTTTTTTAATCTGTACAGTGGAATTATTGCCAACATAATCTTTTTCTGAGGGTTGATTTGTTTCATTATAAATAGTTAAAGGCCCTCAACTCTTTTCAAAATGATGCTAAATTAACTTTAGAGATAAAAATGTAAACTTGAACATAATTTACTCTTACCCAGGGCACAGTCAATGTCATTCTGATAACTTCTAATTAAGACATAGCAGTTATCTGCTAGATTAACAGTTACGACTTCCAACATACTGATCATTGCCCATGTGGTGGTGTTTTCAGATGGACTTGAACCAGTTTAAGGGCCCTTACCCTGCATGTATTTAGTTCCTCTTTGTTTGGAACTCAAAATTTTGTGGAATGTTCCATGATGTTTTATGATACTACTCATCTTTGCCTACTTCATTAAGCTTCTTGGTCTGCCCATGTCCTAATACTCCTTGTCCTTATGTATCTTATTTATCTGGTTTGCTAAGTACTGATAGAAAAGAAGGCCAATTATGAGGAGGCAATATTGTGTTGCATAAAGAGCTAGGAGAACTTAGATCACCCTGATGATGTTAGGTGTATGATATTGGGCATGTCTCTGTGTGAAGACCTCTTTCATTAGTTATCTAATCTAGAAAACAAGAGATTTGGACTGGTTGTTCTCTTAATTTTTGCTTCAAAGCCTTCAAAGAATTTAAGTGAAAGGACAGATCCTTAATTTACTGGTAATATGTTAGTAGATACTTCTTAATCTTTAAAAATCTAGTTACTTAAAGAAAGTGTATTCCTTAGGTATTTAAGTCATGCAAACCACCACTATACAACTACCTCATTTGTACATCTACTTTTCTGTGCATGCTAGACAGAAAGACAATCATAACATTAAGTCTATTTAGAAGCACTAGGATTTTTAGGCTTTCCTTATAGCCTATTCTTCTCAGTCAATACTATTTATAAATTACCTGCATAAACTGTGTGTGGTGGGCCTTGTTTTTTTCTTATATTTCATTTGAGGGTAAATTATGGCCATGGGGCAGTCTGTGAATGATATGGTAATACTAATAAATGTCATTATTATGATTTTATAGCAATATCTGATACTTGAGCTTTAGAAAAATTGTAGCTTTAGAAAAATTACTCAACACCTCTGATTATAGTTTCCTCTCATCAGTAAAATGTGTTCCTTGAATCTAGTCTGAAAAATTCCAAGAGAGCTCTCATAGAATCAGTAGCCGTTATAGCAATGAGATCCTAGTGCTTTGTGGGATAATTAAATCTTCTTCCGTTTGGGCACTTAGAAAGTGCCATCTGTATTACTCATTGCCACTCAATGCCTGTTTTTCTTTTTTCATTTTTCTTGACTTTTATCTACTTCTGTTCAATTTTCCATATCTATCAATTTCTATGTCAGCTGTATATAAAATTTTGGCTAGCAGTTGAAAGTAGTTCATGTATTTTGCAGTTTAAAATGAATAAAATTTCAGTGGTCGATCTGATGTGGCTTGTCATCGTTTATGCAGAGTGCAAGTTGTTTTCTAGAACTTTAAATACCTTCAAAATTTTATAGTAACTTTCATCAAGAAAAACTAAATAAACTAGCATTTGTTGTTGTTGTTTTTAACCAAATATGCTGCTTTGAAGTCTCGGCATATCTTTGATTATTGTTTTAAATATCAAACAATGGGCCTGGTACTTGAGAGTACAGCCATCTTTTTGCTTATGTTCTAGAGAAAGCTGTTAAAACTACCAAGAATTTCAAGTTTGGAAAGACTTTTTATAAGTAATAACTTTTCATAGGATTGTTTTTACCATTCCCAGTCTAGAAGTAACACAAACAAGGTTGTTTTGGAAAGAGTTGTGATATAGTAAAATAATTCAATTCAGCCGCTGCTGTGGAGTATTCTGCTGTTGTGGGGACTACAAACATAAGCAAAGAGGTCTTGAAAATTGAGCTAGAAGTAGATATGAGTCAAGAAAAATGAAGGAAAAAAAAAAAAAAACCTGATGTCGGGTAGTACAGATGGTACTTTCTAAGTGCCCAGATGGAGGAAAATCTAGTTATCCCACAAAGCACTAGGATCTTATTGCTATAATCTGCCATAAATATTTAAAAAAAAAAGAATCATTTCTTATTCCCTTCCATCGCTCTAGCACATGTTCATTCCCCCATCTCTCTCTCTCTCTCTTTCTTTCACACACACACACACACACGCACACACACACACGTACACGCACATGCACACACACGTTCTTCTTTTCCTTTCTATTTCCCATCTGACCATGACTTAGAGTTCCTAGGGCAGTGTTTTTCAAACTGTAGATTATAACAGCTTATTAATAGATCATAAGTCAATTTGATGAGAATTTTTTTAAAAAAGGAAGAGATTAAAATAGAAAATACCAGAATATACTACATAGTAAGGGAAAGTATCATGTCCTGAATTTGTTTCAGGTATACATCTCATGTATTTGTATGTGATTACAATATAAAATGTATTTCTTACTGTGGATTACCATTTTTAAAAAGTTCAAAAGCCATCATTCTAAAGTGTTTTATCTAATTTTGTCTTGAACCTAATGTTCTTTAAACATGCATATTGTATAGTTACTGCATAAATATTTGGATAGTGTTTTTAAAGCTAGAATTTTGTTTATGCTTGGTATCTTGTTTCTAATCTGCATGGCCAGAGGAAAACCCATAGTATTAACAAGTTTTATAACATTATTTTTTTAAAAAATCTGTCTTCTGCATCATTTTCAATTCAGAGAACATTGTTGAAAGACTAATTTTTTTCCCCTACTGTAGTTCATACTGGTTTGCACTGGTGTTTATATTGTTCTGAACTAGTAGAAAGCATGACTGTGTATATGTGGTATTAAAAAATAGGGTTGGTTAATTTTAAAGAGAAGGAGTCCTGGAACTGAGTTGTTCCAAATATCACCTGGAAGCAGGAATATTTATGCTTAGAATTAGTTGTTCAGGGTTAAGAGGAACTAGAATCTACCACTTACTTCCCTTAAAACATCCTTCCTTAGGGGGCCGTAGTGAAGATGCCTGACTCCCTTCTAAGCCATGGTAATTCTGGTACTTTTTCTTCTGGGGCCTGAGTAAAACCTTTTCAACCCCTCAGTGCCACCGAATAGCTGGAATTGGCATTTGAAAAGAAACTACTAGTTACCCCTGCCTGGGTCTGAGTTGTGATTAAGTCCATGAGCTTTAGAGATCAACAGACTAGATTGAAATCCCTGGTCCACCACTTGCTAGCTCTTGGACCTGAAACAAGTTACTTCTCAGTGACTTTATTTCCTCATCAGTAAAATGGAGATAATAATACCTACCTCATAGAATTATGTGGAGCAAATGAGCTAATGCCTTTAAATTCCAGCCGCTAGCACATAGCAAGAGCTCAGCACTGACAGTTGTTTCTAAATGCTGTGATGACCCATCTCTAAAGTAAGGAATTTCTAGTTATTGTTGGAAAATCTCTAGCCGTTATGAATATCAAGCTATATCAGGGTTCCTTATCTGCCTCATTATGGGACTAGATCAGGGGATACCAGTAGGACCATAGGATGTTAGAGCTAGGAAAATCTAAAGGGTCTTTTGAGATAGCCCTTTTATTTTACAGTTAATCTTGGGAACTTTATGATGTAATTGCTTACTTACTTCTTCGTATTCCTCACTAGACTGCAAACCTCAGGAAGAACTGTGTCTTATTTGCCATTTTTATCTCCACATAGTAGGACCTTGGCACGTAGTAGATGCTCAGACACTTATTGATTGAATGTGCCATGGCTACTCTAAAGTCACACAGTACTTGGTGGACGTGCAGAGACTTGAGTCCTGGTCTCTTTGTCCTCAGTCCAGTACTCTGCACCATTCTGCTTTCTTCTTGACAGGATTACATACAAGGAAATTTTTAGAATATAATTAGAAGTTTTTTAGTCTGATAATCAGCTAAGGCTCCTAGAACATTTTAACTATTTTCAACTAAGTGAAAATTTCTGATAGAAAACAATCATATTTAAATTGATCTGACCACAGCAAGATTTTTTAAAGTTCCTTTACAAAGCCAACAGTTGAGTTAATGTTTCCCCTTGCTGTGTGCCCTGGGTTATAAAGCCTAGTACTGAAATCTGAACAGTATCCGTTAAATGCTTTTTTACAGTATTTTATTTTGTCTCCCGGGGGCTTCATGTTCTAATTGTCCTTAACTTGAGTAAACTGCTATGTAAGCAGATGTTAAGTTCCAAAGTTGCTCTAGACCAATCATGATGAGAAGTATTTTGCAGTGACCAGTCGACACTAATAGAATATGCATTTTTATTCAGATGCAATTTAGTTGTATTGACGGAACTGCTTTTAAAATACATTCTGGTACAAAAGATATCTAAAAATAACTACAATATAAGCTTTATTCTGCTCTATAGTTGATCACATTCTTATGGAATGGCCTTTTTTAAAATTAAACTTTTAAAGTTTGAGATTATTGTAGATTTGCATGCAATTATAAGAATTAATACAGAGAGATTCTGTACCCTTCAGCCACTTTCCCCCAATGGTAACATCTTGTAAAACCATAGTGTAATGTCACAGTCAGGATACTGACATTGTGGTAATCCACTGGTCTTATTCACATTTTCCCAGTTTTGCTTGTAAGTCACTTGTATGGATGTATGTTTGTGTGGTAGTTCTGTGCAATTTTATCACATGTGTATGTTCATGTATCCACTACCGTAGTCAAGACATAGAAGAATTCCATCACCACAAGGATAGCCATACCTCCTTTTATAACCATACCTGCCTCCCTCCTTCCCTCCCTCCCTCTCTCCAGAGCATACTCCTTCCCAACCCCTGGCAACCACTAATCTATCCCCCACTTCTATAATTTTGTCACTTGAAGAATATTATATAAATGGAATCATGCTGTATATAATCTTTTGGTATTGGCTTTTTTACTCAGTGTAATTCACTGGAGATTTATTCAGGCTGTTGTGTATCAGTAATTCATTCCATTTTATTATATTTATAATGTTCCATAGGATGGGTATACCACAGTTTGTTTCATCGTTCACCTGTTGAAGGACATCTAGATTATTTCCAGTGTTTGACTGTTACAAATGTCCATAGTAGCTTTATTTGTATACAGATTGTGTGAACATATGTTTTCTTTTTTCTGGATTAAATGACCAGGAGAGCAATTGTTGGGTCATTTCATAGTTGCATATTTCGTTTTATAAAATGCCAAACTATTTACTGGAGTTGCTGTACCATTTTACATTCCCAGTAGCAAGGTATGAGGGATCCAGTTTCTCTGCATCCTCTCCAGCGTCTGAGATTATCATTATTTTTTGTTTGTTTTAGCCATCCTGGGACCTGTGTAGTAGTATCTTGTGATTTTAATTTGTGTTTCCCTAATGACTAATGATGTTAAACATCTTTTCATATGCTTTTCTACCATGTATCCTTTTCAGTGAAATGGCTGTTCATGTCTTTTGCCCATTTTCTAATTGAATTGTTTGGTTTTTTTTTACTGTTGAGTTTTGAGAGTTTGTTATATATTATACATACTAGTCCTTTGTCAGATGTACGGTTTGCAAATATTTTCTCATGGTCTATGGCTTGTCTTTTCATCCTCTTAACAGGGTCTTTTGCAGATAAACATTTAAAATTTAGGGGAAGTTCAATTTATCAGTTTTCCTTTTATGGACCATGTTTTAACACTGCCTGGGACTTAATCCTGAAGATTTTCTTTTTTTTTTCTGGAAGCTTTATAGTTTCTATTTTGAGTTAATTTGATCTAGTTTGAGTTCATTTTTTATCATGGTAAAATACATATAACATAAAATTTACCATTTTGAAGTGTATGATTCAGTGGCCTTAAGTACATTCACAATGCTGTACAGCCATCACCACTATCTAGATCCAGAACTTTTTCATCATCTCAGACAGAAACCCAGTACCCATTAAGCAGTCATTCCCCCATTTCTGCCCCCCGCACAACCCAGCCCCTGGCAACCATCAGTCTGCTTTCTGTACCATGGATTTGCCTGTTCTGGATATTTCATGTAAATGAAATCGTATAATATGTGTGGCCTTTTGTGTCTGGCTTCTTTCACTTAGCTAATGTTTTTGAGGTTCATTCATGTTGTAGATGTATCTGTGCTTCACTTCTTTTATGGATATATATTCCATTATGTGGCAACACCATATTTATTGTTTATCCGTTCATCAGTTGATGGACACTTGGGTTGTTTCCACCTTTTGGCTTTTGTGAATAGTGCAGCTATGAACATTTCACGTACAAGTTTTTGTTTGAATACCTGTCTTCAGTTCTTTTGGGTTCATATTTAGAAGTGAGTTAATTTTTTAATAAGGTATAAGACTTAGGTTGAGGTTCTGTTTCTCTTTTTTTCTTTACCTATGGATGTACACTTTCTTCACCATTTTTTTTGAGAAGGCTCTCTTGCAAGGGCCATTTTAAAGAATATTGTAAAGCTTTTGGAGAATCACTAGAATTTCTGTATGTATACAGTAATTTTGAAGAAAAGCAAAAGAATTTGAAATGGAGCATTGTAAAGATAGTTTGGTGGGTTTTACTGGGGTTTTCTTTACATTATATTTGTGAAAGTTTAAGCTTGGATGTTTCTATTACAGACAAAGCAATTGTATTTTCTATGTATTGAGGTGATGAGGGAAAGAGAAAACAAGTGAGCCACGAATAGTTTTATCCCATGGATGACAGGAAGCCATTTAAGGTTATAAGAAAGACAGACGTAATCAGATCAAATTAAAAGATGGAATTTAAGAACGACAACTCTTGGTAGGATGGAATAAGGGCTCTGGTCAGGCAAGACTGACACAAATGTGTAGAAAGGTTTTCACACCCGGTTTAAGTGAACTCACGTGCATTTTCTGCGGCATTTCTGACTTAGAAGCTTGAAAAACAACTTGAGAAAAATCAGCCTCAGACTAATAAAGCTGGCACTACTTTACATATATTGCTTATGACTTGTTAGTTTTTGTTGAATTTTTTTAAGCTCAAGGACCTAAAATCTTACTCCTGAAACTAGCTTGAGGAGAAAACTTCTATTTAAAGAAGTCTACTTAGCTGCTATCTTTAGGGGCCTATTAATATTGTTATTTTCCTTAGACTACTTTATTCCCCTGCTCCCAGAAAAGAATATTTTAACAGTAGTGGGTGAAATAGGCTTGATTTCCTAGTCTTAGTAAAACCACTGAACTTTATTACAAAATGCTATGAAAAAACTTCTGGGTCAACTTTTTAGTGAAGGAGAATAGAGTGTATGCATTAATAAGTAGTGATTACTAGAGTAATCATTAAGTGTAAAGTTTTCACTTTGACAACCCAATTTTTCACTTGATATTGTACAAAATTCTGAGAAATGGTGGGAAATTACTACTTGGCTTGCATTATCAGTCTGTTAGTAAGTTTGCATTGCCTTCTAAGCAAGTGTGAAATTCACCTGTTTCTTTAAAACTCATGTAATTTTTATTATAACAATAATGTATTTAAATGCTTTAAGTTACCTGTAGGACTGATTTTTAACCAAATCTTTAAGCAATTGCTTCTGTAAGATGTGCTGTTTATCCCGTTGCCAACTTTATTCCCTGGCACATTGCTGTTTCCCTGGGCCTGTACCTTCCTTAGTGTAAGAAAATGTTATGTTCTCTAGGAAGCGTCCCCTTATGATGGGTAGAGTCCTTTTCACTGGGTTATAGAAACCTCTGAACTACTCTAGGAGCTCCCAGAAGGATTTGATTCAACATTCCAGCCATACCTTTAGTACAAAGCCTGGCACATAGTAGATGCTCAATAAATATTTTGGAAGGAAGGAAGGAGGACCTCTGACATATATTTATATACAGCACGTTAGTTAACTGTGGCCCATTTATCATTATTTCAGACTAATTTAGGAGTTCTCTCTAAGCATAGAAACCACTTATTTTTATATTGTATAAGCAAATTTATTAGGTTGAGTAAAAAGTCTTTTCCTTTTGGTATGCTAATCTTCCAGAATGGTATTTGGTGATATGTGTCTTATGGGTAACTATATAATTGAGATATAATTGACATAACATTGTATATGTTTAAGGTATACAATGTGATGATTTGATACATGTATAGTGAAATACCATAATAAGGTTAGTTAACACAGCCTTACATCACATACTTATTTTGTTGTTGTTATGGTGAGAACATTAAAGTTCTACTTTCATAACAGCTTTCAAATATATAATACAGTATTGTTACTATAGTCATCCTGCTGTACCTTAGGTCCCTGGAACTTATAACTGAAAGTTTGTACCCTTTGACCTACATCTCCCCATTACCCCCACCCCTCAGCCCTTGGCAACCACCGTTCTACTCTGTTTCTATAAGTCTGATGTTTTTAAATTCTACATATAAGTGATATCATATGGTATTTCTCTTTGTTTTATATGACTTACTTGACTTAGCATAATGCCATCAAGGTCCATCCATGTTGTTGCAAGTGGCAGAATTGCCTTCTTTTTTATGGCTGAGTAATATTTCATTGTGTGTGTATATCACATTTTCTTTACCCATCTGTCTGTGGATGGACACTTAGGTTGTTTCCATGTCTTGGTTGTTGTAAATAATGCTTAAAGCTTCCCTTATTTTCTTTTCTGAATTCTGTTATTTCAGATAATCTTGTGGATCCTAAGTTTTTTCCAGGCTTGAAATAACACTTTGGTCTGTAGTATTTGGTATGTAAAATTGCAAATAATCAGTTGTTGCTTATGATTGGCTTAAAAATCTGTGTAAAGCTCTTAGTGTTGAGTATCTAGGTATAGAAGAGCACCAAAATGGCAAGCTAGTGTTCTTATTCTTTATTTCTATATCCTTCTTATAAATTCTCAATTCTTATTCCAAGTACATAAAACTTTGAAACTTCTTGTATTAAAAAGCCATGCTAAATAATGAGCTTTTTTAAAAAAAATTTATTGAAGTATAGTTGATTTACAATGTTGTGTTAATTTCTATTGTACAGCAAAGTGATTCAGTTATACATATATATACATTCTTTGTCATATTCTTTTCCATTATGGTTTATCACAGGACATTGAATACAGTTCCCTGTGCTATACAGTAGGACCTTGTTGTTTATCCATTTGATATATAATAGTTTGCATCTGCTAATCCCAAACTCCTAATCCATCCCTCCCCCACCCCTCTCCCCCTTGGCAACCACAAGTCTGCTCAATAATGAGCTTTTGAAGTTTTAAAAAGGTCTGAGTGTTTTGAGTCATTTCTAATCCTATTTCCCCTTTTTGGTGTCATTTCCTCAATTTTGACAGATTCTATAAACTCTGAATTGTTTAATATTTAGGACAGAATGTCGACTAAAAGTCTCAAAATTTTGTAGCCCTCTTATGTTTTATGATATGTTTCATTGTAAGTGGACTAGGAGACAGAAATTGTGACTTTGAATATTGCCTGTGACACAAGCCGTGTGATTTTTGGCAGGATGTTTAACCCCCTGAACCTCCAGATTATTAACCTCTATCTCATTGTGTAGTTGCAAAGGTAAAATAAGATAGAAAGGTGTAAGAGCATGGTATAAACCATATAAAGTGTTACACGTATATAATACGTTCTTTTATTATTAAAATGGGTGGTTAGATATATTTTCCTCTTTACCTTACTCATCTAAAAATGCATTCATCAAGAGTTCTTTAAACTCTAAGCTTTTACTTATCAATGTTTCTATTATCGGTTTCTTAAACCAGTGCTGAGACAACAAAATGAATCTACTACAACAGTTCCTTGCTTTTTGCTGTGTTTTAATAAAATTAGTTTATAAGCATCAGCAAATTCAGTTAGACATAAGCTCATTATCTAACTCTGTTCCTCCATTAGGCTTAACAGAGCTTTTTGCGGTTGAGGAATAGGTTAAAATCCAACTGAAGGCAATATTTGTGGAATTTCTTTTTTAAAAGTGACTTATTCATAGCCAGTGACCTAGTGTGGTAAACTAAACAGAATTGATTTCTTTATTAATTGATGTCCCATTTATTGAGTACCCACTTAGTCTGTACTTGGCCAGAGCAGCATGACATTTACTAATATGTGTGAGTTTGTTTGTTTGCTTTTTAAAAAACTTTCATTCTCCTTGAAATTTTTATCTGCTAGCAGTAAACTATTTTAAGGAGTTCAAATGACCTATTATAAAAAGCTTCTAAGAAAACTACGTTCCAAAGATTGATTAGACCTTTAGACTGCTGATAACCCAGCTGGATACGAAAAAAAGCCTCTTACAGTTGGTGCTCTGTGCACCACAGTTTTGGTTAATAGCAAGATGATGATAAATACCATAGGCTAGGGTTTCCTTGGTGGTGCAGTGGTTAAGAATCCACTTGCCAATGCAGGAGACACGGGTTCGAGCCCTGGTCCAGGAAGATCCCACATGCCGCTGAGCAACTAAGCCCGTGCACCACAACTACTGAGCCTGTGCTCTAGAGCCTTTGAGCCACAGCTACTGAAACCCCTGCGCCTAAAGCCCGTGCACCACAACGAAGAGTAGCCCCCGCTTGCCACAACTAGAGAAAGCCCGCGCGCAGCAACGAAGACCCAAGGCAGCCATAAATACATACATACATACATAAAATACCATAGGCTAGTGCCAGTCTAATAACAGTGTAGCAAAACCTAATTTTTGGAAGAATATAATATGTCCAGGATCATTCCTTAACAGTGGATGTTATACAAAAAGAAGAAAAAATGGCCATTTATCCTGTGGAGAACACATATAATGATCAGATATTCATCCTTTAGTTGAGTGTTTTCTCCCAATTTTTAAATTAATGAATTAAGATGTGGAAGACTCAGTTATAGAAAAGTTCATTTTTCACATTTCCTTCACTGATTAGTTGCTTTCTAGTCATAAAATCAGAATTTCATTAAAGCCATATGATATAAAGTGTTTTTAACCATATTTCATGAATTTTTGGGGTAGTACACTAAAATAATTTAGGTAGCTTTTAGAATGTTCTCATGAGATTGTTGTTGGCAAGTAAAAGAAAACAGTTTCAACATTGTTTTGCAAAAATTATTTAACAGAATAAGTTTACATTTCCAGGACCAGAATTAATGCAAGAATGTTTAATGTCTTGCAATGAGTTTGCTTGGGCTGAGTCAAGGCAGCTTTAGAAATGAATTCTATCAGAGAAGACTATTATTAGAGACAAATATAGTAACCTCACCGGTTGTTATTGTGTTTAAAAGATGAGATCAGGTATCTCTGGTCTTTATCAGGGATTTAGATCCCTAAGAAAAAAGGTGGCCCTTGCCTTTTCCCTTCTGGATCTACCTAGAAACTGTTCTGCTGAGAAGGAATCCAAGGCTGTGAAGAATCTTCAGAGTTTCAGGTCCACAGATATTTCTCTCCCCTTAGTTTTCTACGTAAATAGAAAAAGAATACTTGGAATTTTTCACATTTAATTTCCCTTATTATGAAGTGATTCTTCTTACTAGGCAAATAATCAGTTGAATAAATACCATTTTGTAGTGAGAATGTTTTTTTCTGTTACCCAGTCATTTATATGGAACAGGTTGCATTTGTTACCACCTGTAGAGAAAACTGTGTTAAGCAAAGCCCTCTTTACAATTTCTTATTTAAAATTCGCTTCCTTTTTTTCTTCCTTGTTGCACATTTTTTGCACTTTCTACATTCAGTTCAAAAGAACAACTATGTAAAGGGATACACTAATCAGTGGTGTCCTGTTCTCTTGATTTAGGCTTTTGCCAAATCGCATCTAAAAGTTAGAGGAAGCATTCCTTCAGTGTGCAGTGACTGTTACTCTCTGCTAGGTCAGTGATACTCTAAGTGTGGTCCAGGATCCGGTGCCAGTCTGCAGACTGCAGTCCGTGACAAGTACAGAATATAATATTAAGCATTTAGAAACTTCATGCAGTTTGACATTGCCGTGACACCTAAATGCATTATTTTGTATTTTACAAAAATACTGGTTTACGGCAAATTGGAGAAAGTCCTTCACCACAGACAATCTGAGAAGCACCGGGTTAGATGACTTCATCAACTTCTAGCACAAGCCATCACAGCCTGGGGCTGGGGATGCATGTTAAATAACTGTCCTGTTGATCTAGCTACAGTTGGTTGATTAGGTGCTCAGCTGTAGCAAAGCCCAAATGAATTTGTTTCCCTGGCATAAAGTCAAGGGTTATCCTAAGTGTCAGTAATAATTAAATGAATCAGCTGTTCCTGTGCTTTCTGAACGGCTTTTTATTTTTTCTTACTTGCATTTGAAGCACTATCTGCTAAAGTTATATAGTCTGGCAACCTTAATAATTCCTACATTTTCCCTGGAACTTGAAAAGCTTACAACTGTGTTTCTCTCACGTGTTAATAAACTAAAACTACATTCACTATAAAATAATGATCATTAAATATGGCCAGAGTTTGGTCTAACGTAAAAGCATGAGTAAGAGAGGAAAGAGAATCTCCACTAACAGTAATCACCAATTGTGAAAATTTGCTGTCTTAGGTGTGGCATTTTACTATTGGACATTTTGATCACTGCTTCTTTAAAAAATTCATATAGCAGTTGATGACATTATTATAATTGAACCAGAAGTTGCCACTAGCTCTGAAAATATCAATTTCCAATTTAGCATTGTAATCTAAGATGTTTTTACCTTAATAAAAAATTGTTCTAATATTTTTCAAAAGCTACTTTTTAAAGAAAGTCGCCACTGTTACTCTGAGGGCAAAAAAAAAAAAAAAGTGCTGCATGACCTGTGTAAAATTTGAATTTAATAATGAATTTATTATGAATGTCCTACTTTGTGTTTATTAATGCAGATAGCAAGGAGAATTGGCAGACTTGAAGCATGAGTTCAGATGCTAGCCAAGGCGTGGTCACTACTTCTCCTCCTCCCAGCGTGCCTCACAAAGAGAGGTATTTTGACCGCATCAATGAAAATGACCCAGAATACATAAGGGAGAGGAACATGTCTCCTGATCTACGGCAAGACTTCAATATGATGGAGCAGAGGAAACGAGTTACTCAGATCTTGCAAAGTCCGGTGAGTCAAAATAATTTGAAGGCTATAATTTTTCTTCCTCTTTGGAAACCTTGATACAGTGATGCTCTCAGGTTAGAAGAGGGGTGGAGGAAGAGTGACTAGTTGTCCCCAGTCTTTCAGAGGCAAAATAAGCACCTAATTTATAAATTTAATTTGCAAGGCTTTAATAATAAACTGGTATCGTCTTGGTAGGATAAATTTTCTTGAGTGATTTCTGAGTGTAATGTTTCATTAAAGGAGGACAGAAGATGCTACTGAACTCAGGGATCCCCACTGCAGACTGAATATCTGTGAAGAAAATAAAGGTATGAGTGAAGTGTTAGGAACCAAGAAATAGATACACCCCATGAACATACTTTCTTCTTCCTCTGGGTATCTTGACACTCAGAGCAGCACAGGAAGACTTAAGGTTCATGAGGATGTCTGTGATTTGGCAGCCTAATGTTACATACACCTAATGTAGGCACACATACATGCATACGCACCAAACTAACTAGATTAAACATGGATTCTAACCTTAACTCAAGCTGAAAATTCTGTCTGCACAGTAATATCCAGACTTTGTAAATCATATTCAAGTGATTTGTTAAGTTTCTTACAAACCTTTAGTGGAATTGTAAAGGTCACATATAAGTTTTAGAAAATGAGTGAACAGCTTGATTTAACATGCAAAATGAATTCATAGCTTTATGTATAATGAAGATCATGGGCCCCTCAAGACAGAGTTCAGCATACATAGACACACGATGCCCAGGTTGGGGTTCTATTAGATTTCCAACTTAGGTACTAAAATAAACACCAAGACATAGAACTGCCTGAGGTGGCCCTGGTGCATCATTTTTGTTGCGCCCTTGTGGATTTAATCACAGAGGCTGAGTCCAAAGCCAAAGGGGAATTCCACTCCTGAGTAATTCTTATATAACAGTGGCCTAGATAAAAGCAAGTACAAGTTATAAAAGCAAGGCAAGCTTTGAGGAATTTAAGTATAGCTTAAATGTAAAGCTGTCCTTTAAATAAACCCTTAAAGAAACCTTTTCCCAATGAAAAGGAGACTAACCAGAAAAGTCATCATGAGGGACTAAATGTTCAGTGCCTTCTTTTATGCAGACTAGTTTCTATGTTTATAAATACTTGAAGAGCATGCTAATTATATAGATATATTTCCTTCTATACAGAAACTCCACTTTGAAGAACAAACTCATTAGCCAAAGGATTATGGTAATATATAGAATAAAGTAACTGAAAGAATGAGATGAAGTTCAGATTTTGTTCAAGATTATTAAATATTGAGATTTCTTTGGGAAGTGCTCCAAAGAGGATCATTCAATTCTAACTAAAGTTTAAAAGGAAAAAGTACCAAACTACATTTCTATGCCAGGGTTTTTTTAAAATAATTTCTCCACTAAACTAATGACAGTATAACAGTGAGGAGATTACCTAATGTTTTTACTTGTGTATTGCTACTTGCAGATTGGCTTAAAAGTATCAATTTTACTTATGCCCAGGGGAATTTAATGAAAGAATGGGAAAGGGCAGGTATATAGATTGTCATTTCCATGTTCATATAGCAAGAGTGATAATTTTTAGCCCAGAGAGAAACAAAGAAAATTTAAAAGAATTGTGGATTGATCATTTTTCCCCTAGATCTTTGCTAGTGAATTTAAAATCTTGTTTGTGAAAGACTTGGAAAAGTGTATACATTTTGTCTTTCTGCCATGTTTTAGGACAATGGCTTTCAAATTTCTTTTAATACAACAAACTTTTCACCACAGGAAATGATACATGGTGGCCTGTATCGCTAAATAACAAAACCTAGCAGCTTAAAACAACAAGCTTTTATTAGCTTGTCATTTCTGTGGGTCAGGAATTCAGGAGCAGCTTAACTGAGTGGATCTGGCTTAAGGTCTCTCATAAAGTTGCAGTCAAGACATCAGTCAAGGATGCTGCATCTGAAGGCTTGACTGGGGTGGAAGTTTCTGATCTTAAGATGGGTCACTCACATGACTGTCAGCAAAAGGCTACAGTTCCTTGCCACATGGACCTTAACCTGAGGCTGCTTGAGTGTTCTCCCCCAGAGGAAGTATCTGAGAGCAAAGAGGAGCCTGCAGTGCCTTTTATGACCTAATCTCAGAAATTAAACACCATCACTTCCACCATATTTATTAGTTAGAAGTGAGTCACTAAGTTCAGCCCATACTCAAGGGGAGAGGAATTAAGCTCCACCTTTTGAGGGGAGGATTGTCCACTCTCTGATGACAATTTATTTTAAAAGTATCACAGTCTGCCACAATTTATTTACCTTCCTTCCACATGCAAAATACACTCACCATCTCCTCCTTCCACATGCAAAATACATTCACCATCTCCTAACACCCCTGCAAAAGTTTCATCCTATTACAACATTAGCCTGAATCCAGAATATCATCATCTAAATATGGTCCAGGTATAGATGATACTCCTCAAGTGTAATTTCTTAAGTACAGTTCCTCTCAATCTATAGACCGGAGAACTAAAGAGACAAGTTGTCTGCCCCACACACACCCAGTGGTGGGACAGGCAAAGATAACTGCTATAGACATTCCTGTTCAAAAAGGGAGAAAATTGGGGGTACAAAGAAGTCACTGGTCCATAGCAATTCTGAAATTCACCTGGGCAAATGTTTGGCAGTTCCCTTGATGAAGATTCAGTCCTTCTACTTAGTAGGAATGAGTCTCCCTAGTTCTTGGCTCTGCCCTCTGAGCTTTTGGTTCCACTTGTAGAGGTCTTAAGAGTTCAAAGACCTCTTTCCTTTTTGTACTCTCTTTGTTTCTTTAAGTCCAAGCTTGTAATGTTTCTGTGAATATAATTTTCTTAAAACCTTTGTGTGTCTCCTGTGAATTTTGGGGTTCACTCTGTTGGACAAAACCCATAACCAATAAAGATCAAAATCAAAGGTATTACTAATTCATGTTCGTAAGAAACAAATTTGTAATCCTTCTGTTTTAATTGCTGAGTTCATTTGGGAAGAAAGGAAATCAGGAGAAAAACTAATAAAAGCAAAGTATAATGCTTTTTTTTAAAGCACTTACTATGTACCAGGCACCTATTATGTACCAAATCCTATTTAATCCTCAAAACAACTCAATCAAAGAAGTATTACTATCCCAAGTTTACAGTGGAATAGACTGAAACTTAGAGGCGTTAAATAACTTGCAGAAGTTTTTACAAGCTTAGTTAAATGGTGGGGTCTGGATGTAAACTCCAAAGCTCACACCCTTACACACTAGGCTGTACCACTTAAAGCATTCAATAACTATGAAAAAATTCCACTCATATATTATTGTTTCATTCTTCTTGAAATTCTCTTGCTCAAGTTAATTCAACCCAACTCAAGAAGAGTTTCGAATCATAAGACATTTTGGTGTCTGTAAATTTGGATAACAAACTTGACACCTTCTTGCCTTGAGCTGAGAAAATAAGAGCAATTTGTCTCATCCTAACTCCAAGTTATTACTTCTTTCTAGGAATTTCACATACTTTTGTCATTTTTTTTTTTAATTTAAGAAAGTATTTGTCTTAGAAATTAAGAGCTGGTGAGTAAACTTGTTTAGCTAGAGATTTTGTTAATGCACTCGGGAGAATCCATAAGTTTTCTTTGACCAATATATTCCTCATATATATGTCTCTGATGACATATATATGATTGCCCTTGTCTCGGAATGAAGTGCCCAGGGCAAACTGTTAGAATTAAATGATGGACCTCATCAAAGTTAAAGAATCATGTAAGTTGAAAACTAATAGCGCATTGTGCATAGTAGATATTTAGTAAATTCTGAATACATGGATGGATGGATATATGAATAGCTGAGTGGGCTTTGAGTCATTAAACACTTTAATGTTGTCCAACAAGCTCCTACTGAACTTGACTGCTTAAATGACAATCAGTTGGTGGGTTTCAGAAAAAGACTGAACGTTCTTAAGCCATATCACTATAAGAAGCAATTTAGACTTGTTAACAGAAGTGTGCAATGTTACTCTGAAAGATAGGACAACAGGAGTGTAGGTGGTGATTGGTCAGGCACATGACACACTAACATTTCTTAATAAAAGGGCAGTGTGTAATGCTTCAAACTTATTTTAAAGATAGGAGAAACTTCAAAGCCATATACATGTTAGAATCTCGCTGTAATCAAGGCCTAAAATGTTAACAGATCACCTCAGTTAGAATAGTTGGTCAAAATTACCATGATTTATCCGGTCACTTCAGAAGTTTCAGATACAAGTATTCTTCATTAACTTTGTTTGCATTTTTATTTTATACCAGCTTTAAGAAAAGATATTATTCTAACTTTTAGCTTTATATTAATTAAGACACATAGATACAGGAGAAAGATCATCCAGAAGAAGATTTGGTTGATTTGTGTTTTCTCCTTTCAACAGGACCAGTGGTAATCTATTTCCAAATGCATACATTTCTTAATGGAAAAATTCTAAGTAAGTTTGTTATGCTCCTAATCCCACTTTAGGAGAGATCTAATAGCATAATTGCAGGGTGCCTTGGGAGCAGCAAGTCTGTAATCTGTTTTTCTTTTTGCTCCAGTTTTTCTTTCTAGTAATTATTATGAGGTAGAACATCCAGATGTGGATATTTAAAATCCAGTTCTGATACTTACCAGTATTCTGTTAACTGATTTTCATTAAGTTAGACATTACTTATAGGTCAGTCTATGTAATTTTTTTTAGCCTTAACCAAAATAATCATATCAAGTCAGTTTCTTTTATCAAATTGGTTCTCTTTGCTGTGATTTAAAAATAAAAAATCTTTCATCTATTGCCACTTTCTCCTGAAAGTTCTGATCTTAGATGCAGAAGCCTTAAGAGCTGATGTTTCAAATTACTCCTACTTTTGGTGTATAGTATACGTGAATATGTATATACTTAAAGTATATACTTTAAGAGTATACTTAAAGTATACTCTGACCTTACCTGAATCTCAAATCTCTGAATCTTTTGTGTTTTTACAAGTTTATTTTTATCCATACCTTTATGAATTCAAAGTTTACAGGATCACTCCTTCAACATTGACAGGAGAAGTATCAAATGAAACGGGGGAGATTCAGAGAAGGCTTTAAAGGCAGGCACCCTCTCTCTAAGCTAAACATTTTGTTTTTCACCTAGTGATTTTTTTTTTTTAACCACACTTTTTTGGACATGTGTTTGATGAGAGAGCTGTCCAAACTATAATGTTCTGAGGACAAACCAAGTTTTCAAGTAGGATTTTGTTTGAGTTGAAGAATTAAATGACTTTTCAAAAATGTATAAACTTCTGTGAAGATTCATTTCTTACTTTAAAAAACTGAATTTCTCCCATTAGATGATGGACAAGCCTTATTACACAGGAGGAATTTCTCATTCAAGTGACAGACTGATAAGACTGTATTCTAGAACTTCAGATTCCAGTGCTAATAACCTATGAAATGGATCTTTGCTATCATTAACTCAAGAGGAGATCAGGTTCTTCGCATTCTTTCCTTCTATCTAGGAAAATATAGAAAAGAAGCTCTAACTTACGATTATAATAATTGAGCACTGAATAATTGTGTCCAGGAGACTCTAGAAGTGTGAAAGACACAGTCCCAGCCATCAGATATTACTGTATAGTAGAGTATGAAAAATAAATCACAATCATGGTAGCTACCCTAAATGTAGTATAGGCAAATGTTAAAATAATTCAAAGTGGGGTGAGAAGAGAAGAAATATGGAGATCCCTCCTAACTGTGGTGATTAAAGGAGAGACTTCAAGGAGAAGGTGACATTTTAAGATGAGTGTTGAGTAAAGGGTAAGAATTCATCTGCTAGAGGAACAGTAGAAGCCAGCATTTCCATTTGACGAAATACAGTGAGCAAGGATAGAAAAGTACAAGTTGTGATCAGAGAATGCTCAGCAAACCTCATAGGCTACCAGAGCATGAGGTAGTAATGGGAGATAGAGCCAAAAATTGACCTAACAGATTGTAGAGATCCTGGAGTGCCAGACTATTGTGACCTAAGTTAGAGGTCAGCCCATTTTCTCATCATTACCAGTTTTAATCTGTTTATATAAATGTTTTATACATGCATGTATGCATATAGTGTTTGTTTTGGATCTTGGCTCAGCACCACTTAATAGCTATGTGACATTAGGAAACTCACTTAACTTGAGCTTCACTTTTCCTTGTTGGTAAAAATGGACCTCACATGGTGGTTGTGACAGTTTAATGAAATAACATAAAAGCATGTAGTGCAGTGCCTAGCACATAGTAGACAACTGTTTCTGTGGAAATATATACATAGGGTTAAATACAATATCGCTAACTTAAAGCATTTTTATGCTTTTGTGACAACACTTTGAAGATTATAATCATAATTCATTGGACTGTATTTTGGTTTTTGAAGGCCTTAAGGAATCTATCACCCCGATGGCACTCTGCCTTATTCATGTTCATGTATTCATGTATTCAGGGACTGCCTTCTCTTCTCTGTTCTTCTCTATCTGAGAAGGAAGACGGTTTATGCTGTAAAACCACATATGTGTATGTGTTGTTTGATATTTTAACCTGACTCTTCTCTAGTAGAGACCCTAGGGAATTGTTGGTTTAATCTGACTTCAGAAGCCCCAGCATGTGATCTTGCTGCCCTGCTTATAACTGAGTTTCTCATTCTGCTTTGGTGGGAGAATTCCTAGCTATAAGAGGGCAAGTTTTGGTACTCCAAGATCTGCTGAGTAATTTTTTTCGCTTTATCTATCATTATAACCTAATGCTCTAATCTAGCCTAAGAGGTTTACTCATATTTCTGATCACAGCACACCTGCTGCCTTATTAGTTGTACAGGCATACCTAAGGGATATTTCAGGTTCAGTTGCAGACCACTGTAATAAGACAAACGTTGCAATAAAGTGAGTCACACGAATTTTTTGGTTTCCCAGTGCATGTTAAAGTTATATTTACACTATACTGTAGTCTATTAAGTGTGCAGTAGCATTGTGTCTAGAAAAACAATGTACATACCTTAATTTTAAAATAATGCTGTTGGAAAAATGGCACTGATAGACTTGCTCGGCAGAGTTGCCACAAACCTTCAATTTGTAAAAAACGCCATATCTGCAAAGTGCAGTAAAACAAGGTATGCCTGTGTTTGGTTTCAGTGATACAACCCATCTCTGATAAAATTAGGCAAATATCTGTGCCCAACTGAGAGTTCGAGATTTGAATCTTTATTCCATTTACTTGTTAGCTGTGTAACCGTGAGCAAGTCATTGCCTATTTCAGGACTTGGTTGTGAGATTCAAATGAGTCAACTGTAAAGGATTATTTTATCAACATTGAATTTTAGTAGGAATATGATTAACTATCCACCATAAAGACAAACAAAATTTTTATTATTTTAACGAAAGCTTAAGTTTACTGATAAATTTTAAAAACCAGCTGAAACAACTTTATATCATTAGTAAATTTTATACTGACTGTTTTATGGCTTAGGTAATTATCTGAACAATATTTCAGAAATATTTGGAACATAATAACTGAGTTATAAATGTTCATGACAAAAAATATTAAATCTTTTGGAATAGAAGAATTCATATCTGTTGAAGCACTGTCAACTATATAAAAAGGCTGGGGACATTTCATTTACTTTGAAAATTATTTTCTTCTTCTATACTGCATAGAAGCAATTCACTAGTCTTAAAGGGGAAATTCATTATTTTTTTCTTAATTAATTACAGAAGGGCTTTCCTTCACATTCCTCTGTGACACCATGGATCATCTCAAAGCTTTAGGATGGTACTCATCATACTATGGGATAAATGGAAGTAAAAAAAGCATTTTCACTGATAAAAAAAGCATTTGACCTGAGTCCTTGCCTCTGACATTTACCAGCTCTGTGACCTCTGTGAACGAATTTTTCAACCTTTCTCATTTAGCTTTGTCAATTCACCCAGAAAAAATTTCTCATCAGGGTCATAAATAGTTGTGATTCTCTTGAGCAACTAGTTGGGGTTTTTTTTTATTTCTTAAAACCCTCGTAAACCAGCATATTGAGCGATTGTGTTGATTCATGTTGGCTGCTGGAGACTTTAGATAAAAGTTGGCCCATCTCTAGCAAATGATACAATTTTATAGTATGCTCTTTGTATCTTAACCTCATTCCTGGCTCTATCTTACCTTCATATGCCTATTTTCTCATTAGCTTGATTTTTCTTACCTATATTTAATTTATTTTTGTGTCATGTTAATCTATGGAATCTGCCTTAAATTCTTCCTGGAATAACATAAGGTGCATTCAATAAAATAAATTATGCCTACTTCTCAGAGCTATTGTGATACATACAGTAGGTGTAAATTTTTTTTTTTACACTAAATCACAGAATATTGGTTATAGCTGCTTTGAACTGTGGAAAGTTTAGAGTTTGATTTTGAAGGGAAGATAAAGTTTCAGAAAAGCATTTTGGCCCATTGTCAGGTATCTAGAAGTTTTCTGTAGTTTATGTAAAGATAAATGAGTATATCTGGAAGATTCTTTTCCTTTCAGCCTTAAATATGGTAAAACACTCATGTTACTCATCAGTATGAATGCGTCCATCCATCTTATATGCAGCTCACAACCATTTTGTGTTCACAAGGTCTTAGAAATGTACTAATGGAGTTTTCTGATAGATATAACGTGTCTTTGTAGAGAATATTTTATACGATAGTTTCTCCGGTTTAAATCATGTATTTAAATGAACTAGATAAAAGTCAACGGAATTAGATGTTTAGAATTTTTTTTATAATTATGCTAAGGATTTATATTTAATAAGCCTTGAATTTGTGAAAGAAAAACCATGTTTAACTGGTATAAACTTCTCTATGAACTCAGAATTCAAATAAAGTCACAGCTAGTATTTTTAAAATTAATCATTCAAACATCCATTTGCTGTATGAGCAGAAAGTTTTCTAAAAGCAACACAAGCATGAGTCAGTACTGGTTGTAATATGTACTACCACCTCATAGCCTCACAACCACATTTCCACTTTCACCATGGGCTTCGCTGCCATTATTTAAATTTTTTTAAAAAGTTCTCCCTTCTGAAAACCTCAGAGGTGTTCAGCCATCCTCTAAGCAAAGCTACATCTAAGCAACTGCTCCAGGAGATCTTATTCCCAGCCTTCTGAGGAGGGCTATTCTCAGCGACTTGAAGGAGAGTCACTCTTCTAAGGAGGATTTCCCAATTATCTCCATGGTGTTTATATCTACCCCTCTTGGAGGTAATGTTTCCAAAGCAGTTTTCTGCCTTCTCCCTCTTAGGTGAGGTGGGAACAAACTGAATTTAATTTCCAGCAGTGCATTCTGCTATACATGTAACCAATCTCAAACAGAAGAGCGAGGTCTAGATGGTTTATATTGCAAGAGCCTTCATGTTTAAGATGGATGAATGAATATAAACATGAGCAAGAGAATAAATGACGAATTTAATAAAATAAGTGTTGGTTGAGTGTGATAGAAATACAAAACCAGCTATTTCAACTAATGTGAAGGATTGGGAGATGTTTCAAATGATGAATCATATTAGCAACTCAAGGGTTACTGGAATAGAAAATTTTCTCTTAATGTTCAGTATTTTTATTTATATAAATACTGCTTCTGCCACACATACCCCCCCCCACCCCGCAAAAAAAAAAAAAGAAAAAGAAAAGAAAGAAAAGCAGCACTCCAGAACAGGAACATACAGTACCCGAAGTTGGGGGGAAAAGTTCTTTCTTTAGCACAGTGTTGCATAAGGGGAGTAATCAACTCTCAGCTTTTATAAGTTTGCTTGCAGAGTTTATAGAGCTACGGAATTGCCATGGAAATCGTAAAATGGAAGCCATGATTTACTATGTCTTAGTGAAAACTTTTGCTGGGAGTTGCTATAGTCAGAGTCATGCCTCATTCAGATAAGAACTCTATCCTAACCTAGATAATGAGCTGCTGGGCAAGGAATGGGTCTCTTTTTACATCAGTCTGTACTTGGTGCTCTAGTTGCATATTATTAACAAAGTTGCTTTTACCTATACCTGTCTATTATAGATGTTGTAGTATAGCTCATTTGCTTTGAGATTAAGAATGCCTGATGATTTTCCCTCCCCTGAAAGCAAGCTTCTTGCTTCTTCCTCCAGTGTTTTAATTTTATTATTTTGTGTTTTATATTTGTTTTAAAATAATGTACATGAAAGCTATTCAAGAGAGGGATGGGGGAAGAAGACTGGTTACATCAGAGCAAGTTATGTTTGGGTCGTTCTGCTCCAAGCGAGAGGCATGTGCTCAGTGATTATTTTTGTGTATTACAGGCCTTTCGGGAAGACCTGGAATGCCTTATTCAAGAACAGATGAAGAAAGGCCACAATCCAACTGGATTACTAGCATTACAACAGATTGCAGATTACATCATGGCCAATTCTTTCTCGGGCTTTACTTCACCTCCCCTCAGTACGTCAGTTTCGTAAAGTTTAAAAGACAGTAATTTCATCTCTAATTTGTACACTGCACATTTCTAGCAGCATGTTCTGATCTGGTTCAGTCCTTAAGTTTATAACATCTAATAGTTAGAGTAACATAGTGTTAGGATCTCTTACTTTTTCATACCAACCAGACATTTATTACACTTTGTGAGGATTACAAAATAGTTATAAAATGTGGTCCCTGCCCCCAGATAAATGCATATTTGAATTGAGGAGACATACAGTGAATGCACAAAAGATTAAAACTGCAAGGTAGGGCTTCCCTGGTGGCGCAGTGGTTGAGTCCACCTGCCGATGCAGGAGACGTGGGTTCGTGCCCCGGTCCGGGAGGATCCCACCTGCCGCGGAGGGGCTGGGCCCGTGAGCCATGGCCGCTGAGCCTGTGCGTCCGGAGCCTGTGCTCCGCAACAGGAGAGGCCGCAACAGTGAGAGGCCCGCGTACTGCAAAAAGAAAGAAAAAAAAACTGCAAGGTAACTGTAGAGGAAAAAATTACAAAGCAGCTGGTAAGAAGTTGTCTAATGACCTTTTCTAAGTCATCTAGCTATGAACTCAGAGTTGGAATTGATTATTGGCTGAAGTGGACTGAGAGAACTTTGTGGAAGCAGAGAGGCCTCAACTAACCAGACTTTAAAGGATGGAGCAGTTAGAGCTTGGTGTAAAAGGGTTTAGGACATTTTATTCATTCAACAGTTCTTTAGTGAGAGCACCAATTTGGTGGACTGAACACTAAGGATACCAAGAATCATAAGGCGTTGAGTCCAAGCACTTTACATCTCAGAGAACTCACTGCTGTACCAGGGCAGTACACAGAGTCCCAGACCATCAGGGACTTTTCTTTTCCTTCTCTTTCTTCCTTTGTTACTTCCTTTTTTTTCTTTTTGGTTAAAGATTTACAAACAGGAGTTCAACGAATTCAAATACTTCCCAAATAGAGGAATGGTATGAAAAGAGACATGATGGTGGGAACGTGCCAGATGAGGGTAGAACTCCTAAGTGGATCAGTATGTTGGGACATACATACTGGTTAAAGAATCTTTGAAAGAGTCCCAAAGTGAATTATAAGTGCTTGAACTAAAGTAGTGGTTGTGGGTAAAAGAAGGAAGAGATCAGTGAGAAAGGCATAGCCAAGGAAGAGGAGAGAAGACTTAGCAACAGGTTTGAATGTGGTGATGGTGGGGGTGGCAGATGGATGGTGAGAAGAATGATGAGTGCCAAAATCACTCACTCTTCCAGCTTGGGAGAAACATTCTGTCAGAATCAACAGGAAAGTTAAAATGTTGAGCTAGTTTTCTTCACTTTTTCTATAACATTGATTATCTGTCGTGTGCCATGCATCCTAACAAGAGTCCATAAGGGCTAAGGGATAAGAGGTCCACGATAGTACCACACAGGCCTGGAAAAGAAGTCTAGGAAAGAGGTGGGAAATGGTGTCCAGGAGAATGAAGACTGAGCGAAAGTTGAATTCAGCAATTGGGTCATTAGAGATTAAGACTCGTTTTTGTTGCTTGGTGAGGGCAGAAACCAGACTGCTGTTTGACTGCATTCTTAAATATTTTTTGTTTGAATAAAAGTCAAAAGAGGTATTAGAAAGGTACAATAGCTTTCTGTTGAGATCTTTTCATCATAAAATTAGCAATAACCTCAGTGTTAATCACACTTTTACCATTGGGATCCTGTGACCATTTTTCCCCAGTGGTGTGAGCCTGACTCCCTAACATCACTCTCGAACAAGTACTAGATGAAACAGCAAGGCGATAGCTGATACGTATTTTTACTCTCAGTGTACTTCTCTGAAGCAAGATAAGCTAATGCAACATTGTGTGGGCTGATAGGTTTCAGATCATCATTTACAGGCTGGGATACTCTCGGACTCAGGCTGCTTCCTGGCAACTAATTTTCAGGTAAGGAATTATTTGAACTGGTTCTTTATCCACAGTTTTTCCTCTTTTAGGTCTCGGCATGGTCACACCCATCAATGACCTTCCTGGGACAGATACGTCCTCGTACGTGAAGGGAGAAAAGCTTACTCGTTGTAAACTTGCCAGCCTATACAGACTTGCAGATTTGTTTGGATGGGCCCACCTGGCAAATACATATATTTCAGTGAGTCCTTCGTCTTTCAGTTCCTTTTTTTAAAATCCCAACTTAAAGGCAACTATACTCTCCTCACCTTTACTCAGAAGTCTGGTATTCTCTGAACCTAGCACGCTGGACCACAACCTCATCCTGATATAAACCTTATGTTTAAGGGAGAGGCTGCAGTTACCCCAACGTTCTTCTCCATTTGTTATCTGTGTCGTTTCCTTAATTCAGACCAGTCGCAGAACCTATCCAGGAAGAAATCCTCCTGGCAGAATTTTCTCTCTCTGTGTTAATTATATCTGAGAGTCAGTGATATTAAAAAATAATTATATCTGAGAGTCAGTGATATTAAAAAATGCTTTAAAAACCACTTGGGGCAGGGAAAATAGAGGGGGCCAGGGAAGTTTCCTCTCTCGTCTTTATTTTTTTAATATATTTTTCCCATTCATCATCATCTTGTTTTCATGTTGCCCCACTTGGACACAAGACAATATTTGGAAGCAAAATGTATGAAAATATTGTGTGATGAAAATGGCACAGATGTGAGGTGCAGTCTTCCTACAACTTTTCATCCCTTCCTCCAGCTATTCCTTGGTTTCCCCTTCCATTTCCACCTTAATTCGTTCCTAGGAAGAGAATCTATTCTCTTTCCTTTGCCCATTTCCCCTTAATTTCCATATTGTATTGGGTTGAACAATACTGGCATTCGTTTCTCCTGCATGTAGCTGACCCTAAATAACCTCAGAACCCCCAAAATAACACTTTTAGGTAAGTCCAGTAAATGAGAAACTAATGTCAGAATTTTTTAGCAAGTACTTGAGGGCTTGAGGGAAGAAAACTTTTCAAGGAAAGTTTCATGCTGCACAGCTTTAATTTCTGCTTTGTTTTTCCCCCCAGATATCTTACAGTTATTCATTGTAAATATATTCCTAGTCATGTTTACACTGCAAAATATGAACACCTCATAGTAAATCTGTATTGTTTTGGTTTTTTTTTCTTTCTCCCAGGTAAGAATAAGTAAGGAGCAAGACCACATAATAATAATTCCCAGAGGCCTGTCTTTTTCTGAAGCCACAGCCTCCAATTTGGTACAATTTTCATTCCTATGTTACTTTTTCTGTGCTTCCTTGTACTTTTCTGACAGATTTTAGCTTTTAATACAGGACAGAACAAGAAAAGGTATGGATGGAAGAACATTTACTAGTGAACAGGGAAGAATTTGGAAAGCTAATGTTGATTTTTAAGAAAAACTTTAGCGTTCAAGAAAAACGGTAGTTGAAGAGCCTTATAAATGAATTGGTCAAATCAGTTAACCTATTTATGTTTTGAAGAGAATCTTGATTTTTTTCACCCTGTACTCTGTAATTTGTTTTTTCAAAAAACAAACAAAGTCTGTATATTTTATAGCTAGATTTAAACAAAGTTCAGTTGGTGTGAGTATAGGGTCTGACATTCTAGCATTTTATTTTTCGATGATTGTACCCCGAGCCACTGTCATTGGCCTCTAGAAGAGTAGGAACTACGTTGGTTCCGGTGCTATAGTGTTAATTAGCAAATGAACATTTTCCAGCCAGTTCAGTAAATGCCAGACTTATCCAGACCTTCAGTGAAGAGCTTAAGTTATTCAGTTTCTTGGAAACTGTGCTTCTTGCTAAATGCTAAGTTTTGTTGCAGACTACCTGTTTTTGTAAATAAAATTTTATGGGAGCAAAGTCACACCCATTCTTTCACAGTAGTTTGTGGCTGCTTTTATACTACAGTGGCAGAGTTGAGTAGTTGCAGCAGAGGCCCACAAAATCTAAAATATTTGCTATCCGGCTTTTGACAAAAAGTTTGCCACCCCCTGGTTTAGCTCACGAAACACAGGAAACTTTGATGCATGTGTGCCAGTTAACTGTGTCTTTCTGATTTTTCCAGGTGAAAGTCAATATAATAGGAGAAGTGGTTGATCAGGGAAGTACTAATTTGAAAATTGACCACACAGGCTTCAGTCCCCATGCCGCAATCTATTCAACACGTCCTGATGTTAAGTGTGTGATACACATCCATACCCTTGCAACGGCAGCTGTAAGTCACTGAAGGGCCAAAATCAACAATGACCCTGGGAAGTGTATTTTTTCATGGCTTTCCTTACATGATACTTTATAATCTTCATTCTTTCAGACCCCACCATTTGAAGTTATTTTCAAAGTATTAATCCTCTGCATATCCAGAAAGCAAAAGTCCCTTTGGAGTAAATGCTCCTGTTCTAGGAAACAACTGGAGAGATAGCATTTGCATTTTTGAACTCATCAGTTTAATAATGGGGTCATTGAGTTCTTTAGAGCAAGCCTTCTTTCCTAATATCTGGCACAGCATGTAAATTGAATAGTATCCCCAAAAGGTCTTTTTTTTTTCTCTTGAAGAAGTGAAGAACTAAAGTGGGAGGTGGGCTGGAATGGTGAACACAGTGAATAGGCCAGCGCTCCCTGAGCTGACTGAAGAATCCAGTTCCTATGAAGGTGTAGTTAGTAACTGTGTTATCTTGGCATGAACCCAACCAAATAGGTATCCTCCATGAAGTGTGGGATCCTTCCAATTTCTCAAGAGTCCCTGATCCTGGGAGATGTCGCCTATTATGACTACCAAGGGTCACTTGATGAACAGGAGGAGAGAATTCAACTGCAGAAAGTTCTGGGGCCAAGTTGTAAGGTATGTAGTAGAGTTTCTATCTAAGGAGCTATTTTTGTTGCTGTTACTGTTGATGAAAGCAGTGTGAGCTATGCCAGTTATTTAAAGTGATTGCTTTGGGATTCTATTTTAGGTGCTGGTACTCAGAAATCATGGTGTGGTAGCACTTGGAGAAACAATTGAGGAGGCTTTTCATTACATTTTTAATGTGCAGATAGCCTGTGAGATTCAGGTAAGAAAAATTGTTTACCCCCCTCTTTTTTTTTTTTTTTTTTGCTTTGTTATGTTGGGTATTGTGTTTACTTATTTCCAGAGTTCTATCAGTTGGTGGCTTCTTGTTTTGTTTTGTCTTTTAAGAGAAGTTCTGCTTCATTTGAGTAAAAAAGGGTCAACTGAGGTATCTCTTGAATTGAAAACAGGAGGAAAGAAAATTAAAATTCATATACAGACACACACACCAAATCTAAGTGCTTCATAAGCATCATTTTCCTCATAATCCTACTTTTTAAGATGGTATAATTGCACATTTCTCCATTTTCACCCTCTAGTGATATGGTGCTAATTGAGAAAGGTGACTAACAGTTATCAAAATAGACCAGCTGTGTTGTGGACACTTTTATAAAAAGTGTAAGAGCAGTGCCAGAAGTTTTATGAACTTATGCGGTTTCCAGTGGTGCCACAGCCTCAGCCTCATTATTATAATGGATTACTTATTAACCACTTTTTCCCCAGAGAAGCTGAATGCATTTAATGGCCCTAATTTCCCCCTTTAAGAAAAATCAAGCAGATTCTCTTGAAGCAAATGGTAATAATCTGAATTTATTGGAAAGGCTGCAAAAAAGGGGGAAAAAACTTTTTCTACCAACTTGTCTTAACAACCACCTTTTTTTTTTTTTTTTTTTGCTTTAATGGTCGCTCTTCTTCTCAAATGAGGCTATGAAAAGCTTAATTATATTGAGATAATGAGCTGACTTCTGCCTAAATATTCTTAAATTCACAGTATACTGTTTATATTCCTTTAAAATTATAACTGTCAACAAAAGTATTAACTGGATTGCCATGGGAAAACTGCAAGGAAAGAACTTTAAAATTTGGCAAGAGAATTCAGTTTCTTGAAATATATTAAAAGGTATGGCTCTAAATGTGTTTTCCATCAGGGAGGGTCAGAGTCCTGGAAGGTATAGATAGATGGAAAAGATACTTCAGCTGCCTGCTTTCACAAGTGTATTTCTTTGTTGGCAGCCCGGAGGAAAGTGTTACAGATATTTGCTGAATCAACCTTATGCCTCTTTAAAAGTGAAATTACTCATTCTAGTCTTTACAGTCCTGTGCCTCTGTATTTTGCCATTGATTACAGGTGCGGGCATTAGCAGGGGCAGGTGGAGTAGACAATCTGCTTGTACTGGATCTTCAGAAGTATAAAGCTTCCACTCACGCTGTGGCAGCATCTGGAGGAGGAGGAGTGAATATGGGTGCCCATCAAAAATGGAAGGTTGGCGAGATTGAGTTTGAAGGGCTGATGAGGACTCTGGACAATTTGGTAGGTGAAAAATTGAACATAACCTTGATTTCATGTTTCCAGATTCAAGAGCAGATGTTTCCATCTCCCTTTGGTTTTGGAACATGCTCCTTACTCCAGAGTGTGACCCTAGTAAGGAATTCAGTGTATTTTAAGAATCAGTGAAACATGCAACTGTCGTCTTATCTTAGTTATTAGCCTCTTGCACTAAGAGTCAGAAGGCAGATTGCCTTCAGACCCAGGAAAAAATACTTAAATGAGCACTGAGATTTGGCCTCCAGAAAACCAGTTTATATCTAGGAACATGTTTCTGGTGAGCAGTTTTGAAATTACCTTTGTCAGGAACAGTTGTGTGAGTGGAAATTGCTTTGTCAGCTGAAATCAGTTTTAACCAGATCTTGAAATTTGCTTAATTTTCAACTCCAGTGTTATGTGGAGGTTATATGGAGTTTGGAAGGATCTTCCCTTTATTTGTTTTTCGGTAAAAGGGTCTTATTGAATCATTTGTTTAAAGAATTAGACTCTAAATGCTGTGTTTGGTACAAGTTTGATAGCTTCAAATGTGGTTTTTCCCTCCCCTAGGGATATAGAACAGGCTATGCTTACAGGCATCCTCTCATTCGAGAAAAGCCTAGGCACAAGAGTGATGTGGAGATCCCAGCAACTGTGACTGCCTTTTCCTTTGAAGATGATACAGTGCCACTCTCTCCTCTCAAATACATGGCACAGAGGCAGCAGCGTGAAAAAACGAGATGGCTGAACTCACCAAATACCTACATGAAAGTGAACGTGCCTGAGGAGTCTCGGAATGGGGAGACCAGTCCCAGGACCAAAATCACAGTATGCCCCTACTTTACGTGGTTTGCCTTTACTAAATATTTTGCCTAGTTTACTGATGAATTGAATGGTCTATGTTGAAATATTGGGGAAGTAGAATATAACATTAACAATAACATCACTATAACTTATCAGGTAACCTTTGTGCAAGGCACTTTGTTCTAAGTGCCGTACATGAATTATCTCATTTACTTCTCCTAATATGGAAAGGATGCTGTTTTCCTCCTCCATTTTATAGATGAGAAAACGGAGGCACAGAGGGATTAATTAATCATTTGTGAATGGTAGAATCAGGGTTTGAATGCAGGCAGTCTGACTCTGGAGCCCAGTGTTGCCCATTGCATGATACTGCTCTGTAGTTTATATTGTACTTGTGAATCAGAACTATAAAAGTTATCAACACCTAACGGTGCCAGATTTTGTGAATTACTGCACATAGGCAAGATCTTGTAGATAAAGAAACAGGTTATCTTAAATTTTTCAGCATTTTGTCTCAGATTTGGTTTAATTTTGGAGTGTTTATCACTAAATATTCTATAGATACTCAAAATTGGTTCATCCTATCGTATAAATCAGTAGTATTCAATATGGAAATACCTAGGCATCAAAGTTTTTTTTTTCCCCTAGTCTATATTGATTTCTTATCTCCTAGTAAAAGAACATAAGTTTCCCAGAGTTAATCTTATTGACAGAAACTAATGGCCAGTCATCATTAATCTTGATGAATATTAGCTTTCTTTAAGGGATATAACGGGTAAATGAGAAGAATTATTTAAGGCTCTTCCACCCCTGTGGTGCCATTATACTATAGATTACTACAAGCTTATCCCCTTTGTAAAATGCTGGTCAGGGGCTTGGCCCATTCTGTCAGCCAAAAATAAAAATGAAATCTGGAAAACTAAATCTTAAGAGATTTCTTGAGTCCTTTTTGATGACTTCTTAACCATCATCACTTAAAACTTGAATGCAGGTGGCAACTCTGAATGTGAGTTAATGTGAGATCAAGCTCTATATGCTTGAAATATTTTCACCAACATATTTAAAATGCCAAAAGGAAAAAATTTAAATAGGCATAATTTAATATTCATGTGAATAGTAATGACATTTGTTTGTTTTTTAAGTGAATGCTGATTCTAACTAGTATGGGAGGTACACTAATTGACCACTAAAAACTACTCAGTGAAATTCTTTAACATATTAGCAGTGTATGCACCCACCCACTGGAGTCAATAAACAGTTGTCAAGAACCTACCATATTTCCTTAACACAAAGCTTCATTCTAGAAAATTTTTGATTCTTTAGTGGATGAAAGCAGAGGACTCTTCAAAAGTTAGTAGTGGAACACCTATCAAAATTGAAGATCCAAATCAGTTTGTTCCTTTAAACACAAACCCGAATGAGGTACTAGAAAAGAGAAATAAGGTAAGACATGGTCGATCTTCTATGACTAGAGGAGGCCTTTTTATGCTGTTTTATGTTTAAATCACTGGTGACTGAATCTGATTAATGCTACGCTTAGAGGTTTAAATACAGAAGAATTTGAAATTGAATTCTGTATAATTTTAGCTTGTATTGAGTACCTCCAGCTCTGTTCTAGCTTCTGGTGAGCGGGCTATACGGGGAAGAAGTATTAGACATATTTCTGCTGTATTAGTGAAAAATGTAGTCCTCTGATAATGTAACGCAATAGGAAATCGCACATCAAGAAGAGTGGAGATTAATGTGAGTTGTTATGATGGTAAAAGAGGGCTTTGTGGAGGTGGGAATTAAAGAGGCTCTTACCCTGGGGTGGTCAAATAGTAAGCCAAAGGTCACCTGCAGAGTTGCCCCCAAGAACTTGTTACTGTGTTTCAATTCAGATTCGAGAACAAAATCGATATGACTTGAAAACAGCAGGACCACAATCTCAGTTGCTTGCTGGAATTGTTGTGGATAAGCCTCCTTCTGTAAGTCCATAAAGCAATATGATCTTTGTTTTCACATTAATTTATTTGCTTTTTAAATATGAATATCTGTCTTTACTAAAGTTAATACAAACACAAGTTAAAAAGTCAAAGAATCCACAAGACTTAAAATGTCACCTTCAATTCCCAATTTCTAGGGGCATGGACTTTATTCTAGCGTATACCTTTGTTTCTAAAGAGCATCTTTATTCTGCTTTTTCTTGGTTTATCAGTTTTAGATGTCAACTTTATTTCATCAAATCTATTTCATCAACTATGAGAAGTACCATTATTTTATGTATCACTAAAAGAGAAAAAAACCTAATTATAAGATGAATGCCAATTTCAGGATCAGAAAATGTGGGAGAAAAGTGCATCTTAGAATTAATGAAAGACAGTAGTGACTTCTTTTATGGACTGTGAGGATCTAGCCTGTTTACACAAGGCTCTTCCCTTTTTCATTCTCCCAGTAAGGTTGTTCCACAATGTTTTGTCTAGTCAGCTTTCAGTGTTTATATTTTTAAACGCTTACTGCTGAGCCAGGTAGTATCCCATGATGACATTTCCTTTCTTATACAACTTTTCTCCCCTTGGAGAAAAAGTTGCCTCCTTTTTTCATTGGCTTAGTACTTAGGATACATTGGGCTTAGTTCATCCCGAACTTTTCTTAATATTATTTTCCATGGGGTCAGAGGTAACAGGTAATCTCTCAGTTCTGGCCCTTTGTCATTGTCCTTCTGGTCCAGATCTGGACTAGGTGCTCTTCAGGCCAGATGTACAGGCCCATCCTGAGGATCCCTGTGCTTCTCACCATGTAGTCCTGTTTCCTGCAGCGTATGTCTCCTACTGAAGAAAGGAGACTCCTTTCTTACTCCTTTATCATTGAGCGCATCCTCTAATAGCTTTCTGGGAAAGGATACATAGGAGGTAACAGTCTGAAAACCTGTATTCTACCTTCAAATGTGCATGTAATAGATACAGAATTCTAGTTTACAAATAAAATGAAAAGCATCACCGTATTATCCCCTAACTCCATATCATTGTTAAGAAGTAGGAGAGTATTGTGATTCGTGTACCTTTGTGTAGGCTTTTTTTTTAAAGACCTTTGCTACATTCCTGCTATTCTGAAATTTTATGATGGTGTGCTTTGTAGTAATTTCTATTTAGTCTCCACTTTTAGCATGTAGTAACCCTTTTTAATCTGCAAAGTCACGTCCTGGGAATTTTCTAAAGTATTTCTCAGGTAAGTAGTCCTTTTCCCTTCAATTTCTTTTTCTGTCAGGATATATATACTGTTAGTTGGATTTCTTTGACTAAGCCTCTGATTTTTTTCTTTCCTATTTTATATCTCTTTGTCTTTTAATCCTACTTTCTGGGAGATTTGCTTGACTTTATTTTCTAAGCCTTCTATTTAATTTTCTATTTTGATTTTTTTTTTTTACTTTTTAAGACTTCTTATTCCCTGAATGTTCCTTTTTTTTTTTTTTTTTTTTCTTTTTATATAACATCCTGGTCTTTCTGGATACAGTATTTTCTCTTATTGCTGTAAGGGAATCAATTTTAAATTTTCTTTGGCTGCCTTTATTGTCTGTTTCTTCTGAGTTCCCTTTTTCTTTTTAATTCTGGTTTCCTCCATGTTGGAAACTTTCCTCAAGTGTCTGGAAATCCGTGGTAGTCTGTCTGTATTTAAGAATGAGGCACTGAAAGCCAGTCAGAAGCTTCAGATGTGTGCAGAGCTTGGGAACTGGCGAGCTCCACCGTAGGGTGACTGGATGTGGACCAGGTTGATTCTTTCAGGAATGCCCAGATGTTAGTATCTGTAGTTGTTTTATCTAGGGTCATTTAATTTATCCAGAGAATTCTCTAGTCTCTTGCCAGTCTCCCACCATCATCCTGGGAACCCTCAGCTATGTTTTGTGTCCCCTAATCAGTTGTTCTGAAGAATAAGCCTCTGATCTTCTGCAGAGATGAGAGAGAAGTAAATGCTCAGCTGTGTGGAACAGGGAAGGGGACCTGAGAATCTATCTGTTCCTTATTTACACTTCTAACTTGTCCCCGCTTTTCAGCTTTTCTTCACAGCACCTTCTGTGATACCTGAGCCTTACCAGGCCTCCACAGGGCAAATGAGCAGGTTTCTCCTTTGCAAGGCTAAGGCTTCAACTTTCTCAGCTCTTCCACCCATTCTTCCACCTGCTTTCTATCTTCCAACAATGTGTTATGACTTCTCATCCTCTGTTGTCTCATCTTCCATTCTTTTGTCCTTAAAAGTTTATACTTTTTTGTTGTTGTTCTTTTACTACCATTTTAGTGGGGTTTGGGGAGGAATTTTTTAAAATGCATGGGTTCAATCTGCCAGGTTTAGCTGTAAGTCTCATTAATTTCTCTTCTAGAGCAAATAGGTACAAGTTTATTTTCGTAGCAAATTTAAAGTTCTTTTGGTACAGTTTCATTTTTCTAAGACTTTTTTCAAAGGCTTTTTGAAATTCTTGGTTTTTAAGATATTTCTTAGTTATATGAAGCTTTCTAGAACTTGGCTTAGTTTTTTTTTCAGAGTTATTAAAATTGACCTATGCAGGCTTATTGAGGAACCATCACTGGCAATTTTAGCCTATTGGATCAGTAGTCTAAAAGCATTAATCTGATATGAATATTTTAAACAAAGCATGTTACTTTATCATTTCTAATGATTGTTGTGAGGTGGGGTGTCACAAACATCATATATACATTTAAGTGTGTGTGTGAAATTGTGTATATATGTAAATATATATAAATAAATATATAGATATAAGTAAAGCTCTTGGTAACAAGTCAGTGCTTTTCTTTGCAAGACCATGCAGTTTGAAGATGACGATCATGCCCCACCAGCTCCTCCCAACCCCTTCAGTCATCTCACAGAAGGAGAACTTGAAGAGTATAAGAAGGCAATTGAACGTAAACAGCAAGGACTGGAAGGTCAGTTCGTTTTGAGATTAAGCCCAGGATAACCACACTGCTAACAGAGCCTCTTGAGTTGGATGATAGAGGGCAGTCAGGGTGTTGTTTTTTTTTAATGTTCCTTTTACAATCAGTTGTTCCATATCCTCTCTCCCGGTCCTTACTTGAGTAATAAGTAGGACTGAAATGCAAATAGCTACCACACACCATCTATGTTAACACGTAGAGAAGACTGTTTTCCTCAGAAAGCAATCGGATTGCTAGCAAAAAGTCTTCTATAGTAAAGTGAAATCCCCGGATGAGTAAAGACTCACTAGCTAGAGTAAATGTAGATACATTAATAGATTTAAACATTCAGAATATGTGGCTTTTTTAAAAAAAACTTTCTACTTTGACATAATTATAGATTAACAAGTATGTGGCTTTAATGCTTTATAGAATCTCTATTGTTACTGGATGTCTCAAGATGTCAATATTTAATGTCAAAATCAAAATATAAAACAAACTGCTAGAATTTTTATGTGACTTTCCTTAAGTACATGGGCACTCTAGTGAGGTCGCTTTTATCTGACTTCAGAACCCTAAGCAAGGGTTGTATCTAAGAATTGTTCATGAAAATGCCAATTGAATATTAGCTCCCTTTTTCTCAAGAATAAGAGATTCTTTATAGCAAGTGTTCTCAATCTTGGGTCTTTGGATAAGCTTTAGACAGTCCATGAGTCATCTGAAAAATATATGCTTAATTTTGTGCAACACAGATTTGAGGAAGGCAAGGGTGCAAGGTGGAGGGCAAGAAGTCTGTAACCCCCAAAAGTGGGTAAGAGCCTCTGCTTTAGAGCGTCTTCAACGTACAGTTGAAATTTTTATGCAAAACAGAACCAGTAGTTAAAGAATCTTTGTCCCAGTTAGATATCATGTAGAAAGAACTAATGACATCTGGATCATCCAGGGAACAGTTTTTATAAGTGTGTTAGTGTCTTTGTCACAAAAGGAAGTCAACCTGACTCATTAATGTAATCACACTAAATGTTAGGTGATACTATTCAACTTGTTTATTCTAACATAAGGTTGGAAACTTTCTCTGATTTTGTATTTTGTAAAATGTCCCTCTTTAATCTCTTATTTTTTGAAAGCCTAAAGATGCCAGGTAACAAATATTGCACAATAGAACCATCACCTTTTATATATAACTTTGTAGTTTCTTCCACATTCATTACGACCTGTATTAGCTCACTAATATTGCTGACAGGAATCACTAATTGGATATTGATCAAAAATTCAGTGAGGCATTCTGCCTCATTAATGTAGCATCATTGGTGAAGCTTTCATATTTCTTTTCATTTGGCTGCTCAATGTGTTTTGATTTTCTAACACTCTAGCAAAAGTTAAATGCATACATATTATTTGCCTGGGCTTCCAGTAGCCATGCTTCCATAAAGCATGTGTATAAAATTACCAGTAGCAGCCAGAAATGTTAACACATTAACCTCCTCTTACTGCATAGTTATCGATATGTGGGATAACTGGTAGCATGCTCAGCTCATTGCTGAAGAGTTTATCATCCCTGGGTATGCAGGTATTTGACGTATGCACTAACCTCCCTGAAATCTTATGCTTCTTTGTTTTGCATGGCTTTTAACTAAACTCTTATCCAACAGATGCTGAGCAGGAATTACTCTCAGATGACGCTTCATCTGTTTCACAAATTCAGTCTCAAACTCAGTCACCGCAAAATATCCCTGAAAAATTAGAAGGTATTCAATGTAATTTCCCATAGCCTTCACCGACTTAATCTTTAGAGTCTGTCCCTCTGTCATTTGTCTTCATATAAAGAAATTGAACACCTGATACAGTAAGTTTACCATGGATTTTACTTAAAGCTCCCAATAATTTTATATTTTTTATTAAATGGGGTGCTACTTTTGTTCAACATTTCTATTGACTTACCTTAATCTGGATATTGGCAACCTATAGTTCTTAAGAATTTGTGAAATTAAATTTGTTTTGTCGTATGTCTTCCAAACAGAAGCATGAAATCTTTTTCAGTTTTGATTGCCCAGTGACCCCAAAATTAAAGAAAAATATATGTATGTTGTCTTCCTCATTTATACTGACTTGCTTTACAATGAAACTGTCAAGTCATCAAACTGGACTTATCCAGCCTTCATTCTTTGGTCTAACAACTTTGTCCTCTTTATACCACTTAAGAGCATTAGCTTTATGTTAATAGGCCCATAGTCTATTAAAATAATGATCTATCTTTATTGGAATTAAAGTACATTGCTTAAACATTTCAGTTTTGTAAAATAAAGCAAGGATGTTGACTATATAAAATTTAAAAATCCTCCCCTTTTGTAGAAAACCATGAGCTGTTTTCCAAGAGCTTCATCTCCATGGACATGCCTGTCCTGATAGTGAATGGCAAGGATGACGTGCATGGTGTTGAAGACGAGCTTGCTGAGCGAGTGAGCAGGTTAACTACAAGCACCGCCATAGAAAACGTCGAGATTACCATTAAGTCTCCAGAAAAAATTGAAGAAGTCCTGTCACCTGAAGGCTCACCTTCAAAATCACCATCCAAGAAAAAGAAGAAATTCCGCACTCCTTCTTTTCTGAAAAAGAACAAAAAAAAGGAGAAAGTTGAAGCCTAAATAAAGTCTTTTTGTAATTATTATTATTACAATGTGACGTTGCACATTTAAAAACCACATTTAAGTTGATCATTAATATGCAGTGGTAGATCAGATTGGGGGTATGTAGCAAACTGGACTTTAAGAACTGGAAAGAGGTTTTACTAAAAGAAAAACATATTATGAAAAACACTTTCAAATTCATCTCTCATTTTGTATGTCCAAAAAAGGTTTTGAATTTTTAAACAATTGCTAGTTTTGATTAGCTCTGCCCTCATGAAGTGTTATTATAATCACCACAAACAGATATCTGTCTGAATTACTTCAGGCCTTCTACATAATATCTGTTGGAAACAAATTGCCAGCGAACAAGCGAGAGAATTTTTGTTTCTCAAAACCTGCTTCACTTGGTAAGCAGATTATAGTTTTTTATCATTATTATTGACTGTCCCTTTTGGGTTCCCATTGTTAAAATGGGCATTAACAGAATGCTTTAAAAGCTTCTAAGATAAGAATCTATAGCATTAGTATACACTGGCACATAATTGTTTTTTTAAATTTAAGAAAAGATTCATTTGGAATTTTATTCATAGTATAAAATTTCCTCACCTGAAGTAACTTTGTTTGCAAAAAAAACACATCATTTTAGTAAACTATAATTTTTGAAAAATTCCTTTTTTATTAGTTTAGAAAGCCCCTTATTTTTCAACAAAGGGGATTTTATACACATAACATGGGTTATTTACTTTAACTCTGGCAAAAACGATTTTTGTATGTTGAGATGTTTGTATACCATTCAGTATAAAAGTGTCTGAGCATATTAGCCAATCATTTAACAGTAGAGCACATTTGAGGCTGCTTGGTACTAAGTATACTTAAATATAATTAAAGAATCCAGGGACTTGGTATCAAAAGGGGATTAGAGCATTTAAAGGCATAACAGGATTCATATTTGAACCTTATAATGTATTTTTCTCTTAGTATCACTAATGAATGAAGAAGCCCTCATAAGGTAACCAAACGGAAGGGAAAAGAATGAGAGAGAAAGTGAAAAATGAAGGGAACAAGAGAGGTGTCATGAGAAGAAGAATTCTAGTTCGATAATGATTCATAGTCATGATAGGATTTGAAGTGTCATTTATTTGACGCCTGTCCCAAATTTCTAAAATTCTGCTTCTCTGCCAAAATCATTCTATTTCTTAGTTGATATTTGGGTTTTAAAAAGGGTCAGATCCTCCTTTTAGCTTGCGTATCTTCAGAAGGCAGCACAAGAAGAAATCAGTGGGTCTAATCCCACCCCCACCGTGAGAAAACTACCACTTCTTAATTTTTACCAATTTTTCTTATCTTTTCAGTTAACTTTCTTTCTAATGTAAATACAAATTTAAACCTAGGCTTAATATAGTTTTATTTCCCTTTCACCCAAGTCATGTCACAAATCAATGTAAAATCAGTGATCCAAAATAGTCAGTGGGTAAAAATAATCCAAAGTATTTCTGAAGGGTGAGTTGGCGTGTAAAAAAATTACACTGATGATAGTGTGCTCTGGGGCTGGTTCTGTTAGACTGTGAGTGTATGATGATGCAAAGTTGAAACGGAGCCTGGAAAGTTCATTCTAGATCTCACTAACTACTGGAATCAGTGTTTTAATCTTAGCGGAAACTTTCAGTTGCTTAATTCTGTATTTGAGGATTCTTTTATGTTCTACATCATTTATGTTGTATTGCAACGTATGTAGAAACAGTAACCTGTGAACTATGCTTTTCCATAACTTTTAAAAAATATATATAAAATGAATGCAATGTGCATAAATATTTTTTAAATGCAACAGTGAACTATTTGCACCTTTTGCTAATGCCTCTATTTACTTGCTTTGGCATAAAGAATGAGCCAGTGAACCTCTGTGTCATGTGGAAAAATGTATAAATGTTATCTGATATTGCTCTTAGATGTAATGCTAATTAATGTAAAATCACAAATAAACAGTATTTTAAATAGATGGACGTGGTATCAAGAGCTTTCAGTTCAAGGGTGGTTACTTATCCTGAATTGCTTTGTGGACTGTTGAGTTTTGTGCTGCAGTGAGATTTTGAGTAAGACTGACTGACACTTCTGAATAACGAATGTCCTAATACATTTATTTTCAAATTAGTTGAAAATCAACTATATAAAACCCTTCTTGTTTCAGCGCATTTTGGAGGAAATATTCCCCAGGTTACCCACTTTTGTTTCTTGATAGGCTATGGCAACCTTAACTATTTCTCTGACATCTAGAGATCTTTGAAGGACTTAGGATTCTGATTCTCAGTCTCAGAATCTATGGATGTAGAATAGAAAATGTTGCAGAATATGTGTTGAGTTTATAGATTACTTCTCTTTGATTTTTATTTATGTAACAATGTAACAATAAAGAAGATAGTAGAGAGAATAGAAAGGTTACAGTTCCACCACATTAACATTCCACAAAATATTTCACTCCCTTCTAGCTCTTGTTCAGCTCTGTATGTATTTCCTGTGTATTGGTTATCATGGGGTGAGTGTCATTTTATTCAAGATTTTTTTTCTACTTAAACATAGCATAATCTGTCCTAGAAGATTTTCAAACCAAATCCCTCACATGAGTGATTTCTTGTGATTTTTTTCCACAACTTTGTCCTAAAAATAGAGTGCAAGAGGGGAAATCATGTTAATTGAGGGTTCTGGTTAATTGAAGTTTTTACTATAATTACCCGTTAAAAAAATGAAGGGTTTGGGCAGAGGGTAGATTCATAGTCTTGGACATATTTAAGTATTACCTTGGCTTGTAAATAATCCTTTGGTGAAAAACTGCTGTTTTAGAAAGATGCTCATTTCAAAATTCCCTTTCATAAAGCAACAAAGGCAATTATCTTCAGTTCTCCCTTGAGAGTCCATATAGCATGAAAGGTAATGTTGCCTGTGTCTTTTCCTCTATTGATTAGTATTTTCATTCAGCAGGGAATAAAGAGAAGCAAATGGATCAAATTGTGACAGCATTGGTTTTTCTTAACATCAGCATTTTTTCTTTTTTGACACAGGCAGAAAACACATAAAGGCAAGTGGGTTATTTTTTACACTCCAGGATGAAGTATATACATCAAAGTTGCAATCTTGACCAAACTAGGATTTTAAAAAGAACAATCTTCTTTGTGGCCACTAGAGGGTGGAATAGACCTAACAATCCTGTATGTTTCTAGTCCTTGAACTTAACTTCCCTTTTCTTAATTGCTAGGCACCAGCATGTTTGTTGTGAAATACCCAGAACTTAGAAGACTTTGTTGCTTATCATTCTCCTCTCTAGACTGTTCTCAACCTAGTTGTCTCAGCAGGTCCCATTTCACCAATACCAATACCACCAGCAGGGACTCAGTGCCTCTGGAGAACACGTTGAAAATTGTTGAGGTGTGGTCTCAGAAAGAAACCACGGTAGAATATAACTCCTCAGAGGAGTTTTCGTGCCTGTGAGTGGTAATATAATGCCTGCTTCAATAACTGACATTTTGGGGGGGAGATAACTGATAATATCTGTCATTTTTTGATGCCTTCTGTTTATCAAAGATTATGCTAAATGCTTTTCATGTATTACCTCATTTGGCCTTCCCAACATCTTAAGAAAGTAGATGATATTATCCTCATTTTGTAGATGATAGAGACTAAGGCTTGCAGAAAACTAAAAGGGGGTGCTAGTATTTCACTCAGAGATTCAGATTTCTAAAATTGCTAGTGCCAGACCCTATGTGCCTCCAGTGTACGTTTTCTGGGGGGAGAGGCAGTTTACTTAATGTGGACTATAAGTCCAGCCATGGTGAATTCATGTTTTGATATAAGATGGGATATAGATTTGGGATAAAACATTAACTTTTGATTTGGAAGACTTTTTTTTAACAAATGACCCCAAGAATGAAGAAATTGATGAATACCTGGAAAGTGGGAACAACCTGTGGTAACATCATCCTTTAGGATAAAGAACCAGCTCTTGAACCTTCACCATAATACCTGGAAGATAAGATATCTATACTCTTGCGTAAGACGCAAAAAAGGCTTGGGTAGACGCTCTTTTGCTTTTTTTTTAATTTCCAATGTTGGGGGCAAGGAGAGACATTCTAAGGAAAGTTACTTTAAAAACCTGAAAAGGCTGCTTAATGAAGCAGTTTTAAAGATAAGAAATATACTGTACCTACTTACAATTTTATTCCGATGAACATACTTGGAGATGACCTTTCTTGGAGAAAAATCTAGTGTACATGCTGGAGATCGGAACAAGGATAAGCAAGACTTTGGGAGAAATCTGGATAGAAAAAACAATTTGCAAATTCAGTAGTTTTCAAAGAGATTTCATTTCTAAGAGATGACCATTAGGGGGCAATCCTGGGTCTATATTTAGTTTTAGTTAATTGAGGGAAATTCCTTCAAAATATCGATGAGCTTGGATTTGCAACTTTTTTCTGATTATGCATTACTAGAGGCAGAATAAGGTTGAGGAAAGTTTATACATACCAAATTACTTCATTCATGCTTACAGCCTAGTTATCTTGCTCTGACTTAGGAAGAATCAGTCCTCCAGAGAAGTTGTGCTTGCCTGACATACAGTTCAGAGATGGCTTAGCCAGGATTCAAGCAAAGGTCTTCAAGTCTGCGTCTCACACTTGTCTGCTATGCTACAGTCTCTCTTGGAAGCCCATTGGATCGTAACCTAGGAACAGATACACAGTTATCTAAAATTCCCTGCAAATTAATGTTTAAAACTTTATTATGGGAATAGTTAAGAGAAACATTGTAGAATGGAGGCTGTATATTATTTATCAATAATTGTTTTTCCTAAAATTTCAAGTCTGTTAGATGCTCTGTTACAGTCTTCTATGTTTCCCCTCAAGATGATGTTTTCTTTAGCGCTACAGCTTGTAATATTTCAAATGCCATTTATACGTTAAATGACAAACTGATACCTTTAGATATTCCTTCCATAGCAAAAAATGTTATATGTCTTAGCTAGCAGATAGATGGATATGTCTCCGGTCAACAATTATTTTTAAGGCCTATATAATTTCTGGTTGGTTAAGTCTTGATATTGAAGCAATGGTGAAGGTTATTGATTAAGCTAGCTTTTGTTTTACTCCTACACAGACTACTTTAGGTTTTGTCATTCTCAGGCCAGCATTGACCTTGCTTATAATAGTAAAAAAAAAAAAAAAAAAATTCCTTATTTTCAGTCCCAGGTAACTCCTGTCACTAGACAAGATACTAGTTCCTCACTAAACTCTATACCTTAAAATTAATAGCATTGATTTTATTAATCCAATTTGGATGTTCACTGAAGAATATCAAATTTCTAAGAAATCATTCAGTCTCTTGCCTTCTGAGACGGACCGCATTCTGCCTGTGGAATGTGTATCTCTCTAAATAAACTTGCTTTCACACACACACACACACACACACACACGCAAATAATAAATTTCTAAGAAATGATTCTAAATTTTTTAATATGCTTTTGAAACAATTTGTAGCACAAAATCTTATAGACAAGATTTTTCCTCATTATCTGTCTACTTATATTAGACTGTCCCTCGAAAGGCCAGTAAGTATGTGAGCCCTATGGAAGGACCAATCTGTTGTGTTAATTATTGGACTTCTTAGACCAAAGAATGTCCTATCAGGTTGATATTTAGACTTGAGATTTTTCGAGAAAAAAACTTGGATTTCCCAAAGCAGTAATATCCTAACCGATGGGGATGGAAATGAGGAAGTGGTTTGGTTAGAAGAGGTAGACTGTTCTGTGGATTTCCCACTGGTCCTCTTGACTTAAATGATACTTCCTGGGTTTAAAAAAAAAGTGGTAGTGACAGTCCCAGCCTGGACCTGGAGCTGCAGTGCTGCTAGACGCCTTTCAACGATTTGCCAGACTAGCATGTGTCCTTCCTTAACGTAAGAGCACTTTCCTTCATAAGCAGGATCTAAACTAATTGTTTTTTCCAAAAGCAATAGCTTCTGAAGATTCTTACTGAGCAGGAGCTCTGGAGGAAGTCGTTGCTGCACTCTATAACTCAGCCCTTTCCTGGTGAGTAATGCTCTAGGGGCTGGATTTCAGTGGGGACTGGTTTGGTAGACTTTGACTTCAGAGTAGATGACCTCCTCGGTTTTATGAGACAACATGGAGATACAGACAACTTGCTGGCAGGCACAGGCCTACTCTTCCAAAGGTGTTTACTGGACTAACAAGTTAAGGTTAAACATTACTTCCTACCTGATTTCTATTTTGGAAATGTTGGCTTCAATTGTTTCAGCTGAAATAAAGGTCATTTGAGGCTATTCAGACAACTAAAAATGTATTCCAAATATTATCTACCGGGCCTCGGTGCTGAGAGGAAGAGGGGGAGAGGGAGGGGTGAGGCTCCCACTGCAACTGGATGCTTGGCTGTATTAAGCCCTTTAAAATATGTTGTGTGGTAATTGAGATGTTTCTTTTCTGTTTGGTTTTGGTTTTGTTTTTTGCGGTACGCAGGCCTCTCACTGTTGTGGCCTCTCCCGTTGCGGAGCACAAGCTCCGGACGCGCAGGCTCAGCGGCCATGGCTCACGGGCTCAGCCGCTCCGCGGCATGTGGGATCTTCCCAGACCGGGGCACAAACCCGTGTCCCCTGTATCGGCAGGCAGACTCTCAACCACTGCGCCACCAGGGAAGCCCGAGATGTTTCTTTTTTAAAATATCTTTTAAGTAATTTTATATTGTAGAAGCATGTCTGGGAAATGATTTTGTGTAAGTATGGTCTCATGTCTCCATTTTGACCTTTACGTGGGTATTGAGCAAGAGTACATGCACATGTACTTGCTAAAGTCAAGCTGAGCATGGCTCGGTTAACTGCAGAGCAGGGCAGACTGGGTGGGGCAAGCTCCGGAATTCCACCCAGTCACCGAGCCAAGTCAGGCGTTGGGGCAACAGCTTAAGCTGAACCAGCTAGTAGGAAGTCCATCCCGGCAGGTGAAGCATGGAATCTGGAGACGTGGCAGTTAACCAAGAGCACAATCCGGTAAAGTGGTCGCACCTGGGAAATGTAAGTCCCCGTCAGACACCGGAGCAGGAGAGCAGGACTGCAGAAGTCTTGTAGCACGTGTAGGAGCCCCAGCCCCAGCCTAAGCTTCAAGAGCAACGCTTCCTCCACTTCCTGTGGGGCAAGGGCAAGATCAAGGCAGGACCTCGGGCTTATGGGGCCTGAGTACAGTTCAGGCTTCAGGACAGAAACTCAGAAGGAAGGAGAATGACAGATGGGGATCCTGTTATCAGAGCTGAGGTACGTGATACTGCTCAGGATCCCAGGAGCAAAGCAGGGTTCGGAGCCAAGACACAAGGTCATGAGGGGCCTGGAGACAGCTGTGGCTTCTTGTGAGTGAGTCCCAGAGCCTGGAACTAGAGCTACCTTAGTTGCTCCTGCCTCATCAGGACTCGTCCTGGAGCCCACACCCACGGGAGGGGGTCAAGTGGCTCCGGCCGAAGCAGGGAGGGGAGTGCTGCAGAGACAGGCAGGGGCCTGGCCTGACTCTCACAATGGAGGCAGCCCCATGTGACAGCAAGACTCAGCAGGGCAGCCAGAATGGGTTATTAATATTTCACACCAGAACCTACCTGGGAGGACAAGGGCCAAGTGCTACTGAAACACTAGCTGTGAAAATGGCCCTGTGTTCCTTGGGAACTCCTGTTTTCTCTATCTGAAGGCACAGCTTCACCCCAGAAAAATGAGCTCTAGTGACGAGTCTGGCCCCTCTTCTGGGGGTCACTAGGAGAGGTGCTCCTCAAGAGTACTACCTGGATAGAAGAGGATCAGCGTGTGGTCTGCGTTTCCTCCTCCTGCCGCTGCTGCTGGAATAAGTGAGGCTCTGACTTTAGGCTGGCGAAACAGCTTTTTTTTTTTTTTTTGCGGTACGCGGGCCTCTCACTGCTGTGGCCTCTCCCATTGTGGAGCACAGGCTCCGGACGTGCAGGCTCAGCGGCCATGGCTCACGGGCCCAGCCGCTCCGCGGCATGTGGGATCTTCCCAGACCGGGGCACGAACCCGTGTCCCCTGCATCGGCAGGCGGACTGCCAACCACTGCGACACCAGGGAAGCCCCGAAACAGCTTTGATTCCACGTGGCACGTCCTCCAGACCCTCCGGCTGTGGTTACAGCCTTTTGCCCCTGAGTCAGAAGGCCTCACTGATTTGTCTTGCCACACTTGCCCACATAATGACCCCTCAGTCCACTCCTCCAGCCTGCTACTAGAGAGGATGGCTTCCTCGGGCCCTTACCTGTCAAAGCTCAGATTGGTCATCATCCTCTCTTTGAATCATTCTGTCCTCTACTCCAGTAGTTGTCCACAGAGCACCTGTTCCCACTCCCTGACAAACAGAACCTCTTTACACCCATCTCCCTTAACCTGCTTACCCCGCAGAGGGCTTGCAGCCTCTCAGGTAGCTTCCCAGCTCTCCAGGCATCCTCCACCTGGCCCCATTGATGAAAGATGTTACTCTCACCAAAATGACTTCCTTCTTTACCAAACTCCAATGGCACTTTAGGGTCAAACTTATCTCAGCCTGTCTTAAATTACCATTGTTGATTATCTGTCTCCCCTACAAGACTGTGAACTCCGGGAAGGCAGAGACTACACCTTGTTCATCCTTTTGTCTTCCACCATGCTTGGTCAAACATAGAGGCTACATTTTTGTTGCTTATGACGGACACTACTGTACAAGTTAACGATATGTACATAGCAAAAAGATGTTCTCATATACCTTAAATGGCCAAAGTCAGGAAGTGGCTTGAGGTGAAAATCCTGATTGGAGTTCCTAGTTTGATCTGCACAGCAAATAATAATAATAATTGCTACAATTTATCAAGTGCCTACCACTCGTAGGCATTGTACTACATGTTTGAATTACATTATCTCATTTAATCCCCATTCCCGCAGTGACAGGAACCTGAGGTTAAGGGAGAAGCTAATAAATTGTCTCATACCGCTACATATTAAGTGGCAAATCCAGGATTCAAAGCCCAAGTCTGTTTCTTACTCTTTGTCAGGTTATTCACCAAATGCAACCCTCTTGTCAGTTGGTAGAAAATTCAGGCGTTAGAACTTGCAGCAATGTCAGAGGAGCCTTCCCCAACCTGTCTCTCTCATGGCTAGAGTGGCTTCTAAGTGACGAAGAGTTTACCCAAGGCAGACTGCCTGGGCAGCGCCACTGCAATCACTAATCTACAGTGGGGGAGGGAGAATCCTGTAGGTTCTAAGGTGTATTCGTGGAAGCAAGTGACTTTGGGGCTTTTGCTGGAAAGGATTACATTTCCTAGCTCTCTTTGTCCCTTGAAAGCCGAGTGCCATCACATAGGGGGTTGGTTATCTGCAGCCTTTGTGGCCCTAACTGTCTGATCTTGGAAATCGAAGAAAGTCCTTTATGAACAAGCTTAAATGATGCTTCACAATTTTCAGTTTTCAGCATCTTGGGGATGCTCTGGTGACAGAGGTTAGTCTGAACTGTTCTCAGAGCACCATGGAGAAATCCCAGAAAAGGCAGGTTCATATCAATCCTGGGCTGGGCAAAACATTAGTAAGAAAATAAAGATGCTTCATGAGAAAAACCTGCATATGCTCACAATATAATTGTTAACATGAGGGAGAGGGAAAGGGGTTACGTAAAAGTAAATGGGAAGGGAGCCCAGAATGTAAAATTCTTTCTACAGTTTGAATAATAAAACACATTATACACTTTCGTATTCATAGGGGAAAGACAGGAAAGAATACACCCAAACAGAATATATTTAACGGTGGTGATATCTTTTTTTTTTAATTTATCTTTATAGTTGATTTACAATGTTGTGTTAATTTCTGCTATACAGCAAAGTGATTCAGTTATACATATATATACATTCTTTTTCATATTCTTTTCCATTATGGTTTGTCACAGGATATTGAATATAGTTCCCTGTGCTATACAGTAGGACCTTGTTGTTTATCCATTCTGTATATAATGGTTTGTATCTGCTAATCCCAAACTCCCAATCCATCCCTCCCCCACTCCCGCTCCCCCTTGGCAACCACAAATCTGTTCTCTGTATCTGTGAGTCTAACAGTGGTGATAACTTGGTACTGGGATTACGTGTGCTTTTTATTTTTTTTGACTCTTTTATATTTCCAAATTTTGACTAAAATATTAAAAACTCAGAAAATCAAAAATTACGATAATTAGGGTAAATGTTATTTTCAAGTCATATCTCAATATTGAATGATAAGCACAGAGCAGGACAGTGCCTATTGTATGCTACCAGTCATGTAATAAACGAAGCAAACAATATACATTATTTGTATGTATATAAAATATCCCAGGAAAATTAAGCCAGAAATCAGTCACAGAGGATTGACCATGGGAAGGGGAATTGCCCTGTAGGAGACAGGGATGGGAGACTTTTCACTATAAACCCTTTTACTTTTTTTTTTTTTTGGTAAAAAGTTTTTTAAATACAGTATATTTTCCCCTATTTTTGTAATGTCAAGTGTTCCTGAAAACTGTCAGAAAACACATCATTATAAGTGAACTATATGCTCACCATTTCAAACATGCTCTGTGTGATCTACAGTAGGTAGAATGTCTGCAAGATACCACGATACCATCCACCACACTGTGTGGGGCTGTTTATCTAAAGGCCCACATGTCAAATGCGGATCCTCATTTAGAGCCAAAAGAAAAAAAAATTAGTCTTAATATGACCCATCAAATTTCCACTTTTGCCTTGGCTTCCAAGAAGGCTTGAGCTATGTTTTGTCTTCAACCAGATTGTCTGGTTAAAGGGGACAGTCAGACTCGTAACTAAACCCACCCCATTTATTACTCCGCTCTCATCTTTCAAATCTTGTTCTAATAGCTTTCCATTTAGTTATAGCTATGCCTTGCCCTAGATGCAGTTTCAAAACCTCTTTGGAAGGCAATGGATATGTATTAGTTAGCTATTGCTAGGTAACAAGTTACTCTAAAATGTAGAGGCTTAAAACAACAATATACATTTATTGTATCTCACAGATTATATTTCTTTGGGTCAGAAATTCAGGAGCATTCTGGCTTGAGATCTTTCAAGAGGTTGTAGCTAAGATGTCAGCCAGAGCTGCTGTCTTCTGAGGGCTCGACTGGGACTGGAGACCCTGCTTCCAGGAGGGTCGGCAAGCTGGTGCTGGCTATTGGTGGGAGGCCTTCGATCCTCCCCACATGGGCCTCTCCACAGGCTGCCTCAGGACAGGGTGGCCCATGGAGCAGACAATCCAAGAGAGAACAAGGCAGAAGACACAATGCCTTTTATGACTTCGCCCGGGAAGTCATACACCTTCACTTCTGCCATAGCCTCTTCATTAGAAGTGAGTCACCAAGTCCAGCCAGTCTTCAGGGGGAGGGCTATTCAGCTTCACCTTTTGAAGAGAGGGGTGTCAAAGAATTTGTCGTCGTATTTAAAAACCACCACAGGGTATAATAAATCATCAGAATTAGTCAATCAATATCAAATTAGTTAAATGAGATGGTAAAGACAATGAGAAATAAGGGAAGGTCGCTTTTAGAAGAAGGACACACCCATTCAGCACCTGCTATGTCCTAGGTTCTGTCCTTCCCATACATGATTGTGTTTAATTTCATCAAAACTTATTCTCCGTTTTACATATGAGCAAAGTGAGACCCAAGGAGGATGTATAACTTGTCCAAGGTCACGTAGTAGCTAGTAAGTGTCAGAGGTGCATGTCAAGCACATGTCAGCCTGAGGTCACAGCTGTGCCATCTCCATGGGGGATGGAAAGCTTTCTCAACTATTTGCTACCTTGACTTATCTAAGCCATGGCTATTTTTTCACCAGAGAGAAATGTGATTAATACTCCAAGTTGAATGAATTCTTACAGAGCTGTTTAACTCACTTTTAAATCCCCTGGAATCAAATGTGTTAATTCTCCTGCAGAAGCACCTCCTCTGCCTTTTGCCATTGCCAGTATGTGCCCAGTCCGGGCCGGGCCATGCCTCTGCTCACCCCTGACTTTGAAAGCCAGCCAACTTCTCTTCCCATTGCAGCTGGCTGTGATACGGAGGCCAGTGGGGTCAATGGAGTAAGATGACACAGCACAGGGGTGTGTGAGGACAAGGCCCTCCTTCTTATGGGGACTGAACCGAGCCCAATCGGGTGGAGATCAGACAGCCCATCTGCCCTGGTGCCATGCTGGACTGTGGGGCCCTGATAAGCCAGGGAGTCACCCACCCAGTTCAGTGTCCTCTTCCAAATATAGATTTCTCCCGATGCTGCCCTCCCAGCCGTTGATTGTCACATGAGTACTTTTCTCCAAAGGTAGCTGGTGGCCTCCTCACTGCTGCGAGATGGGACCTGATCCAGGGCAGGACCAGCTCTTTGGCGTGCCAGGTTTACCGGCTGGGGTTAGAGGAGAAAGCACTGAATCCCTACCTCTCCTACCCCACTCTCCGTTTCAGCCTTAGCCATTCCATTCCTCTTCGGAAACAAACTTCTGATGGATTCTCTGGTCAACACTGTCCTTTCTGCTGAGAATTCATGCCTGGGGAATCCCTGGAACTCTGCTCCACGGGTATCTCGTCTCCTAAGGCATATTTCCTTGTACAGAGAATTCTCCTTGGTTTGGAAGCTAAGGAACCAGTGCTGTCATCAGAGGCAGAGCTGGAGTGAGATGTAGGTCAGTCGGGCCATTAACCGGGGCTCCAGTCCATAGGGGCACTCAAAACCATCCTTTCAGGTAAAAAGGAAGAAGAATGTCAACTTCTTAGGAAGTATCTTTCAACCACTTGTGACTGAAAGAATACTGTGAGGAAATACTTCGAGGTAGGGGAAGGCATTGAGACCTCTTGCATCAATTTATTGCCAAAGGTGCAGATCTGGTGGACAGCAGGGCTTTTTCGTTGGGTGTGGTCTGTGCATTTGAAGCCCGGTGCTGCCCCCACCCCACCCCACTTGGTTTTCCACCCTTCTCTCTGTGCTCAGCCTCCTCTCCAAGAAAAGGAGCAACAAATACTGAGAGGTTATCGGCAGGGTACCGTCACCAAGCTGTCGGCTCATGGACAAGGACCCAGGGCTTGTCTGCCCTGGTTGGAGCAGTGTGTGCCTGGGACACAGAGCAGGGCCTCTGCAGAGGACCAGAGCTGCCCTCGCTGGGATAGAGGGAGACTCTGGGAGGCACCGAACCCATAAACTAGCGCTGGCTGTCCACCTTGGTCAGCAATTAGGTTGAAGTTTCCCTTTCTTTATAGCTAAGGCTGATCCCTCACGTGGAAGCCCCCAGGACATCTGACACTGATGAATGAAGCAGGTGAGCCCACAACCCTGCCAGGAGGGCAGCTTCAGATCAGTGCCAGACCATGCTGTGTGCAGGTGAACAAAACCCTGCCATGTTGTCCTGAGAGCCCACGAGTGTGTGGTGTGGCCCCGGGAGAGGTCAGTCTGGGGGTAGAAAGTACAGGAATGATAACCTCTGCTAGTATGCGTGGTGCCCCCACCATGTCCAAGGCAGCGCTCTGGGTGCTTTATAAAGACGGTTGTGTTCCCAACAATGCCCCTGGGGACAGGCTGCAATATTACTCACCCTGTTCTGAGTAAGGAACCTCAGACCAGTGGAGGCTAAACTACTTGCCCAAGACAGTGGTAAGTGGGGATCAGGATTCAAAGGCTGGTGTCTCTGACTCCCGACCCTTTCGAGCTCCTAGGTCCCTCCTGAGAGAAGTCACCTCTTCCATGCATGGGACCCCCAAGTCTTGCCTCTCTGAAGCCATCTGTTCTGCTCTAGCTTCCTCCGAGGACGGAGGCTGGGCCCTGTCACGCTGGGAAGCTCCTGTGATCCCTGCTGTGAGGCAGGCCTTTCCAGAACAGATCTGGGGCCTGAAACCGGGCCAAGTGCGTCCCTGGAGAGGGCAGGGCCCAGCCTGGTGAGGAGGCGCTGGGTCGTGGGTGTGCAGGGCCGTGATCGTGGACTCCACTCTGGGGGAGGGAACAAGGCGAGGCAGAGGCTGAGCGGCCGAGAAGGAAGCAAACATGTGAACTCTGGAGCCGGAAGCTCTGCCGAGGACCAGCTGAATGACCTTAGGCAGATTTCTTCTCCAAGCTTAGTTCTCTCAGCTCTAAAGTGAGCGTGAGCATGTTTGCCGTGTAGGGCTGATGCTGGGGATTAAGCAAGTGTGAGCCCACTGGGGCGCTCCAGGCATCCGCGTGTCACTGCAGGGCCTGTGAGGCTCCTCCTGGGACACGGCCACCCCGACTGTGCCTCTCCTACTCTGTCTCCTTCCTCTTCCTCCTTCTTCACTCTTTGCCTCCCCCTCCCTTCTTTGTGGCTGGGGGCCTCCGTGTGGCCAGAGAGATGTGGCTGAGTGTCCAGTGACACTCTGGGAGGGGTCACTGGACACACCTGTTGGTGACCTAGAACACTTCCAAGCGGAAGGGTTAACTGAGCCAGGCCCGGAGTCAATCAGAGGACACGTGTCCCATGACAGCCGTACCCCGGGCCTCCGACCCACCACCCCGCCCCTCACTCACAGGCACCTGCTTGCCACCGACCGCCACCCCAGGAGTTCCAGCTGTGGTCCAGCGGAAACAGCTGACTGCAAAGAGACCACGGCCATGGTCACTTTTAGCTGGAGGGGAGACTGCAGACTGCCTTTCTCTCTCCCCCTGCCGCCCCAGTCCCTGAACCCAGAGGGAAAGAGAGGCAGGAGAGGGGGCCCTGGGATCGCCACGCTCGGCTGGCTGGCTTTCTGTGTGCAGGGTATTGAGGCCGCCTAGTTGAAAGATAGTAAACAGGGATAAAGACCCTGGGGCAGAGAAGCAGGGGGTGGTTTTGGGATGAGGCAGGCGAGGCACTGGGGGTGGGGGCTGAGGGTCTTGGGAGAAGACCAGATGGCTCCCTGCCATGTCCCCATCTGGGCCTCCACTAACTTCAGGCTGAGTGATCAGGGCCTCGTGGACAAAGGCTGATGCACACATGAAGGGGGCCATGGGGAGTAGGGCCTGGGGGAAAGAGGAAGCAAAGGGCTCCCCGTTCTGTGTGAGGCCTGGCAGCTTGGGACCCCCCTCCAGGTGCCCCTCCCTCATTCCCGACTCAGTGAGCAGGGCATCTTGTGCCATGTCCACACGGCCCCTCAGCTCACCTGCTCCTATGAGGCAGGCCTGGGACAGCTCCACACACTGGGAGTGTTCATTTTTCCTGCAAGGGGATGGGGTCTCTGCCCCCCTGCTGCTGGCAGCATTCAGGAAGAGGCCCCAGGCTATCTGGGAGAGCCTGGCCTCAGCCACCAGCCCTGTGACTTCCCAGCATGGCCCCAAGCCCAGAGGATCTAGGTCTCACTCCAGGATGGGGTTCTAAACGTGGGAGGAAGTAGGGGTTGCCTGCCCTCCTCCCGGGCCCACACGCCATCACCCTTACTCCAGACGTGGGCAGGCTGGGTCATGGTCTACCTTGAACACACTTCGTTTCCAAGGCTTCATGCTGTGCCCAGCCCCCAGGGGAAGAGAGGGGATCAGAAACATCTCAGTTCCTTTTGGGCAAATCCTCTTATTTCACCCTCTCTCTTGATTGAGCTGCCAATCAAGCCAAGCCTCTCAAGGAGAAGAACTGTCCTCTCGCTGCTCTCCCAACCCTTCCACTGTGCCCCAGGCTTTACCATACAGCTAAGTCCTGCCCAGAGAGACACAAAGACAAAGAGAGTAGGCCGAGCTGGGTTCAGATTTTATACCTGTGCTACAACTTTGAGCCAGTCACTTACTTTCTTCAAGCCTCAGTTTCCTAATCTGTAACTGGGAAAGTGGGTACCTCCTTGCAGACTTGTGAGGATTTAGTAAGGTGATATCTGTAGAGCGCTCTGCTATAACAGAGGCCACATGGCCATTGTATCCATTGGTGCTACCTCCTAAATCTCTCCCCCTTTTGGCCCCTCTTTCTATTCCCATTGTCATGGCCCTAGTCTAGGCTCTTCATTTTTCACCTAAATTCATTTAAACAGTGTCCTTACTGGTTTCTCTGCTCCAGCCTCACACTCCTGGAGAGGGAGCAAATCGTGGTCCTGTCACACGCGGCCCAGAATCTATGACTTACGGCAAAGATGAAATCCAACTTCCTTTGCATTCCAGGAGCCCTTTGGGGAACCAGCCTGGCTTTATTTCCACACTTCAGCTGCTCACCTGGCTCTAGACACTTGCTTTCACACGCGTGTCATTGCAAGTGCTCTTTCCTCAGAGTGGCGTGTCCTTCCCCAGCTCGAACTGGAGAACCAGCTCCTCATCCTCCCAGGCACTGTGCTGAGCATTTGATTTGCGTCATCTCGTGAGGTAGGTGCTATTATCATCCCCCACTTAACAGGTGATGGAACTAAAGCCTCAAGCGGTTGATCCTGTTCCCAAATCCACGCTCTTTGTTACAACTGTCTTCCAGATTAAACTCTTCCTCCTCCACAAAGCCTTCCCCATCTCCAGGGATGGAGGCTGGATCTGGCTCAGTGTTTGGGGGACAAGGTGTGTAGATGAGTTTCGAAGAAGCAAAAATTGCTTCAGGAAAAGCACATGATCAGCCAAGCAAACATGGATTCGGCAGTTCCTATATTCAAGGAACGGGTCTGGGTGCTGTGTGGGGTTAAAAACCAATTGGTTTAAAAAAAAAAAAAAGGTAAACAAAAACAAGCGCTGGCAAGGATGTGGAGAAATCTGAGTCTCCATACATTGCTAATGGGAATGTAAAACGGTACAACCACTTTGGAAAACAGTCTGGAGTTTTTCAAAAAGTTAAACATAGAGTGAACCTATGAGCCAGCAATTCTACTCCTCAATATATCCCCCAGATAACTGAAAAATACTTTCCCATAAAACCTTGTACACAAATGTTCAGAGCAGCATTATTCGTAACGGCCAAAAAGTATAACAACTCAAATGTCCATCAACTGACGAATGCATAAACAAAATGTGGTGTTATATGTACAATGGGATATTACTCGGCAGCAGCAGAAAGGCAGTACTCATACACGACACAGTACGGATGAACCTTGGTAACACCATGCTAAATGAAGGAAGCCACATATTGTATGATTCCATTTATATGAAATGTCGAGAATAGTCAAATCCATAAAGGCAGAATGTAAATTAGAGGTTTCCAGGGTCTAGGGGTCTAGTGACTGCTAATGGCTATGGAGTTTCTTTTGGGGGTGAAGAGAATGTTCAAAATTAGTTAGTGGTAATGGTGGCAGAACCCTGTAAGTGTACTAAAAACCACTGAATTGTTCACCTTACGAGGATGAATTTTATGGCATGTGGATTATATCTTAATAAAGCTGTTAAAAAAAAACTAGATACAACTTAAATGTCCAGCAATATAAGACTGGTTGAGAAGACTGTGTTACACCTGTCGGATGGAATACTCTGCAGTGATTTCCAATAGTATAAAATGTTGATATGAAAATGTCTTAAGATTATTGAGCGGGCATAAAAGGAGTTACAGAACTCGAAATAGAATATATGATTCCACTCCAAGCTCTAAGTAAATGTGGTGTGTGTGTGTGTGTGTGTGTGTGTGTGTGTGTGTGTGTGTCTGCATAGGAAAATGGAAAGATCACCAAAATGTTACAAGCCTTTGTGGATAAATTTTGTCTTTTTTTTTTTTTGGAGATGAAGTCTCTCTGGATTTTCTGATATTTCCACACAACAAACATTTACTAGTTGTGTAATTTCTAAAAACAGTGTTTAAGAGGTCACACATGCCCTTGCAAGTGCTCACAGATATGAACGTTGCAAAGGGGAGGCTAAGAGATTGGGAGAGGGCAGAGTTAGTCTTACTGAGGGGCCTCAGGGAGATCTCCTGGAAGGGACGAACTTTGAAATCGTGGCTGGAAGAAGCATTTGGGGGGGCAAATCAGAAAACTCGGCCAATGGTCTGTGGTTTTCTAGGGGACAAATGGAGAGGGGCAAAGGGCATTTTTCATCAACTGTCCCCCAAATCCTATGTCTTGTAACCTAGTCCTCCCCGAAGCTTGTGGAATAATTTCACCTAGAGTTCATGCCTTCCATATCTCCACAACAACTGGTGGGACAGTGGGGACATTTGTGAAACCAGTAACCAAGATTCATCCAGGTTGGCCCTGGCAGCCTTTGAGTTGGGTCTGGACCAGGGTTCCTGGGAGCAGCCACACTGGCAGGTCGGAGGGGGATTCCCACTTTCCCAGCAAAGTGGATGAACAGAGGCAGGACATCGACACTCATTACCCTGCTGTTTCCCACCTTTCACCTTCTCTCGGTCTTTTTTCTTTTTTTAATGTTGTTTCTTCTCAAGCTGGGGGAGTGCCCAGTGGGCTGTGAACAGAAGTCAGAGGCTGTGAAATAAAACAACCTTCAAAATCAACAGGAAGCAAGGAGATAAATCACAAGGAGAATGACTTGGGGAGGGCGTGTGTAGGGTTTAGTCTTATTTTTAGTGGTCATGGTGGTAATTGTGGTGAGAAATTGAGGCCAGAAGCAGGAAGCCGGGTTTCCCAGCCTCAGCTTTTGATGGTTTCCGGGTCTCCTTGGGTCTGTGAAGAAGGGACTCAGCTCTGTGATGAACCAGCTCTTTTAAGTTGCCTTTGTCTTTGAGAGGTGTTAATATGTTCTTGTGAAACTGCTGCTCCTGGGAGGGGGTCCCTCAAAGCATGAGCAAAGCAGAGCATGTTAACCAGGGTCTGGGTATTGTCCTAGAACTGAAGCATTGTGAATGAGCCCCCAGTACACACACGCATGCAGGATGATCACTCACAACATTGGGAAGATAAGCTTTCTTCAGACTCTCCAAGGGACCCACAATCTGCCCCAAATTAAGAACCACTGCATAGTGACTATAGTTAATAATACTGTACTGCATATTTGAAAGTTGCTAAGAGAGTAGATCTTAAAAGTTCTCATCACAAGAAAAAACAATTGTAACTATATATGGTGACAGATGTTAACTAGACTTACTGTGGTGATCATTTTGCAGTGTGTACAAATATAGAATCATTATCCTGTACACCTGAAACTAACATAATGTAATACATCAACTATAGCTCAATTAAAAAAAATGATCACTACTAAAAGGAAGAGAGCATGAACTGGGAGTGGAAAACAAAGCCTGAACCTCTGCTTTGCAAACTTACTTGCTGTGTGAGTTTAGGCAAATGATTCAATGTTTCTGAGCCTTGGTTTCCTCATCTAGAAATGATGTCTAAGTGAGCTATAGCATTTGAAAGCGTCTGCTACTGATTCTTAGATGCTAAGGAATATGTGCTGTATCCGAGTCTCTCTGGAGAGGTGGGAGGGCATTCTGGGGCAAGGATGCAATGCTGCAGGAAGGAATGGGGTCGGTTGTAGGGCTCATAAACTGTACAGAGGCAGTGCCACCAAGAACCACTTCTTTTTCCTGTTTGTTACCACCCTGCCCTTCCTCACACCGACATGTCACCCAGAACCACTCCATGCACTCCCCCCAAGCATCTCGCTCCTTTCTTTGTTGGCCTGTCTAGCTACCACGTGTTTGAATTTGTGTCCTGACTCTGCCAGAATGCTGGAGTGCATCCAGGGTAGAGAAACGGCCTGGGAGGGAAGCAGAGTGGAGTCAAACAGACCTTGCTGGAGGCCTGGCTCTACCGAGCTGTGAGACCTCGGGCAACTCAATCTCTCTGAGCCTCAGTTTGTTCACCTATAACGGAGGAATAATTAAGAGCACCTTCCTCCTAAGATCTTGGTTGGAAGATTAAATGAGGTGTTCCACATCAAGACTTAGGCAGAACGAGGTAAGCTTTCAATGAGCCTTCGTTATTGTTTTTCTTTCTTCCTCTGGCATGTGCGATACGGCCCTGAGCAGGGCCTCAGCTCCCAAACCTCAGCCAGGTCAATTCCTGCCCTTCCCACAACCTTGCCTTTCTGAAAGGCACTCCAGAGACTGGTTTATTGCAAATGTAAACCCTATACTCTAAATGGCCTCTTAGCTTACTGGGCCCCACCCAAACCCGGCTGCATTCAGAATCACCTGCAGAAGCTTTTTAAAAATACAGATTCCCAGGGCCCTCCTCTTACCTACCAAATCAATCTGTGGGAATGGGGCCTGGGAATCGGCACATTTAAAACTCTCCTCGGGTGACTCAGATATAACCAGGAGATCACTATTTTAGAGGAAAACACTCTTCTCTTCTGTTAAAGCTCTTTTTTAGTGAGCTTTGAGCCATTTGTTCTATGATTCAGAACACATAACTGACAATGACAAGATGTGTTTATTTCTTCATTAATTTAAAAAATATTCATTGACTTTCTCCTGTGTAGAATAATAATTAAGAGTTTAGGCATTGGGCCACTTCACACCCATTAGGATGATTAGAAACAAAAAGATAATAACAAATATCGGTGAGGATATAGAGAAACTGGACCCCTCATACACTGCTGGTGGGAATGTAACATGGTGCAGTCACTTTGGCAGTTCCTCAAAAACTTAAATACAGAGTTACCGGGTTTCCCTGGTGGCGCAGTGGTTGAAAGTCCGCCTGCCGATGCAGGGGACACGGGTTCGTGCCCCGGTCTGGGAAGATCCCACATGCCGCGTAGCGTCTGGGCCCGTGAGCCATGGCCGCTGAGCCTGCGTGTCTGGAGCCTGTGCTCCGCAACGGGAGAGGCCACAGCAGTGAGAGGCCCGCGTACTGCAAAAAAAAAAAAAAAAAATACAGAGTTACCATATGGTCCATTAATTCCACTCCTAGATATATGCCCAAGAGAAATGAAAACATATGTCCACACAAACACTTGCTCATGAATGGTCAGAGCAGCATTATCCGTAATACCCAAAAAGTGAAAACAACTCAAATGTCCATCAGCAGATGAAAGAGTAAATAAAATGTGGTATACATATGCAATGGAATATTATTTGGCAATAAAAGGAAATGAAGTACTGACACATATTACAACACCGATGAACCTTGAAAACATTATGCTAAATAAAAGAAACTAGTCACAGAGGACCACATGTTGTATGATTCCAGTTATATGAAATGTCCATAGGCAAATCTATAGAGATAGAAAGTAAATTGGTGGTTACCTAGGGAATGACTGCTAATGGGTATGGGCTTTCCTTCTGGGGTGACGAAATGCTCTAAAATTGATTGTGATGATTGCAGAACTCTGTGAATGTACTAAAAACCGTCCAGTTTTACACTTTGAAGTGAGTGAATTATATATTATGTGAATCAGACCATGGTAAATCTGATATAAAAAATAAAAAATCTAGCTCCCCAGGCTGGAATCCCATCTCTGTCATTCTCCAGCTAGGCAATTTGGGACAAGTAACATAACCTCTCTATGCCTTCATTAACTCACGTGGTTACTGTAAAGATAAATTGAGTTAATACATGAAATATCTCAGAAGAGTATCTGGCCTGTGGTGAGTAGTCAGTAACTCTTAGCTATTATTGCTTTGATCCAGGCATATTCCAGACCTGTGCTGCTCACTATGGTAGCTACTAGCACTTAAAATTTAGCCACTCTGAATTGAGATGCGCTAAACGTACAAAATACATACCAAATTTCAAAGGCTTAGTATGCAAACAAAATAAAATATCTCATTAATAATTTTGATATTGATTCCATGTTGAAATAACATGTTGTTGTTTTTTGTCCATGTCACACAGCTTGCAGGATCTGTTCCCTGACCAGGGACTGAACCCAGGCCATGGCAGTGGAAGCCCGGAATCCCAAACACTAGGCCACCAGGGAACTCCTGAAATAGTATTTTTTATATATTGGGTTGAATGAAATAGATTAGTAAAATTAATTTTACCCTTTTCTTTTTTTAATGTGGCTACTAGACCACCAATTTTAAATTAGTGCACAACTCACATCATAATCAGTGATAAAAGACTGAATGCTTCCCCTAAGATCAAGAGTGAGACGAGGATGTCCATTCTTACCATTGTTCAACATTGTGTTGGAGGTTCTAGCCAGAGAACTTAGGAGGAACAAGAAATAAAAGACATCCAAACTGGAAAGGAAGAGGTAAAACTATCTCTATTGGCAGATGATCTTTTACACAGAAAGCTCTATGGAACCTACAAAAAATTACTTTTAGAGCTAATAAACAAATCAAGTTTTCAGAATATAAGATCTGTATACAGGGACTTCCCTGGTTGCACAGTGGTTGGGAATCTGCCTGCCTGTGCAGGGGACGCGGGTTCGAGCCCTGGTCCAGGAAGATCCCACATGCCGCAGAGAAACTGGGCCTGTGCGCCACATCTGCTGAACCTGTGCTCTAGAGCTCGTGAGCCACGGCTGCTGAGCCCGCGTGCCGCAGCTACTGAAGCCCACACGCCTGGAGCCCGTGCTCCGCAACAAGAGAGGCCACTGCAACGAGAGGCCTGCGCACCACAGCAAGGAGTGGCCCCTGCTCGCCACTACTGGAGAAAGCCCACATGCAGCGGCAAAGACCCAACACAGATAAAATATTAATTAATTAATTAAAATTTTAAAATATCTATATACAAAAATCAGTTGTATTTCTATACACTAGCAATGAACAGTCTGAAAATGAAATTTAGAAGCAGTTGCGTTTACAATAGTGTCAAAAATAAAACACTCAGGAATAAGTTTAACAGAAGGAGTGCAAGATTTGTACATTGAAACTGCAATACATTTTTTTAAACTTTTTTAAAAAATTGTTTATTTATTTATTTCTGGCTGCATTGGGTCTTTGTTGTGGTGTGCGGGCTTCTAATTGTAGTGGCTTCTCTTGTTGCGGAGCACGGGCTCTAGGCGTGTGGGCTTCAGTAGTTGTGGCACGCGGGCTTAATTCCTCCGCGGCACGTGGGATCTTCGCGGACAAGGGCTTGAACCTGTGTCCTCTGCATTGGCAGGTAGATTCCTAACCACTGCACCACCAGGGAAGTCCCTGCAATATATTGTTGAAAGAAATTAAAGAACACCTAAATAAATGGAAAGACAGCTTATATTTGTGAATTGGAAGACTTAATGTTGTGAAGACAGCAATATTTCCTAAATTGATCTGCAGATTCAGTGCATTCCCTATCAGAATTCCATATGGGTTCTTTGCAGAAGTTGGTAAGCTGATCCTAAAATTCATATGTGGAGGACTCACACCCCCAGTTTCAAAACTTGTTACAAAGCTACAGAAATGAGGACAGTGTAGTACTGGCCTAAAGATAAGCATATAAATCAATGGAATAGAACTGAAAGTCCAGAAAGAAACCCTCACACTTATGGTCAATTGGTTCAACAAGGGTGTCAAGACCATTCAGTGGGGAAATGAAGTCTTTTAAACAAGTAGTACTGATCCTGAAACTATCACAACATTGTTAATTGGCTATACTCCAATATAAAATAAAAATTTTTTTTAAAATGGTGCTGATGCAAATAGAGACTCACATGCAAAAGAATGAAATTGTCCTCTAACCTTGCACGATCTACAAAATTTGACTCAAATATGGACAAAAGATCTAAATGTAAGAGCTAAAACTCTAAAAACCCTCAAAAGAAAACATATGGATAAATCTTTGTGACCTTGAATTTGGTAGGGGTTTCTTAGATATGGCACCAAAAGAGCAAGCAACAAAACAAAAATAGATAAACGGCACATCGTCAAAATTAAAACCTGTTGGGCTGCAGAGGACACCATCAAGACAGTGAAAAGACAACCCACAGACGGGAGAAAGGCTTTTCAAATTATGTATCTCATCAACCAAGGACTTGTCTCTAAATACATATAAAGAACTATCACAACTCAATAATAAAAAGATAAGTAACCCATTTTTTTAAATGAGCAAAGGATCTGAACAGAAGGTATCCAAAGAAGATATACAAATGGCCAATGCACATGAAAGCACATGAAAAGTTGTTCACCATCATTAATCATCAGGGAAATACACAGCAAAACCACAATGAGATGCCACTTCACGCTGGTAGGATGACTGCTGAAAACAAAACAAAACAAAAACTAAAACTAAAAGCAGGTGAGTGTTGGCAAGGATATGGAGAAGTTCATACACTGCTGGTAGAAATAATAACATGGTGCAGCCACTTTGGAAAACAGTATGGCAGTTCCTCAAAAAGTTAAATATAGTTACCATCTGATCTGACGATGTCAGTTCTAGGTATACACCCAAGACAAATGAAAGCATATAAAATCTATGGAGACAGAAAGTAGGTTAGGGGCTTCTCTGGTGGCGCAGTGGTTAAGAATCCGCCTGCCAATGCAGGGGACACGGGTTCGAGCCCTGGTCCAGGAAGATCCCACATGCCGCGGAGCAACTAAGCCCGTGAGCCACTACTGAGCCCACGTGCTACAACCACTGAAGCCCACGAGCCTAGAGCCTGTGCTCCGCAACAAGAGAAGCCACTGCAATGAGAAGCCCGCGCACCACAACAGAGAGTAGCCCCCGCTCACCGCAGCTAGAGAAAGCCTGCACGCAGCAATGAAAACCCAACGCAGCCAAAAATAAATAAATAAAATAAATAAATTTTTTTAAAAAAAGAAGGAAAGTAGGTTAGAGGTTGTAAGGGCACTGGGGAGAGGGAGGAAAGGAGAGCAACTGCTCACAGATATAGGGTTTCAAACTTTTGGGGGATAATGAGAATGTTCTAGAATTAGATAGTGGTGATGGCTACACAACCATTTGAATATACTAAAAACCACTGTACCCACTAAAGGAAGTAATTTTCTGTTATGTGACTTCTATCTTAACTTTTTGATGGAAAAAATACATACGTGCCTCACATTTTTTAATGGACTTTACTTTTTAGAGTGTTTTAGGTTCAGAGTAAAATTGAATGGAAGGTGCAGAGGATTCCCATATACTCTGTGCCCCCCACAGCCTCCCCCGCTACAAATATCCCACACTGACAAATCATTATCACCCCAAATCCATAGTTTACATTAGATTTCGTTCATTCTTGATGTGGTACATTCTATCAGCTTTGACAAATGCATAAGGACATGTATCCACCATTATGGTGTTACACAGAGTAGTTTCACTGCGCTAAAAATCCTCCGTGCTACACCTACTCATCCTTCCCATCCCCCTCACCCCTGGCAACCGCTGATCTTTTCACTACCTCCATGGTTTTGCCTTTTCCAGTATGTCATATAGTTGAAATAATACAGTATGTAGCCTTTTCAAACTGTCTTATTCCGCTTGGTAATGTGCATTTAAGGCTCCCCCATGTCTTTTCGTGGCTTGATAGGTCATTTCTTTTCAGTGTTGAATAATATTCCATTGTCTGAATGTACCACTGTTTATAGATCCATTTACCTACTGAAGGACAGCCTAGTTGGCTTCTTCCAAAGAATAAGGCCAAAAACCTGGTTCCAACCAGCTATTTTATAAATGAGAAATGTCTTCAGAACAGAGATAAGATAAGAAGGTAAGAACACTTCGTGCTGCCCTTACCCATTCCTGGAAAACTCAGCAAGAACACCTACCAGAATCACAAAGAATAAGGAGCTGGTAGGCCCTCATATCATGTGCTCCAACACCTTGATTTTACAAAGGAGGGGAAAAGACTTGGGTTAGGCATGTGACTGACCTAAGATCACACAGCTGGTCTGAGACAGGGCAGAACTACACCGCATGTTTCCTAAGCCCAGTGTCAATGTGTGAATTTGGCCAGGATTAAACATTAAACATGAGAAAAGGAAACCCCAGGTCTCCTCCTGGGATCCCCCTGCCAGAGCAACGTTGCAAGGCAGCCTCCAACATCACCTAAAGAAGCCTCTGTATCTTGAGCCAGCAGTTCCACTTCTAGGACTTTATCCTACACACGCTCACACTGGTGTGCACAACTTAGGTACACAAGTACCCACTGCAGCATCGCTTCTGGTAGAAAGCACTGGAGTTGGTCCGTGTTCATCAGTGGGAGGCTAGTTAAATACATTATGATGCACCCATAAAGGGCCACAATATATACAGCAACGAAAAGAGTTAGAAACCTCCTTGTGTCCTAATAGGGAACAATTTCCAAGATCCATCATTAAGTTAAAAAGTAAGTTGCAGACAGGGTGCAGAGTATGTTCATTTTGCCCTGAAGACAAGAAGGGGATGTGAGCCTTGTCATCGCCTCCCCTTCACCCCTGAACAGGGGTTAAGTAACTCACACAGCAATTATGCAGACAAATTAGCCACCCACTCCCCTGACTTTTAGCTCCTGTTGTTCAGGGATGTGGAGCAGCTCAAGGTTCTTCAGGCTGAGCTTTGAACTCCTGGGACACTTGGCACCCTTCCACTGGCCCCGGATGCAGCTCAGGGTGGCCCTTTGGGAAAGCGGTCCTTCAGGAGCCCTAGGTCTGCCCCAGGGCTCCCCCATCTGATTGAGAGTCAGGAGGTCTGGCTCTGTCCCAGCTCTGGCTCCAACTTGATGTGGGAGAGCAGATAAGTAGGCGAACTGCCTGTTCCAACAGTATCCCATAATACCTATCTCGCCAGCTTCACAGGGACAGGGTAAGGATCACAAAGGAGAGTGTGAAGCAGCCAGACCCTGACTGGTTTCTGAGGACACCCGTGCTCCTTGAAGGAACAAAGGGCTCTGCGTGATTAAAAAAAAAAGTCTAGGAAAGCCTGGGTAAACAGAGTTAATCAGGTCCTTCACTGCAGACCTTCTCAGAGCCTTGAACATGCTAACTACGTTGTGACATTCACATGTGGCTATAGTATGTATAATTTCCCAAACTTTTCTGACCACAGAACCACTTTGGAGGAAAATACCTATTAAAATCTCCCGGAATAAAGGTAATCCATGGAACACAGTTTGACAAATGCTGTTTAGATAAAAGTAGGGTAAACACATAGGCACAATGGTAGAGATAATGACTCCAGTATAAATTCCTGTCATTAACACCCCCTATTCAGTTTCCCTGGCCCTGCTCACAATGCGAGGAGTTTTTTTTTTAACTGTGGATCATAAACAATTTGTGGGTAGTGAAATCAGTTTAGTGGGTTGCAGCCAGCTTTCAAACAAATGAATCTGGTTACAATGGAAAATAACAGAGCACACTGCATTTAATACGGTGAGTATTGTTTTTCTGAAACACATGTACACGTATGTACATGCTGGGTTATACCAGAAAATATATTTCTTACTGTGGGTTGTGGTCAGAAAGTTTGAAAAACACTGCTATAGAGTTCCTCCTCTTCCAGATAGAAGGAAACTGTCGTGTGAGGAGTAGCCTCATCTCCTGACTCAACCTGTTCGACTATCTGGTGAGGACTCCTGGGACAGGGGCCTCTCCCTGGCTGTGCGATTGTGGGATAGATTTTAGGATTAGCAGTGTCACCTTGCCGGACCCAGAGAATGACAGAGGCCCCTTTTGTTATTCACCATGCTCCAGAAATTCAACCGAAAGATCGTTCCTTTTCCAAACGCTGCTTATCCTCCCCAACCAGAAAGCACCTTTCTGTCTAGAAAAACAGGTTTATTGAAGCTCTCGCTTCTTGCTTCAACTTAGCCATTCAGAATGCAGCTTAAACTCTGAAGACTCACCTTGATGTCTCTAGTTGTTAGATTTTCCTTTTTTTAAAAAAATGCTGTTCCTTGACCTAAGTCATTTCTTCATGCTGGTTCTAATCCTCTGTGACAGGTGAGTATCATTTAAAACGTTGGGGTGTTTCACGTTGACCAGTTAGAGCAAATATCCTGTGGATCTTAATTTATTCCTCAGTTAAGGTGTGCTTTGTCCAAGTCCCAGCTCAGCGACTGGCCAGCTGTGTGACTTTGGGCAGGTGACCTGCTCCCTTTGTGCCTCTTTCTTCTCATCTGTCCAATGGGGGTAATGAAATCTTCCTCACCAGGAAGTTATGGGGATTAGATGGGACAGCCTCTATTAGACACTTAAAACAGTCCTGACGCATAGTAAGAGCTCAATTAAGAACTAATTTAGTTGCCACTCCTCCTCCTGTTTCTTGGAGTGTAATTCATCTGTTTACTTGAAACTTGAGGTGAACTGGTCCAGCCTCTGTGTCTTTCAAGGGACCGTTCAAGGTTTGTAAAACAGTCTAGCATATTCAGAAGTGGGTCCCCAAATCTCCAGATACCCCAGCTTTCTTTCACCTCCTCCCTGGATGGAGAGTGCCATGAAGAGTTCAGGTGGGCTCTCGTGTGTCTTGGGGGAACACTTGGGGCCTTCTGAAGGTGACCTCAACCTGCATTCCCTATAGAGTCTGCCCAGGACTTTCCACCGAAAGTTCTGCGTCCTGGGAAGCCCCTCCGTCCCCAGAAAAAAAGAGTTATTTACCCTACTTCCCAGGTTCCCCACCGTTCGCCTCTATGCCCCCAAACAGCGTTCACTGCAGCCTCTCACTGGGAATCACCTCCCTTCTCTAACACTCTGCTTTCCTGCCCCTGGGCTGGGCTCTGGCTCCCACCGTCCCCTGATTTCAAAAGCCCCAGGTTCACTGACATTTCTCGCTTGACTTATTCACCTTCTCTACGAGACTTTGGTCCCTTGAGGCCAGGAACTATGTCTCATCCTATCAGATTCAGTCTTGTATCCCTCAGCAGCTTTCACAGCTCAGAGCAGGGACTCAGGTGAAGGCCTGATAAAGGCCAGCGACTGGTGACGGGGAGAGAGGAAGAAAGGGAAAGTGACTGATGTTGGGCAAACTCTGGGAGGCAGAACCAGGAAGAAGTTCTAGGACCGCCCCTTCCTTCCCTCCCTGCTCAGTGTACAAACCCAGGAGCCCCCGCCCTGCCCCAAGCATGAGTAGAATTAACCAAGAGTCCTCCTCTTAAGTGCAACTGCCTACAGGGAGGGTAATGTGGACTCTGACCTTGATCAGAGGCTTGGTCACTGGGCCATCTCATCAGAAATACTTGAGACCTTTATTAAAAACATCTCAAATGGACTCAATCAGAATCTTTGGGGGGTGGAGCCCAGGAATCTGCTTTTGAGCAAGTGATGCTGATATATACTAAAATTTAAGATACCTGTGATCTAGTTGTAGAACTTTCTTCACCTGCCCCACCTTTCTGGACTTGACCACTGGCTCATACCCTTGCAGGAAGGCAAATGTAGGCCCAGTCGTTTCAGGGCAAGGGGACAGGCGTGAGATGGAGTTGCCCAATAGCATGGCCTTTCAGAAAGAAAGGCGTGGCTAGAGCTGACCTTTTCACCAGGCTGGAGGTAGACTCCAGGATCTAGGATTGGTGAAAGGGGAAAGAGAGCTTCAGAGCAGCCGGGCTGAAGACTCCAGGCCTGTGCACCCCTCCTCCAGTACGTGGTCTTCCTGGACAGGTAACATTAATCCATAGTTATTGTTAATTGGACCCCAATTAATTGGACCCTCTAGAATTGGACCCCAACAGAGGACTTCAGAAGAGCCTTATATCCCTTGAAATTAAGTACACAGTAGTATGTGTATTGCATGGCAGGGGAGTGCGTGCTTTCCTGGGGTAAAGCAGTATAGAATAATGATTAATGGTATAGACTTTGGGGTCAAACTCACCGAATTTGAAGCCTGGCTATGCCAGTTTACAACCGTTGACACAAGCTACTCAACCTCTCTGAGGCTCTGTTTTCTCATCTGTTAAATGGTGATACACTATAGGGTTGTTGCCAGGATGAAATGAATCAGTACCTGCCAAGCACCTAGCATAGTACTTGGGCCATGGCAAATATTACTGATCCCTAGCTGTGACAACAAAATAATAGCTTTTGGCACTTCTTCAAAAGTCAGTGATCCAAAGGTAGGTTAAGAAACATTGAGGTTCTCTGGGGGCCTGAGAGGCAGCATGTGGTGTGGTTAGGAGTGCAGTATCCCCACCAGTGAAATCTGAAGGCTCTGCCAGGTACTGGGGGCTGGGGACAAGTAATCTTACCTCTCTAAGGTTATTAACTCATCTGTAAAATGGGAGCAGTCGTGGTACTCGCTTCCTGAGGTTTTCATGAGGGTTAACTGAGAGGCTGCCCTATACGGGGATCAGCATAGTGTCTGGCACAAAACAGGCACTCAGGGAGGTTCAGCAACCATCCCCACCCATCATTTTGGTGCTGCAGAAGTTCCTAGAAACAGGACTTCTCTACAATGTCCCTTCTACTCATTTCCCAAAAGCCATCTTCCATCCCACCAAAGCAGTCAGGAAAACGGTCCATGGAAACCTCCCTCCCTCCATCCAGGCTTTCTGATAAGGGATAACTTCTCTGCAAGGGAGGGTTACAGCAAGGACAGGCTCTCAGCTGTTGGCCTCAGTGTGGAAAGAACCAAGAATCCCCCTCAGAGCTGGAAATGAAAGGTCTTCTCCCTCTCACCTCCCCCACCCCCCTTCCACTCGGCAAATGTGGCTTCCCTCTGCTTTCTGCTGGCGCCCAGAGTCCCTCCCAGCCCGGCTCCTTGTATCTCTGGGGCATCAGGGCAGCTCTGAAGACAGCTCAGGTGCCCGAGAGCCATCACAAGGTGCCAGAAAGTCTGACATTTTGATTCAGGAAAGACCTGCCTAAAAATAGCATCACAAAATCTCAGCCCACACAGGAGTTGGGAGCCCTGAGGGGCATCTGGTCCAGCTTCCTCAGTGCTGGCTTAGTGCCTGTTAAAAACAAACTCTGGGGCCCTCCCGGGAGGTTCAGCTGTGGTTCCAGGGTGAGGCCTGGGCGGCTGTATGTTGAGGAACATCTAGGATGATTCCTGTGATCAGGCAAGTTACAGCATCTCTGGAATACCTCTGGGAACGGGGAGCACACCATCACCTCTAGAGGGTGGGGAAGAGGATGGACTTAAAGGTTAAGAGTGTGGACTTGCGGGCTTCCCTGGTGGTGCGGTGGTTGAGAGTCCGCCTGCCGATGCACGGGACACGGGTTCGTGCCCCGATCCGGGAGGATCCCACATGCCGCGGAGCGGCTGGGCCCGTGAGCCATGGCCGCTGAGCCTGCGCGTCCGGAGCCTGTGCTCCGCAACGGGAGAGGCCACAACAGTGAGAGGCCCGCGTACCACAAAAAAAAAAAAAAAAAATTGTGGACTTGCAGCCAGGT